>NC_080403.1:46636500-46943000 GCF_030265065.1 Corythoichthys intestinalis | reverse complement strand
AAACGATACCTACAAAACAAAAGTGAAACTTAAGTATCAACTCTGGTGGTTTTCCACAGAAAAACATGATGAACTATGACCTTGGGAACTTAGCTTTAGCTGGCACGAAAAGGGAGTAAAAATCTTATAAGACTGTCGACAGAAACTCTTTGTATTATGTTCAAAGAAATACAGCACATGAACATGGATGAATACAGTCCAACAAATGAATATAGTACCACAGCAGTTATGTGTTTTATAAGCATGAATAAAATTTCTTTCACAGTCATGCCCACCTCCTGGGTAAAAGCCGAGTTCAAGCTAGGCGCTAACACTAATGCAAAGCTCCACCGCTGCCGTCGCTCCGTGCCTCTCTCATTCTTTGCTGACATAATTGCTGCATGAATTCCGATTTGGGGGACTTGACAGATCAGACCGCTGCCACATTCTAGAAAAATCAGTTGAAATTTTAACACCCAAAAGTGACCTAGATCGGATTTGAAATTGTCCACTTTTATGCGACCTGTCACGTTCAGACCGTCAAGTTATGGCCTCACTCGAGTCGGGAAAAACACGAAAAAATCGGATTTGTGCATTAAGACCGGCGGTATGAACCTATCCTTTGATTGGAAACAAATAATGTTTTATAAGCATGACTGCTGTGCTAAGCTGTGACCGGCCCTTGTACAAAGGCAGCAGGCTTCTACATTTACTTTGAAGGCAACATGCATATTCGCCCAAATCTGAACATGAAAAACCAATGTCGATATTATCCGATATCATTTTCAAAATGCTTTTATCGGCCGATGTTATTGCCTACCCGAAAATATCGGACAACTCTAATTTGCCGTGTATAGCTCTTAATCACAACCATGTCTCAAAGGGCTTGAATAATTCATATTGATAAGAAATTGTGTCTAATCTTGTTTTATTTCATTGATATTGCCTCAAAAATGTGTCCATGAGGTGTGTTCAACAGATGGCATTTGGCCAATTAGTTTGGTCGAATTAAATGACAATATAATGTTTTATTCCTATTCTAAATACTATCTAATCTAATCAATAATGTGCTGCCCTCACCTACAGCATTTCATTCTTCTTGCGTTATTTTTGTTGTGTTTTGTACATTTTGACCATCTGCCCAAATTTCATACCGTTCATTTGCACTGTCTTTTTCGTTCATTGTGCTTTTGCCATTAAAAACACAATCCTGGTTCTGTTTTTCTAATAATAATTCTTCACAATGCAGCACTTTTCCTGAGGCTTTTGCAATTGTTTTTGTTGCTCTCACTGTTTTTCGTTCTTTTATTTTCATCATCTGACTAGAGATTGAGCTTGATAACATATTGATGCCCTTCTTGCTCAAAACACATCTGTCATAAAAAGTAATCAATACATAGCACTGGAGAGACATCCTCTGAATAATTTGCCGACTGACCATTGTCACTATGTTTGTTTCAGGCCCGGTCATCCTTCTAGCATGGCCTCCAAACAAGACACAGACTCAGATAAACAGGAAGTCCCTGTTATTTCCCACATTATTCAGGCCAAACCCACTGAAAAGAAAGTTATGGTCAGTAGTGGCAGCCAGTCATTGAGCTCCCCTCCTGAACAGGACTCCTTAGACAACGGGGACACTACCGGTGACACTTCCTCCCCTCCACCTCCCAGGCAGTTCCTCAACCGCTCCACCACACGAAGTAGCTCTTCCTCTTTCTCAGAAAGCCTTGACCCGGCACTGGACCCCTCATCATTACCCCCTCCAGATCCCTGGCTCGAGAGCGGGAATGGGAGTAGCAGCGTTGCCCCGCAGAGCGTTAGCGGAGGAGGCACACTGTGTCGGAGAGATGGCCACTGGTTCCTGAAGTTGCTGCAGGCTGAAACTGGACGCATGGAAGGCTGGTGCCAGCAGATGGATCAGGAGACCAAAGAAAATGAACTCTCAGAGGAAGGTAAGCTTTCATTAATGCATTTGCGTTGCTCAGTGCCCCCCCCCCCCATCACATTTTGGCTTTTAACAAAGCTCGAAGGTTATTTTGTTATTAGGTGTTAACATATATTGACCTCAACCATTGCAAGTTTTGTGACACCCAGTTTTATAGCTATATCGCAATATATTCTAGATTCATTAATGTTGAGTATTACCGTAATTTCCCGAATATAAGGCGCACCCGTGTATAATGCACACCCCAAATTTACTTGTAAAATCTAGGGAAAATTATTTTACCCGTTTATTACGCGCACCCTAATTTTAGCACCAATAAATGGAAGAATACAAGAAAACAGAACTCGTGTACAGTTACAGAAATGTCATTGTACTGACTGGTGAAACACAGCACAAGCATAGCACATTGGTAGTTCAAAACATTACCATAAACTGACAATATTTACGGTAGTAATATAATTTGACAACTTGACAACTTACCAGAATCTAGGATAAAACAAAACAGATGTGACGTTTCTTTTAAAGGCTGCTGTATAACTTGCTCGTGTCATCATGATGTATAAATGTTTCTTCCATGGATTGATACGGTAAAATGAAAGTGAGAATGTAAGTCGGAAATCCGTGAGAGCACATCGCTGTCAACACGACAGTAACAATAGGAACTATTGTTATTTGGGTTTGAGTTTCCCGAGGGACAGATATAGTTGACGGACACAGGAAGTCTGTGTGCTTACATTTGTTATGGTCCGAGTTGCGGAGCTGCAATAAACGTTGACTCAAATGAGTTCAAGAAACTAAATTCTGTGCTTTATGAGGAGTGAAAAAAGCTGAATTTAACACGGACGAAATCATTCGGCTGATTAGAGTGAATGATTACCGAAACAAAATGGTGACGTCACGTACCGTAATGGTCGGCAATGGGTCGCCGCATACGTTTCTTCAACACAACGTGGCCGTGTCAATAAAAAAAATCGTTTTATATATATATATATATATATATGTGTGTGTGTGTGTGTGTGTGTAATATATATATATATTTCTGTCTCCGTCCATGTACCCGTTTATAATGTGCACCCTGATTTTACAAGTTGATTTTGGGGAAAAAAATTGTGCGTTATACTCGAGAAATTACGGTAATTCCTTGGATTACAAAATTGCAATTATATGATCCAACGTAATTTGTGTTTAGGAATGGGCCCAATTAAACAAGAATAGAGGTGACTAAGGTTGCGTTCAGACTGCAGGCATATCTGTTTCTGATCAGATTCCTCCTCAAATACGATTTTTAGGGCTGCCTGCTCATACTATTTTTAGCAAGTGTCCAAATCGAATTGGGCCTGTTTAAACTGGTTTACATTATTGACTAGGGGTATGACAAAATATCGAAATGGTGATATATCGTGATACTTTGTAGAGATGGGAATCTTTGGGCACCTAACGATTCGATTAAGATTACGATTCAGAGGCTCCGATTCAATTATAAATCAATTATGTATCCCCCCCGGCTTTTAATGTGTTGTATATTAGTTCCAAAATTGTTCAAAAATCCTCTCAGGCTAAACCAAACTAATATTTCATATCAAGTTAACTGTTAAAATCAGTAAAAATCAGTTAACTGTTAAAATCAGTAAATTAAATACTGTCCCCATAAATACCCCATTCTTAATCAGCAGCTTTAAACTACATTCAAATAATTTAATGATGTGAATGAACCGTTAAAATTGTTAGAATTGCTATCGTTATTCCATAATTTCCCTTCTGTCTACTTCCGACATGACAAAGTTTTAAAACTGTTTCTTCATTTAAAGATAGATTCAAGATTTTGCCGATTTAGGTGTGTTTTAGATAAAACGTTATTTAGGTTCGCTACAACAGAGCCTTCTAGAGAAGTCTACTGCTTTAAGATGGCGGCTGTTTATAACGCGGCACCTACTAAACGGCAAGTCTGTCATTTCGCATCTACTTCTCTTTATATGTTTTTATGCCGGCGTCTGTCAATTTCCATCTAGTTCTACATATATGTGATATCTATTATAGCCGTATGTGTCCGTATGTTTTTAGCAACTAGCAACTGGGCATTGTTTGAAGCAGCTGTCGGCCGCAGTCAGGTATTATTGTTTTTTATCTAGCGGCATGAGTTGTACAGGATATTTACTCTCGGTCCGTTCCTCATTGCGTCCCAAAGACCGCGTTGACTGTGTTTTACTTCCGCTTTACCTGTTATAATTCAATAATCGGAATTTGGATATTTGTGAATCGTTCTCGAATCTTCCACGGCCGATTCGCGAATAATCTAAGAATCGGAAATTTTACACGCCTCAAATACTTTGTATCCCAAAAGGTTATCAATATGCTCCTGCAAGAATCGAGATATCATTTTAAAAAGGTGTCAATGTCTAAAGAAAAAAATAAATAAAAGGAACCAACAAGTTGCTACCAAAATCTTCCACCATAGTAGTGTCTCAGTTTACTCTAAGGATGACTTGACGGTGCTCGACACCCGATCCATTTAGACTAGGAACGTTCATTCATTCGAAACCAGAGCATTCACAGTCATTCTGTCAGATTTTCAGGGCATTTATAGGTCACTTGCTGTTCATTTTAGGGCATTTCCAGGTCATTTCCTGTTGAGTTTGAGTCACTACCTATTAATTTGGGTGATTCCAAGTTCTGTAACACAAAATGAACAGGAAGTGACCCATAAAATACCCCAAAATCAACAGGAAGTACTGAAAATCAACAGGTAAATGACCTTAAACGGAAACTGAAGAGCTTTCCGGATTTTGGTGTAATTATACGAATATAAACTTTGGACGAGTTCGTCAAAACAACCATGACATTATCAACACGTAATTGCAAGGATAATTTGCGTTTTTTTTTTTAGTTTTTTGCTGCTCTGTGTCACATTTTCCTCGTTCTGAATCTTCCCCCTCAATGAGTTGAATTCTAAATCAGATGAAATTGTGACCCTGCCGACTTCATCATCCAGCTGGGGACGCGAAAGGGCTATAATGACAGGCGGGTCTAAACGGCGGATTAAAAGACGTCATCTGCGCTTTGCCAAATTGTTGTATATTGTTGAATCATCTCAAAATATAATTCTAATTCGCATAATAACGCTATTTAAGACTTTTTTATTCTGTCACAGGCACTTTAATCATATTGGTTGTGCAGCCATCTTTGCATGATATAGCTGTGTTGCAAATGCTGCACTGAGCTGACTGGTCATTTTTCTTAGTGAAGTTGACCAAACCTTTGGATGCCGCCGCACGGTGACTACGATTGAAATCAAGTTGCAATGCACAAACACAGACTTCATGTGGCTTCTTCTTCGTGGTGTCCAGCAGGGGGTTTTTTTCGGTCGGCGGTTAGGACATCGAAACTTAAAATCGAAATTAGAGAACATCGGATCGGACGCCGATATGGGCAAAAAAATGCGCATCGGTATCGGATCAGAACACGGGAAAAATTCCGATCCAGACTTCTGATCCAGTTTTTTTTTTAAAGCTGGTCCGGGTTTTCCAGTGCACCGATTTACATAACCCATTCCAGTTTTTGCTTCGGTTTCCCTAAAATCCGGTCCGCATTTTACGGCACACCTTCAACACACTACATTTACGTTACCGTCCCCCAATTTACCGAGAGACTTTATCGGTAAAAATGTCAGCTGTGTGGGATCATTTCACCTTAAAGGACGACAAAGACGAAGAGGCAGAGAGCAACATATGCCACAATAAAGTCAAGTGTAGTGGTAAAGCTGTAAGAAGTTTTAATGCAACCAACCTAATCAAGCATTTAGCGAAATACCACCACAAACAATATGAGGAGTATGTAAAGAAAACCGAATACAAAAAGAAAGGTCCTACGCAACTAACACTGGCAGAAACTTTTGCTATGCGTGACAAACTGGCACTCGACAGTCCCAAAGCCCAGGGAATAACAAGAGTCATTGCCGAAGAATTCATTCTGGATGACGAGCCATTATCTCTCGTGAGTAAAGACGCACCATCCAACACGCGATTCGGCCGCTGAAGATTCGAGAACGATTCACAAACATCCAAATTCCGATTATTGAAATCTGTCAAGTAAAGCGGAACTAATACACAGCGCGGTCTTCGGGACGCAATGAGAAACTGACCGCATTGCGTCCCGAAAGTAAACATAACTTGTCTTAGACCCGGGTAATGCCAATGCTCAACTCACGGCTTTAGCTCAACTCATGCCGCTGGATAAAAAACACAAGAATACCTGACT
The DNA here is from genome assembly GCF_030265065.1 of Corythoichthys intestinalis. NCBI lineage: Eukaryota > Metazoa > Chordata > Actinopteri > Syngnathiformes > Syngnathidae > Corythoichthys > Corythoichthys intestinalis. Next base: position 46,936,822 of record NC_080403.1, on the reverse strand, counting down.
TCTGCTGACAGCCGCAACAAACTGCGTCAACGTCGTTTTACTGGAGATAATAGATATCATATGTAGGGCTGTCAAACGATTAAAATTTTTAATCGAGTTAATTACAGCTTAAAAATTAATTAATCGTAATTAATCGCAATTAATCGCAATTCAAACCATCTATAAAATATTGCATATTTTTCTGTGAATTATATATATATTCTGTAAAATAAATTGTTGGAATGGAAAGATAAGACACAAGATTGATATATACATTCAACATACGGCACATAAGGACTGTAGTGGGCATTTCACTCTACTGTCATTTAAATCTGTCTATGCTGTCCTCACGCCGAAGCGTCTACTTTTTCCAAAGCTAGACAGCTAGTGAACGACGCCTTAATAATCAGACTTCTTCCTTTTTCATCTGATTTATTAATAAAATGGCCTCAAACCATTGTCCTCTTTAGACCGTCGTAAAGCTACAAAAAAAAAAGTACACAAGCATTGCATTAGCAACAACGTTAGCTTAGCATGCTATACAGGTTAACTAAACATAAACAAAAAGCATCTCATACAAAAAATATAACATTTCGCTTATTAACATAATATGTACATTCTTTACAACAACCATACTTACGGACAAATCTTGTCCAAGGATCATATAAGCATAACAGAGACGTTGTGCAGCCATATAGAACTGGCAAGAAAAAAATAAACCATGTCCCAAAGCGACCACAAGAGTTCGCTATTAGACAGCATAAAAAGCATTGCTGTAAACCTTACCAAAAGGCAGAACACTCTCTGAATGGGACATGTGCGTTAATTGCGTCAAATATTTTGACGTGATTAATTTAAAAAATTAATTACCGCGCGTTAACGCGTTAATTTTGACAGCCCTAATCATATGTAAATAGAACCAGTTGCAACACGACAGACTCGACTGCGTTAGCAACATTGAAGTATGGAAAACTAAACGGCCGCCATCTTAAAGCAGGAGACTTCTCTAGTAGGCTGTTGTGAACCTTCCAAGCGAACCTAATTAACTTTTTATCTAAAATACTCCTAAATCAGCAAAATCTTGACTTGAATCTATCTTCAAAACAGTTTTAAAACTTTCACATGTCGAAAGTAGACAGAAGGGAAATTATGGAATAACGGGAGCAATTTTAACAACTTTAACAGTTGATTTGCAAAATTAAATGAATTGAATGTAGTTTAAAGCTGCTGATACAGAATGGGGACTTGAGTATTTTATTTACTGTTTTAAAATGTTAACTTGTGTTGAGATAATTATCGGGGGTTGATTTTATTAAATGTTTGCTTGATTGGTTGATTGAATATTTGCTTATGCTCATATATACCATAAATAATACATATTTTCCATATTTTTCTTACGTATATAACCAGTAAATGATTATTGCTTGCTATACCAGATTGTAGTATAATGCTTAAGTTTTACAAAGTGCAGAAGAGGGTCGGGGTGGCTTCATGGCCGCGTCGTTGCGTAACTAGACCTTCCAGGCATCCTCAGCACCTGGGGTTTGGACTTTCGCCTAGCCCTTCGAGGACGATTTTCCATCCGAGGACATCTTCCAGGGCCACAGCGGTGCATAACTGGAAGTGTTTGGACTATTTTGCTGATTGTTTAACGTTGCATAACTAAAAGTGTCTGCATTATTTTGACTGTTTATATATTATTTTGACTGTTTATATGATTGTTTTGGTTGTTTACATAAGCTCTTGCTCCACACACGTGTATCACTTAATTCCACCTACATGCACACACATATCCAATAAAAAACCACATGGGTGTCGCCAGCTTGCTTTCCCCTTCCCCTTTAAGGCGGCCTCAATCTTGTTCAGGGAAAACCCCTAAATAAAATACCAAGGAGGTTTTTTTGTCCTTTAGATCAATCTTGGTGGCTAATGAGTCACATGTTTGACCTCCTTGGCCAAGAAAACTGAGTGTCTTCTCTCCTTATTTTTGGGCAATTTTACAATGTCTACCTAAGGATCTAATTTTGAACTTGACAACTTGATACTGAAATAGTCGTTTATTTAAACCTGAGAGGCTTTTTATACAATTTTTGTAACTAATGCACGAAACATTAAAAGCATATAATAGCTAGGGGGATTTGTGGGATTTTCCACTGAGGTTGTTTGTGTGTTTTGCTTTTTAAAGACAGTTTACAATATTATTTGCACGTTTTACTGACTATGCCATTTCTGTTTGTTATTTATAATGTTTTGTGTTTGTCACTGAATAAACAGGTTAGTTTCTTGTTACCAACCGTTGTAGCTTATTCAAACTCACCTAATTCAGCTGGCTAGTTGTTATCAAGGGTACTAAAACCTTTTTCAACATGAGTCTGACAACTAACTAAGGAGGCTAAATAACTTTAAACTTAAACACATGCTCAGATAGGTCGGTATCGGCCAGTATCGGAGCGGAAATGCAAAAACCTGGATCGGGACATCCCTAAGCGAAATTTTAAAAATTTGAACGGTTCCGGGAGAACTGGAGTGTTAGGCCCGGATCCCAGCGATGCTCGATGCCCAACCCCAATCTTGTCCATGTCGGATATGAGGTATTAGGTTTCAATCCGACTCGCAAAAATCCGATTTCTGTGTTTTATGATTGTTCAATCTAAAAAGAGTCATCTTGATTGTTCAATCTAAAAAGAGTCATCCAGTTTCAATCTGGATGGGCTAAATATCGTCGGATTTTGGCTGCCAGTCTGAACAAGGCCTTAGAGTGAACTACTTTTCCAAAACAAATGGGGGCAATGTAAATTTGTGCCATACCATTTTGATTGTTGACGTTTGTTACTGTAAGTCAAGCTATTGGCAACTCCATTTTATTCTTTCTAATACACCACTGGTGTTGAAACTGTGTTTTAAAACATTGAGATATTTTTCCATTTTCAAGGGGGGAAAAAAAGAAAAACAAATTAGCAATCCACTCATTGTCAATTTTCTCCCAAGTCAAACAAGGAAACATGAGGCCAGCATTAGTCTTTTGTAGGTCATTAAAATAAAACAAAAACAAAAGCCATTGGCACCCTCTGAATGAACCCTGGATCTTTAACACAGCATTCAAACTCATCACGTGGGTCACAGCTCAGTTCTCGGATTCTGCCTCAGACCATACAATCATACTATCAGACATCCACAGCATGGAGGGGATGAAGCTGTAATACCTGAGGCTACCACACACAAGCACGTCTGTAATCCCCAGAATTACACAAATCTACTCGGGAACTGATTAAACCCCCAGATTAAATTAGCGCGACATCAGCCTGACAAAATGCAACAAAAAGTGAGCAGTACTTGTGAAAACTGGTTGGATTTTTTTATCATGATCCAGATTGTATGCCTGCCATTGATTGTCTTAGCAAAAACCCATTTCGTTGTGTTGTCATGTTAATTTATACATCCAAATGGTGTCTTTTAGCATACAGTAATTTTGTGAACAAGATTCAGTAAAACATTAGAGTTAAATTACATGAGAGTTCACAACATTTTCAGAGCGGTTTGTCCTATTTTTGACAAAAAATTGGCCAACGGCTTCAGTATCTACTGTAAGCTTAGATGACTTCAAAGAGGATAAACATTTCCCAAATACGATTATATTCTCCACACTCCAGGCACCAACAGGGTCACTTGAGCAGGGCATTGCACTTATACACCTCCATATGGAGAAACAAACTTCTAGGACCATTAGTTTGCAGCACTTTTAGGTGTGTTTAATTCATGAGGCATCTATATGTACATTTAAATGCATTTGTTTTTCTTCTATTTGCTTGGCTGTGTAGTGTTGGGTAAGGTCCGCAGTGCAGTGGGAAGTGCCCAGCTCTTAATGTCCCAGAAGTTCCAGCAGTTCCGGGGATTGTGTGAACAAAATCTGGTAGGTTTAGACATAGCGCCAACACCCACTTCACATCATTGATACATCATCTTTTGATATTCGTTTTTGTTGTTGTTGTTGTTGTTTTATAAACAATTAACATGCATTAATTGGTTCTATAAATATGACAATGATTGGTTCTATAAATATGACAATGATCAAATTTTGAGTTCTTTAACCATTTTTGTTGAGTTCTTTAACCATTTTTGACCCATGATTCATATTTTATGTGGACCCTGGAAATGTACCATATTAGCCCGAATATAAGACGGTGTTTTTTGCATTGAAATAACACTGAAAAAGAGGGGGTCATCTTATATTCGCGGTGTAGACATTATACCCATTCATGACGCTAGATGGCGCCAGATATCATTGAAGCAATGTTCTGTCATGACAGATCTCAGCTACTCTCCCCATTCACGACGCTAGATGGCGCCAGATATAACTGAAGTGATGTTCTGTCATGACAGATCTCAGCTTCTCTCAAGTTTAACCAGTTTGCAATTTTTTATTGCAATGTTTTTCCTTATTCAGATTTGTTTCAAGACTACAGTTACAGTTAGACTTCACTTTGATGGTTAATGCAGTTTAGAGCTGAAACCAATACTCAAGCAACTCGAGTAACTCGAGTTTAAAAACTGATCCGAGTAATTTTATTCACCTTGAGGAATTTAAAACTCGAGGAGTTTAATTCTGCTAGCTCTAAGCATCACGTTTTGCCCGGACTACTTTTAATGCAGGACAACGCGCTGACGTCACGTGCGTAGAGGAAGAAGTCATAAAAAAGAATTATTTTTTTTAATTACCGCAGCCAACAGCAGCTACAAACTACGCCGACGTTGCTAAAAACTACACCCGCATGATGCTAGTGTGGTAGCAGGTAGTGTCCGATGCGTCTCATAGATATTGCATGCATTTAGGACTAGATGCGAAATGACAGACTCGGCCGCGTCTGGGCAGCGTTAGTAAACAGCCGCCATCTTTAAGCAGTAGACTTCTCATCGCTAATAAATATAACGTTACTGTCACTCGCTCACGTAACGTTAGCCCTTCGGAGGGCTAGGTTTCTATTGATTATGACCACTGTCGATGCATGGGTAACGTGTCTTCCATACAGGCTTTATTTAATCTGTAAAAACACAGCGCTGTAGAGTGATGAGGGTGTAAAATTAAAACATAATAAAGCTTACTGTCATTTTTAGCTCAGTAGTCATTGCTAAATAAAACACCAAGTAGCACTGGTCCCTAATGTGCTCCAATACAGCAGGTATCATACATTTATTTTGAACACTGCAAAAACTCAAAATCCTATCAGTGCTTACAGTTTAGACTAACTTAAAACTTAACTAGACCTTAAAAATAGCTTGACACAAATGGAAATTCAATTGAAACACGTGGGAAAAACACGTACAATAGCTTTCAAGTGATGTGTGTTATCAAGCGTAATTACATTTTTAGGTAAGAAATAGTTTTTTTTTTTTTTTTTTTTTTTTTTTTTTTTATAAGATCTAAAACTTGAGTAAAAGCAGTGAATTTTTTTCTAGTCACATCTTAGATGCAATTGTTGGCTGCTTTCAACAATGTACATCGAAAATAAAGACATTGATTGACTGAAAATGGTTCAATATTGGAAAAAATGGCTTTTTTTCTGATGTATATTGATAATTGCTCTTTACCTAAAAAAAAAAATGTTTTATCCGATTACTCAATTAATCGATAGAATTATCAGTCGATTACTCGATTACTAAAATATTCGATAGCTGCAGCCCTAATGCAGTTATTGCAAATTTGTTGTTTTATCACAATAGATTAGTTTATCTACATTTCGAAAACCAGAAGCCATTCATTTCCGAATGTGATTGCACTTTAGTTTACGTATTTAAATGTTCAGATATTAAGATTTGAATGAGGCAAAATAACATGCTTTTTCTCTCAAATATATCGTTATAATCATTTGTTTCAGATGTACTGTAATTATTTTCTGTATAAAAATTAATTTGGTGCTCAAAAAGTCTTTTTTTCAGACTTGAGTTTCGAAAAAGAGGAGGTCGTCTTATAATCGGGGCCGTCTTATATTCGGGCCAATACGGTAATTCAATTCATCCCGTTTTACTAGTATCCACTTTGCGATGCGGTTATTTGTGGTCCACCGACACAAAATAAAAGGAGATTATAATAAGCCATTAAGCCACTCTTTTCGACTGACGTGTCCTGTAAAGTAGAGAATTAAGCCAAATGCAACGCACGCTTGTTAGGCTAGTTAAAAAAATTTTAACATCAGCTTAATCTTTCAGTTAGCAGGGGTTTAATTAGTTGGTGGAGTTGATTTCAACAAATTCTGAGCAGTTTGTTGTTTATTTGTTAGTTTCAGGGCTCCAGATTGGCTAAGCTAGAGCGAGTCAATGGTGCCTGCTTAGCATACCAATAAAAAATAAAATATGGACGCATGAGTCACCAATGACCCATGCAATCATTAGTGTTGTCTATTAGGGCTGAACGACATCGTAAAAAACTGACATTGCTACTTTTTGGAGTTTGCGATATAATGCAATTAGGGTGTGCAATATTTCCGATTCTTAGATTATTTGCGATTCGGCCGTGGAAGATTCAAGAACGATTCACAAATATCCAAACTCCGATTATTGAAATATGTCAAGTAATGCGGATCATGCTTGTCATTACACGGGTAATGACAATGCTCAACTCACGGCTCTGGCTCAACTCATGCTGTTAGATAAAAAAACAATAATACCTGACTTCTGCCGACAGCCGCTACAAACTACGTCCACATAATGCTACAGTAGTTAATAGATATCATATGTATATAGAACTAGATGCAAAATGACAGACTTGACGGCGTTAGCAGCACATGTATAGAAAACTAGGTGCAAAATGACAGACCTGTCAGTGTTAGTAAACAGCCGCCATCTTAAAGCAGGAGACTTCCCTAGAAGGCTGTTGTAGCGAACCTTCCAAGCAAACTTAATTAATTTTTATATAAAATACTCCTAAATCAGCAAAATCTTGACTTGAATCTATCTTTAAAACAGTTTTAAAACTTTCACATGTCGCAAGTAGACAGAAGGGAAATTATGCAATAGCGGAGGCAATTTTAACAACTTTAACGGTTGATTCACAACATTAAAATAATTGAATGTAGTTTAAAGCTGCAGATACAGAATGGGGGCTTGAGTATTTTATTTATTGTTTGTAACTACTAAAATAGTAGTTTTGTTTAGCCTGAGAGGATTTTTATACAATTTTTGTAAATAATGTACGAAACATTAAAAGCAACTAATAGCTTGGGGGGTTGGTGGGTGTCATCAATAATCGATTTATAATCGAGTCGTAGCCTCTGTATCGTAATCTTAATCAAATCGTTAGGTGCCCAAAGACTCTAATTGCAATATATATTGAGATATTAAAACTAAAAGAATTTGGTTAGATACTTTGTTTGACTCACAGTGACTACATTGTATTCATATAATACTATTTATACCGGGCTAAGGGGGTTAATTTGTAGAGGTGTGCATCGGCACTGCCCTCACGATTCGATTCAATTACAATTCGGAGGGCCACGATTCGATTCGGTTCGATTTCGTCAATGCATCGCGATGCCTTAAAGCCTGGGATGCATTAAAATTCTAAAGCAAAGCATATTTTTCGTGAATCATGAGGCAACAGAAGCGGTCAGACATTAAACAACTTTTTATTGGCTCTTGTGTCACTCCTGGTTAAAGTCAAATGAAAATACTTTCAGATGTATATATTTAAAAATAAAAAAAATAAAAATAAAAAACAGATCACAGCATTTAATTGGAGCTTTAAATGAGACCAGGGCTTTCTCTTTTTTTTACACACAGTAGCAGCCTTTCACACAGTGCAACATCTGAACTCCTGTGCAAAATCAGTAATAACAGTCACTGTATTTTAGTCACAACATTCAAGTAAATATTAAAGAAAACGACAAAGAAAATATTGTAGTGCAGCAGCATCTTTATCGCAATATCAGTCCAGGGATCAGTTCAGTTGCAAACAAAACATCAACTAAATTGCAATGTAGAACAAAAGTAAAATGTAGGCCTAGCCCACTATATATGTGCAATCAACTTAGAAATGCAATCAGTAACTACCACATAACAATAAAAAATAATGAATTAAAATGAAGTGCAGCAGCATTTTAGCAGCCATAACAATCTGTTTCAACATGAGGAAATACCAGTTTTTTGCAATCGAGAGAGCAGAGAGATAGTAGAGGTTAGATCGGGCCTAAAAAATCCAGCCCGACCCGGCTTAGAGTGGCGCGAAAAAAAACGCAGCAGCAGCAGCAATTTATTTTCATTTCTTCGAATTGGCAGAAAAAACGCTTTTCTTAATGTTTAAATAGTCTACATATTTTTATGATCATTATAAAAGCATTTACACAATGAAATAACGCTGGGAAAGTTTAATATTAAAAAAAAAAACATGCGATTTTGCAGACACACAGAGGAGAAGATTCAAAAGGATCACATTTGTGTTGCCTTTGTGTGCATAAAAAAGTGTCTTTCGTAACGAATTCTCAGTTGGCAGGGGAAAAAAACGCAACTTTTCTTAATGATTAAATAGTCTACATATTTTTATGATCATTATAAAAGCATATACACAACGAAATAACGCTGGGAAAGTTTAATATAAAAAAAAAAAAAAACATGCAATTTTGCAGACAAACAGAGGAGAAGATTCAAAAGGATCACATTTGTGTTGCCGTAATGAATCGCAAGCGCCACAGCGGAGGAGAAGAAGAAAAAGCAGGCGGCGCCACTCCTTCATGTGCGTGCACAAGCAAATGCACAATACAGAGAGGCTGCTCTCGGTTTTATCCCTTTTTTTTTTTTTTTTTTTTTAATAATTTATTAGTCCGGCGCGGCGGCCCGACCCGAACGTGAATGCTTAACATTTTGGGCCCAACCCGTTCGGGTTCGGGCACAAGATCTAACCTCTAAGAGATAGGACATAACATAACAATGGCTGAAGCGGAGGAAGAGGGAGCGAGAAAGATTATTGATGCACCAAAGACATTGAAAGCAGACATCTGGAGACATTTTGGCTTCTACGAGGTTGGTGGGAAACTTGACCAGAGTTATGCGGTGTGTAAAAAAATGAAACATGAGAATAATAATAGAAATGGGGAAACAAAATCCGTTGCATCACCGGAATTGCACAGGGAATATTTTTTTAACGTACTTATATATTTTAATATGCTCTGAATCGATTCGGCTTGTTGACCGCATTGAATCGAATCGTCCATGCCCAGCATCGGGATGCATCGCCGCATCGATTATTGTTGAAACCACTAATGTTAATATACTTTGTGTTCAAGTATTTAAATTTAAAGCAAAAAGTTTGTATATTTAATATTAATAAACATGTTTGTCAGAAATGTTCTTAATTCAAGAAAAGATATTGTTCAAAAACATTGCTTTCAAATAGAAAGCATTTTTTTCTTGATTTAGGTGAAAAAATTTAGATGTACGGCCTTAATAAGAAAAAATACTGTAGTAATATTTACTTAAAGTAAGTGGAAGAGTCTGACGCATTAATCTGTTAACTAGCCTTTAACACTCAAAACAAGATGGAGAAAATTATTCGACTAGATTTAAGAAAAATGATCAGAATAAGACGTTATATATTTGCAGTGTGAAAGTTGGTGTAAGTCAATATAGATTTAATTTTGTTTAGCCTATCAATTAATTTGGTTCATATTGTTGAGAAATGTAGCCCTGACCCCCGTTCACCCAATCTGTTTGGTCTTATACATGTCCCGTCCCCAGCAAAAAGTGTACATGCAGGTTATGCTGTTATATCGTCCCTACCAATATTGAGACCAAACCTACGCCCTTGGAATACATCCTCTCCAAGTGGGTTCCATTGCAGAATCCCAAACATATTTTACTTGAAAGAGGACTATTGTACAGTATACATAATGAATAGGTGGATAGATAATTCAATTTCCCAAAGAATATGACTTTATAAGCATCTTCAACAATTGTAGCCTTGTCCCCATTTCATACACAGCACATTAAGCAATGCTGCCCATTTTCAGCGAGCTATAGTTTGGCTCCCTCTAGTGGTTATTAGGATGTAGTACGTGTGAGTATGAGTTGCTTGTACAGCACAGTGGTTCTCATCAATATCATAGGCGGAGTTTGATTTTTGGTGCAGGGGGGGCACAACATGTTGATGACCCCGAAACGCAGTGTCAGCGATAAAATTAACTTACAAGAATATTTATAATAATAAGTTGACAATGAGCGTTTTTTGTTTCCCCATAATGCTTGAGGGGAATTCTAAATCAGGCTGCTGAGGCAGTACTTTTCGCCAAGATTGTCAATCATTGAATATGGTACGCCCGCCGGTGTCGTACCAATGTAGTTACCCCAGTCAAAAACTGTATCTCCTGGGGGGAGCCATATGGAGGTAGATTTGTGTCTTTGTGATTCAATCCCCAAAAAAGTTGCTTCAATCAAAAAAAAAAAAAAAAAAAAACAATTGGAAAAATAAAATTACCCTCCCCTAATTTTTTTTTTTTTTTTTTTTTAATTAGTCGCTTCAATTAAAAAAATTTTTTTTGAATGCAAAAATAAATTTGAAACTCAAAAAAAGCATGTGAAAGCTATTTTTCTTTGATTGAATTATTTTTTGGGATTTAAGAAATGTTGATTTGTGTTCGGGCCACATTTTGGCCAGGACGTTTTTGTCTTTATTATTCAATCAAAAAATAAGTTGCTTCAAAACAAATACTGTATATATTTTCAAAAAGAAAAATCACTTCAATCAAAAAAGACACATTTCAATCACAGAAAACGTTTCTGAATGCGAAAAAATATTTGGGATTGAAAAATTTCTATTTGAACACTTAATTTTTCATTGAAAACGTTTTATTTGATTGAAACAATCCTTTTTGTGTTTGGGCCATATTATGGGTAGGACATTTGTGTCTGAATCATTCAATCCCCAAAAAAGTTGCTTCAATCAAAAAAAATATTTTCAGATTCAATCAAAGAAAAAAAATCATTTGAAAAATAAAATTGCCCACCCCTAATTTTTAAAATTTTTATTTTACAGTATGCAAAGCAAATGACCGTCTAAGGTGCTAGTCACATGATCTGTTCGAAAAATTATTTTGACCCATTATAAAAATAGTTGTTCATTCTATTCAATTTTGTTGTTTCCTTTAATGCTCTACAACTTCTATATATATATATATATATATATATATATATATATATATATATATATATATACATATATATATATATATATATATATATATATATATATATATATATATAGGAAAGTCAATTTCATGCAATGACACTTTTTGGCCACCAGGGGTGGCCTGGGCGCCCCTTAAAATCCGCTTATGACCAATATGTGTATCTTTATTGAGTGTTTTCATCTATATTTGACATATTATAAGCCACTTTTTTCCCATTATTTTAATCTCACTGTTTTCTTTTTTAACAGAATGTGAACGCCAATCCACGGCCCACACCGCAGGACCTGGCTGGTTTCTGGGACCTGCTGCAGCTCTCCATTGAGGACATCAGCCTCAAGTTTGATGAGCTCTACCATCTCAAGTCCAATGACTGGCAGCCTGCGCCGTCTGCGGCTGCCCAGTCGCCCCCTGAGCGGAAGGTACTTCCCACCCCTGCTGCCCAGTGCCCTGGCTGGGGTAGGAAAGCCGCCGAAACCGGCCTCTCTCCTCCCACCACCACCGCCATTCTTCCCACGTTCTTTTACCTCCGCTTTGACTCCACATCCCGGTGTGGGATCGCAACATCTTGAACTAATAGAAAGGGGCAGCAAAGATCCCTTTTGGCATGCATGAGCAATTCATCTCAAAGAGGGCAATCGTTGGTGTGTCTTGAAGCCCTGCTTTGAGCATGCATGTGTTTTGGTTGTCGTGGAGCATGGCTAAGATGTACTGACTGAAAGGAGTGTACTCTTGCTTTAGCTCCTGTCAAATGTGTGCTACCGTTTGTAACTATTTGCATAGTTACAGTCGGTGTGTGTTTGTGTTAGGAATGGGCATGATATGTTTTAGTTCTTAATTTCAAAGTAATTGAATGATTGAGGCAATGCTTATATTGCAGATGCGGTGCCAAAACCAGAAAGAAATTAAAATACAGTGTTACCGCTACTTATGAAATTAATTGTCTCTGGAAGTAGTCTCATAAACTGAAAGTTATGTAAGTATAGACATTTTTTCCATGGCCTAATCTGTTCCAAGCCCCCCAAAGTCTTCTAAAAAAGCATAAAAATGCATCAAAACATGCAACAAATTAGTGCTGCAACGATTAATCGATTAACTCAAGTATTCGATTAGAAAGAATTCGAATTAAATTTTGCTGCTTCGAGTATTCGTTTAATTAAAGTGGTGTTCTAATGGTTTATTTAGTTTTAATGATTTGGGTGGATACACTGCCTTCTAGTCTGCCTCATTTCACATGGCTGAATGCAGGTGCTCCCTGTTAAGAACAACATAAGCTAAGTTTTAGTTTGGGCTTACGTTTTTTTTTTTTTAATGCATTCGTAATTTAGTTTGTAGATATATTTAGCCTATTTTTGTGGGAATATATGTCCGTACCATTTGTTAAGAGCATTGTAAAATTTCATTTATAGCATTTAAACTAGATCCTCATTATTTTTTATACCGTTTGAGGCTCAGCTCAGGTAATTCTTCATGTTCATTATCCGATTACTCGGTTATTCGAACTAATGGTTCATTGATTAATCGACTATTAAAATAATCGATAGCTGCAGCCCTACAACAAATGCATACCTTATTGGCCCGAATATAAGACGGTGTTTTTTGCATTGAAATAAGACTGAAAAAGTGGGGGTGGTCTTATATTCGCGATCTAGACGTTATACCCATTCACGACGCGAGATGGCGCCAGATATCATTGAAGCGATGTTCTGTCATGACAGATCTCAGCTACTCTCAAGTTTAACCAGTTTGCATTATCTTATTGCAATGTTTTTCCTTATTCAGATTTGTTTCAAGACTACAGTTAGACTTTCACTTTGATGGTTAATGCATTTATTGCAATTTTGTTGTTTTATCACAATAGATTGGTTTATTTACATTTCATAAACCAGAAGCCATTCATTTACGAATGTGATTGCACTTTTGTTTACACATTTAAATGTTCGGATATTAAGATTTGAATGAGGCAAAATAACGTGCTTTTTCTCTCAAATATATCGTTATAATCATTTGTTTCAGATGTACTGTAATTATTTTCTGTATAAAAATTAATTTGGTGTTCAAAAAGTCTTTTTTTTCAAACTTGAGTCTTGAAAAGGAGGGGACCGTCTTATATTCGGGCCAATACGGTATTACAATTAGATTATTACACAATAAACATAAAATGAGAGTTGTGGATAACGTAAAAAAACGAAGAATAGAGTGAAGAATAAAAGTTAATACGGTCATATAAAGCTGTCTGAACACCTAATGGCCCGAGGAGCGAATGACTCTGGAATACACACATACACATTCAGTAGAGGCCCTACTTAGATAATTGGATGCCAGGAAGATGCTAGGCAATAGCCAATGGCAGAGCAGATATAAGTATCTTATGTTAAGTAAAATCTGGGAGCTGCGAGTAACAGCCCATACAGTATTTTTGCCCCTCGTATCCTGAAATTTCTTTTGTAACAAGAGGCAATATTGTCCCGTTAAGGCGTGTCATAACCTGAAAATTCCGTCCATAACTTTAGTTGCAGTTGTTCTATTATTTTTCGCAGAATGTGTATTTGGAAAACATGGAAGTTGTTACATCTATCATTATTTAAGCATTCAGTGGGGCATCACAATACAATTAGCCATAATATGTTGAGTCCACGACCGCATACATCTTTAGCGGTTTGATATCGATATCGTATTTTTGGAGTTGGACTATATCGGGATATCAGTTAAAAAGTCATTATCGGACAGCTCTAATAAGGATATTTTTATGAGTGCCCATTCCTAATCTGTACTTATGTATTGCCTTTCCTATATGTTGCCTTGCAATGTGTTATGCATTGTTTTGTCTTGATCTATTGTGTTTCAAGTGAAATCTCATGTCCATATCCGTTGATATTATCACTTCAGGCCGTTTTAAACTAGCGGCAGCCTAATGTGAAGGATTCAGCAGCAACCCATTCAGTGTGTATGTGGGAGGGGACTTCTCAACAAAAGTAAGCAGTAGGCGGCAGTTTTGGGCGGAACGGCAAGTTTGAATTAATTTGTGCTGAGAAGCAGACGTCGCCACGGTCACACAGCAAGAAGGTGAGCGCAACAACAGGTGCTGTGCCGAAAAATAGCCACCCTGCCTGAAATGTCCCCCCTGACGGGAGCGCCCACACGGAAACGACTTTCTTGTACCGTGAATATGTATTATTTTACTCTGCTTGAACTAATAAATGTCATACCTGTGTGATTGTCATTGGGATATGGTCGTGAAAACCTGTAGACTAATACATTTCTGTTCAAAGATGGTTATGTGGCTCAGTCCACGATTTCTTGAATACAGTACTAATATTTTGTGTAATTTAATTATTTAAAACTGATTTTACTGTCGTAAATCCAATACTGAAATGCGTCCATGAAAACATTTGATGTTTTCACGTCAATAAAGCGTTATAAATAAGCGCTCCCGTCAGGGGGGACATTTCACGCCGGGCAGCTATTTTTCGGCACACACCGGCCCGTTGTCGATCAAGTTTCATTTTACAATCGTGACAACGGTGACGCTCAGCTGACCAAATGTCGGCTTACAATCGGGATCAAGTTTCATTTTACAGTCGTGACAACGGTGACGCTCAGCTGACCAAATGTCGGCTTACAATCGAGCCGGTGCCGATTTTGGGTACCTGACTCCTCATCGTGACATAAACTGGAGTATGATTGGAAATTTTGTGGTCTCAGGATGCGCTCTGACGCACGGGACGGGACCGGACGGGAGGAAACCTCGGTTTGGGCATGAAACACAGATCTGGCGACTGGATCGACCGAAGCTTTTCCAAATAACAGCTTTTATGCAACTCATCCAATGAGTTTACAGCGTCTGAAAGCACCGGGGGCTTTCATAATTTGCAAGTGAATCCACCTTTAGAAACTATGATCATTGACAATACGGACACACAATGACGGACAATATGGCGGCACAATACAGCGATCACGTGATTGTGTGACGTTGGTGATTGGGGTCTATAGCAGAGGGGCAGGCATACTTATATCTGTGCTATCAGGCTGTTCCAGTGGACGGATGGACATAAACCACAGCCGACGAAACCTTGATAAATGCGCTTTTTTTCTTTTCTTTTTTTTCCCAAGTTTTGCGAACTCTGGAACACTCGAAAAATGACTCTCATACCTCTCCTTGCTTACAGTCATGTGGAAATATTTGGACACTCTATGGAAAACTGTGTTTTCTAACATATTTGGTCATATGGTTATTTACCGTATTTTTCGGACTACAAGTCGCTCCTGAGTATAAGTCGATCCAGCCATAAAATGCCCAACGAAGAGAAAAAAACATATACAAGTCGCACCGGAGTATAAGTCGAATTTTTGGGGGAAATTTACTTGATAAACTCCAACACATAGAACAGACATGTCATCTTGAAAGGCAATTTAATATAAAATTACAATTGAGAACAACATGCTAAATAAATGTACAGTGTACAGTGCATGAACAACGAAATGTGAATATACTGTCCTACGCTACGGCTCGGTCCTGGCTATACAGCGAACTCCCAAAAGACAATGCTGGATGTCCGTATAATTTGCTGAATCAATTTGGTCCTCGATAGAAAACAGGTTCGCATCAACGTAAATAAATGATAATTAGGTAATATTAGTAATAAGTAACAGGTTAGCATGCGTTCGCTATCATTAGCACATCGTTCAAACAACCACACAACTGGCTCTAAATGTCCGATTGCGGGTGGAAAACACACAACAACAACAGAAAAGATGATACACGCAGGCGTTGCCTCTGTAGAGATGATTTAAAAGCATAAACAATGAAAGTAGGTTCGCAGCCGTCTATTCTCTCTCGCTAACTCACCCACTCACTCACTCAGAGCTACGTAGCTGTCCGTCTTCTTCTGGCGTGTGAGCACTCTTCTTCACGTAAACAAGTGCGAGTGCGCCCTCACGTGGGCGTGAAAGCGCCACAAACTAAATGCATCCATTTCAAGATAAAAAAGTCAATAATACAATTGAACATACACTGCCAAAGGCAGAACGCGAACGTGGCCATAGCTATAAAGAGTTATTCAGATAACTATAGCATTTGAACATGCTAACAACTTTACAAAACCATCAGTGTCACTGCAAAACACCAAAATAACATGTGAAATTATATCATAATGTGTTAATAATTCCACACATGTCACTCCTGAGTATAAGTCGCACCCCCAGCCAGCCAAAATATGAAAAAAAACTTACAGTCCGAAAAATACGGTAATGTCAATATTAACAATCTTGATTCGAGTAATAGAACTAAACAATTAAAACTGCAAAAAAGATGGGGTTTTTTTCATATCTTTCTGTTGAATGTAATTTTAAACAAATGCTTTTTCTGTTGAGGAATAAATTAGGCCTTCTCACCGAAACTAGTAAAACTCTTTACACGGCTATTATAATGCCCCCGACTTATTGAAATAGGAAAATTTGCTGTTTTCTTGTGCAACGATGAAAAATAAACACACTGGTGCCTGGGACTACAGTAAATAAGCTTGCTGCTTTTCACTTCCAGACAGCGTCTACGTTAGGCTATGTGGCTCCTCCCATTTTGCGCTTTCCTTTGACTGCTCTTCACACTGAGCTGACGTTAGTGTGAAAAGGCCTTGACTGTATGTCCAACAATCTTTAAATGTTTCTGTCCTATGTTTACCTGTTGTATATTTTGCATTGTCTCTCTTTTTTTTATATATATATGTGGGTCAGATGTCAAAATAGATAATTCCTCCTTTGTCCATGTCCTGTCTTTTAAATCTGGTGGACGCCTCCAAAGGCGGTTTTTATTTTTGCCTTTGCATATCTCTTTTCTCATTACTCTTATCTGTCATGTGTTGTTGTTCTCTCCTTCCAGGACGAGGAGAAGGAAACGATTCCAGCGTCAAAGAAGGCTGCTAAAGGACGACCGATGCTGGGCCGCGAGAAGAGCGCAGACTCGTCTTCTTCAGCTTCAGCAGAGAAGCAAAGGCAAGAGGCCCGCAGGCGTCTGCTGGCGGCAAAGAAGGCCGCTTCTTTCCGCCAGAACTCTGCCACTGAGAGCGCAGACAGCATTGAAATCTACGTCCCAGAAGCTCAGACGCGCCTTTGAGGGAGACAGTTTGTGAGAGGAATTTAAGGTCAGATCATAGGACCGATAAGTGTCGCTGAAAAATACCTGCAAATAGGAGAGTGAGGGGGGACACTTTTGCAATGCAAATGACAAGAGTGGGGGTAGGAGAGGCCAAATGCCCCCTTGACTTGAGTGGGGGTCGACTTGTTTGTAGGCTGGTCCTTAGGGCATCAAACACATATATATTGAACTTTTGCATTATGAAAGCTGCCAATGAAAACCTGCGGATTAACTTTGTCATTATTTTTACTAATATTTATCATGAGAAAAAAACAAATGATTAACAGTATTCCTATCACAATGTCAAAGTATATTTAACGACCGTTTAAAACATGACTATACATTGACTTTAAGATCTATTTAGAGGACACAGGTTTTTACTATTTTGCTTCCCATTGTTGTCGTCCTCCCCAGACAGGCCATTTTGTAGCTTTGCACAACACCGCCTTGTGGCCACCACACACACTACACGATCCCAACTTGCTTACGCTTGTCTTCCTTGTAGTTACTAAGGGTGCAACGGTACATGTATTTGTATTGAACCGTTTCGGTACATGGTGCTCGGTTCGGAACGGAGGCGTACCGAACGAGTTTCTGACGTAATGTAACCCTTACCCTATGTAACCCGAGGCTGTGAGTCGATCGGGTTACAGTTTCTTTGTGTAGGTAATATTTACTCTGTCTTCTCTACTATAATGAGGACCAACACGGTAGGACAGTATAACCCAGAAACGTCAACGGCGCAACAACGTGGGCGTTAAAGTCAATCAGCCAATGCACACCAGTCGCAGTGCAGCCGCGTGTTAGACGCGTCCCAGAAGCAGCTCAACACGACGCATGCGAAAACGGCATAATTTATTATTTGACGCGAAATGCGACCCTCCTGCTACTACCGGTAGCTAGGATCGGGCAGACCGGAAGTCACTCATGTAAAAATACGGTGGATCTGATCGATTTTCACACTAATATGCAATCGTAACCCACTTTTTGAGTCCATCAGATCTCTTGAGTGGTAGATCGGGGCACAGTTGACTTGTCTTTGTTGATTTACTGCTGTCTTCTCTGCTATACTAAAAACCAACACGGCCCCGTGTTCAATACAAAACCCTCCTACCACAACAAAACAAGTAGGAACTAATATTCACATAGGAACTAAAGTTATACAACATAAAATATACAATATAAATGAATACTACATCACATTTGCAAAATATAAATACATAATAAAATAAATAATAGCCCATTTAAATAAAGTGAAATAAGCTAAAACACCTGTAATTAAATAATAAGAATAATACACAGATCCTGCTTACATAATTAAATTTATTAATTTCTGTGTGGTGCTTTAACTTGAGAAAATCCACCAATAAAGCTTTTGAAAACCGTTCATAAGATTAAAAAAAATGATTCACTGAGGCATTTCATTTGTAAAATACATGTTAAAATCTTTGTCATTGGGATTGCTTTTCTCTTTAGCACAGGACTTCTTTTTTCCTCTTTCTTTCAGAAAGAAAGCTGACCAATACGCGGGGTCTGAAAGGCAAATTGTTGTTGGATTATCTTTAAATACCCGCTACTTTTTGAGCAGAATTCTAGCTTTGGAAAGGCTAATGTTCCTATTGTTGAAAGCACAAAGGTGTGTAATAAACAACTAGCACATTTATATTTTGCATTTTGTTTTCTTACTGTACCGAAAATGAACCGAATCGTGACCTCAAAACCAAGGTACGTACCGAACCGAGATTTTTGTGTACCGTTACACCCCTAGTAGTGACTGATTTGCTGATTTCATTTTTCATTTGTTTTGTTCTGGCTGATTTTACTGTAGATGCCATTTGGATTTTTTTTTTTAACTGTGATATGAAAGCCATTTCTGAAGGGGTATTTATATAGATCCGAGTACATTTTGTCGATGTCAAAATGTTTTGTTTTGCTTTTTGTTATGGAGCATCGGTAAGAATATGAAAAGGTTAGTTCACTCGCGGTTTTCAGCGACCACATATCTCCATGTGATGGGAATACTCAAAACAGTACTTGCAGGTTGCAAACTTCAGCAATAGACATTTGTCACAGTTCGTTTTTTAGCGTGTGTGTGATTAATATTTTCTTCCATCTTCAACGCTTTTAGAAGTCAGGCTCAGTATGCAAAATAATAAGTGGCAACACACTTGACATGTGTTTAGCAGATTTTGTTTTGTTGTTTTTGGGGAATTTTTTTGTTCTTGTTTTGTTTTTTTGCTTCGTAATGCTCGATCAAATCCATCATAATTCTGTGCAACTTACCTGCACTTTTTTTATTGAAAGAAATCCTATTTAATTAAAGTATCAAATGCTTTAGCACTTGTGTTGGCATCATTTGTTTCAAGTGCTCCATGCTTGCTAGAAGACCATGACTCCAATTTATGTCACGCATTTATTTTAGCAACAAGTAGCGATAGAAAACGGATGGGATGAAATGAAACAAGCTTGAGATGTTTTTTGAACTAAGTATCGCTGCCTGATAAATATAACTTGCGTTTGAGGGGGAAGTTCAGAATTTTTAACATGAGGCTTAATCTTAAAGGTAACAGGGGTTTAATTCGTCATTGGAGTTGATATCAACAAATTCCGTGCAGTTAGTTACACTGCTGGCCAAAAATCTTGGCACCCCTGTAATTCTGTCAGATAATGTTCAATATTTCCCAGAAAATGATCATACCTGTCAACCCGAGGCCGTTGGCAATCTTACAAATAGTGATGTATGCCCTTAGAAATTGGTGACTAATAGGTTTGTTCCGATCATGTTTTTTTGCTCCCGATCGTTTTAGTTTGAGTATCTGCAGATCCCGATATTTCCCGTTCCGATTGCTTTTTTTTTGCTCCCGATTCAATTCCAATCATTCCCGATAATTTTTCCCGATCATATACATTTTGGCAATGCATTAAGAAAAAAATGAATAAATCTCAGACGAATATATACATTCAACATACAGTACATAAGTACTGTATTTGTTTATTATGACAATAAATCCTCAAGATGGCATTTACATTATTAACATTCTTTATGTGAAAGGGATCCACGGATAGAAAGACTTGACTTTGTATATTGTGACTAAATATTGCCATCTAGTGTATTTGTTGAGCTTTTAGTAAATGATACTGTAGTCATGCCCAAATGCATGATGGGAAGTGGAACCATGACTGTGGGTAGTGCTACCAATTGATATACTCTGCGTTGGGAAATAACATAAAGTGTTAAGATAAAGATCAATTGCTACCTTGCTTCCCCATATTGCTTCCCATATTTCTAATCATAGGGAGAGGGATTGTAAGGCTTTAGCCAATTAAAAAAAGGCTCCAAAGGCTGCCAAAATTCACTCTACTCATTTTACGCTGCCTTTTACCTCTCCATATAGGTAAAACTTCGCCATTACAGATTGAGCGCGACAATGCGTGAGTGGGTCTTGCAGTGCATGCATTTATTGTGTTAAATATTTTATCATGACACATTTTTAAATAAATTAATTGCCGCCGTTATCGGGATATTTTTGATAACCCTACCTTAAGCCTAAACTAAAGACTCTGGATGAGTGTAACATATTATGTCTGTAACATTAAATACAATTACAAAATGATTTAATTAAAAAATATATATATATATTTAAAAAAGGCATGGCCGATATTTTTTTGCCAATTCCGATACTTTGAAAATGACGTGATCGGACCCGATCCATCCCGATCGATCGGGACATCTTTAGTGACTAACCATACAACTACAACTAAACTTACAACATATAGCGTGCAATATGAAACAAAAATAAAACTAGATTTTTAAAATAATAAGAATTTATTGGTAATATTGTAACATATAACCTGGTGCAATCAAAAAATATCTTCAGCTACATCATGATTACTAAAATTTAACAGTGACTTTTGTTATAATTGTAGCACTTTTGGCAATTTCTCTCATGTCTTGATGGCTGCACTTCGGCTCGCAATTCAGTTTGACTTGAAGGTAGTTCGTTAGTGTGTCTAATTATGAATTAAAAGGGTCAATTGATAAAATTAACTTACCGATGCAATCTTTGAGTCAGGGAACATTTCTTCTGCTAATTCTGAGAAGTGATCAGCAATAGTTGCAGGCAAATTGTGTTCGGCAACAAATTGGCAGAATGAAACCTCCGCTTTCGTCACTTTTTATTCTGCAGACTTCATCTTTATGATCAGTGTTGTTAATCATACTTTTAAAAAGTAATTAATTAGTTACTAATTACTTCTCATAAAAAGTAATTGCGTTAGTAACTCGGTTACCTGAAGATAAGAGTAATTAGTTACTTATCAAATTGACTGGTGTTACTGTTCATGTTTTTTTTTTTTTTCGTTTAAAAATATATAAATAAAAACACAGTAACGTTTGCTATGTTTGGAAATCGTTTAATGTTGTGAATCAACTATTAAAATGGTTAAAATTGCTCCCGTTTTTGCATTAGTTCCCTTCTGTCTACTTTCGACATGTTAAAGTTTTGAAACTGTTTCATCAAGATTTTGCAGAGTTAGGAATATTTTAGATAAAAAGTTACTAAAGTTTGCTTGGAAGGTTCACTACAACAGAGCCTTTCTGAGAAGTCTACTGCTTCAAAATGGCGGCTGTTTATTAACACCGCTGCCTGTCATTTCGCATGTAGTTCTATAAGCATTTGATATCTAGGGGTAGATTGTAGGCTGTCAGCTACAGTCAGGAAGTATTGGAGCTACCTAGCCTAGCATCGCATTTGCTACAGCGTCACAACACTCTTCTCTCTCAGTGTCTCTGACTTTTCTCGGGTCATTCAACCAACGTATTAACGCACATTGTCTTGTTGCGGAAACGACGACAAAATCCGAACGGAGGGGAAAAAAAACGTAATGCACTAAAAACATACAGATCTTGAACATACGGTGTACACATTAAAAAAATCTGTGTTCACTTGTACAAATTACGCCGAAACCCTACAACTTGACAGGTATGAATGATTGCAATTACAAATGCTTTGATAGTAATATATTCATTTATTTTGCTTGCGATGAAAAATCACAAAAGAGAATGGGGGGAAAAAAATAATAAATCATTATCATTTTACACAAAACTCTAAAAATGGGCCGGACAAAAGTATTGACACCCTTATGAAAAATCATGTGATGCTTCTCTAATTTGTGATTAACAGAACTGTTACTTACCTGTGGCACATAACAGGTGGTGGCAATAACTAAATCACACTTGCAGCCAGTTAAAATGGATTAAAGTTGACCTAACCTCTGTCCTGTGTCCTTGTGTGTACCACATTGAGCATGGAGAAAAGAAAGAAGACCAAAGAACTGTCTGAGGACTTGAGAAGCAAAAATGTGAGGACGCATGTGCAATCTCAAGGCTACAAGTCCATCTCCAAACACCTGAATGTTCCTGTGTCTACCGTGCGCAGTGTCATCAATAACTGTAAAGCCCATAGCACTGTGGCTAATACTGTGTACGGAAAAGAAAATTTGAGAGATTTCAACGAAAGATTGTGCGGATGGTGGATAAAGAACCTCGACTAACATCCAAACAAGTTCAAGCTGTCCTGCAATCCGAGGGTACAACAGAGTCAACCCGTACTATCCATCGGTGTCTGAATGAAAAGGGACTCTATGGTAGGATGCCCAGGAAGACCCCACTTCTGACGCAGAGACATAAAAAAGCCAGGCTGGAGTTTGCCAAAAGTTATGTGAAAAAGCCAAAAACGTTTTGGAAGAATGTTCTCTGATCAGATGAGACAAATTGGGAAAAGGTATCAACATAGAGTTTACAGGAAAACGCAAGGCCTTCAAAGAAAAGAACACGATCCCCACAGTCATACATGGGTGAGGTTCTCTGATGTTTTGCGGTTGCTTTGCGACTTATGGAACTGGACTCTTTGACCGTGTGCATGGCATTATGAAGTCTGAAGATTACCAACAAATTTTGCAACATATTGTGTTCGCCAGTGTGAAAAAGCTGGGTCTCCCTCAGAGGTCATGGGTCTTCCAGCAGGACAATGACCCAAAACACACTCCAAAAAGCAATAGAGAATGGGTTGAGAGAAATACTTCTAAAATGGCCAGCAATGAGTCCAGACCTGAATCCCATAGAACACCTGTGGAGAGATCTGAAAATGGCAGTTTGGAGAAGGCACCTTTCAAATCTCAGAGACCTGGAGCAGTTGGCCAAAGAAGAATGTTCTAAAATTCCAGCAGAGCATTGTAAGAAACTTATTGATGGATACCAGAAGCGGTTGTTCGCAGTTATTTTGTCTAAAGGTTGTGCTACCATGTATTAGGCTGAGGTTGCCAAGACTTTTGTCCAGTTTTTGGAGTTTTGTGTAAAATCATCATGATTTCATTTTCATACTCTTTTGTGTTTTTTTATTGCAAGCAAAATAAATAAAGAAATTACTACCAAAGCATTTGTAAGTCCAATCATGTTCTGGGAGAAATTGAGCATTATCTGACAGAATTGCACGGGTGCCAATACTTTTGGCCAGCAGTTTAGTAATTTTTAGTTCCGGGGCTCCAGAGTGGCAAAGCTAGCGCGAGTCAATGAGTCTCTCCTAGCATGCCAATAAAAAGCAACATATGCACGCATGAAAATCATGCAATCAATAGTGTTGGCTATGTTTTCAGGATGAAGTTATTAAAACTTACCATTGCATGTCAATAACTGCAGTATGAACAGCAACATTTGTCATCCAGTAGCTTTGTAGATAACAGGCTGCAGAGCAGAGTGATATTTTTTCCAACGGTGTGTTTATGTCGCGGCCAGCAGCAAGTATGCACAGTTTGTATTGTTCCTTGTTCTTCTTAGGGAATTTGTGGAAACTCTCATTTGCTCATTTCTTCTGTCTGTTTCCACAACCTCTAAATCAGTGGTGCCACCAGGGGGTGGCCAGGGGTGGCCATGGCCACCCCTATAAATTGGTTGGCCACCCCATTGGCCACCCCGCTTGCCAGTATATCGTTAGATTGTTGTAGCATCAGTTATGCATTTCATCCCAAATGAATGCATTTATTTTGTTTTGTTAAATTTAGGGCTGTCAAATTTATCGCGTTCGCGGTAATTTTTTAAATTAATCACGCAGTCGTGGTACGACTCACTCGCGCATTGCCGCAAACAGCCTAGAATGGCGCCGTTTTACTTATATACAGAGATGAGGCAGTGTCAAGTGAGTGGAGTAGATACAAGCATTCATTGGGGCCGTGCTTTTAATTGGCAAAAGCTTTGTCATCTCTCCCACAGCAACTATAAGTATTGTGGGAAGCGACGTGGGGAAGAATGATGGGGAGTTGATCTTTTTCTAAACACCCTGTAGTGTACCCAACGCAACAGTCACCACACACAGTCATGGTTGCACCACTTCCCATCATGCATTTGGGCAGAACAGTTAAGTTGCTACAGTATCATTTACTGAAAGCTCAACAAATACACTAGATGGCAATATTTAGTCACAATATGCAAACTCACATTTATCCTTTATGAATTACAAGTCTTTCTATCCGTGGATCACTCTCACAGAAAGAATGTTAATAATGTTAATGCCATCTTGTGGATTTATTGTTATGACAAACAAATACAGTACTTGTGTACAGTATGTTGAATGTATTTATCCGTCTTGTCTTATCTTTCCATTCCAACAATAATTTACAGAAAAATATGGCATATTTTAGAGATGGTTTGAATTGCGATTAATTACGATTAATTTTTAAGCTGTGATTAACTCGATTAAAAATTTTAATCGTTTGACAGCCCTAGTTAAATGTACACTTTATGCCTAATATATACATAACACAATAAAACAGAATTGTTGTGGAACTCAAAATGTTGACTGGACAGTTATGGACTATGCACATTAAATCGTTAGTAACATCAAATATTACACAATACACCAAAGTATATCAGTAGTCGTGTCCTTAAGTCTTTCTGATAGTTTTCCCCTGACCTTTTTACTGCAATAATATAATGAAAACCTAAAATTATGGCTTTTAGTTTTGGCCACCCCAAGATTTTAAATGGCCCCATCTAGCCACCCCTATGAAAAATTTCTGGAGGCGCCACTGCTCTAAATACGCATTTCATTATGTTGTCAAGACTCTGTAGACTGATGCTGCCTTCGAGGAAGGTGGGAAATCAAGAGTTTTTCAACCTCCGACCAGGATAAATATCATTGGAACGCCACTCGAACTATGGGCCCTAGTCGCACAGTCAAAAAAAAAAAGTACCCCGTCTTCACGAGTTGCTACAATCAGACGTCACTCGACAAAATGTGCTGCCCGTCGAAAAGTAGACCGTCAATAGTAAAACTAAAGAAGGCAGTTTACAGTGTGGTCTATTTATCTTAGCCGTCGTTTTTTGCTCCACTATTTGATGGCTTAATAGAAGCCATATTTGATGGAGGTCAACATGTCTTTTGATGGCCAAAATAAAAAAAAAAACGCTTTGAACGCTTTGAGGTCGCAAATGGTACCATCTAAGTGGGGTAAGTCCGCTTTCCCACCTTCCTCGAATGCAGCGTGAACACGAGTGCCCGAAGCACTCCTCTTTATTGTGGTCGCATTACGCATTTTTAAAAATAGTACCGCAGAAATAAATGAATCACGGCAGTTTGGTGTGACAAATATTTTTGGCGGCATGGGTATTATTAACAACGATCTGCATTTTGAATTTATTTGACAATGTTAGACCTGTTAGTATTGTTTTTTTTTATTGGCATGCTAGGAAGGGGCCATTGACTTGCGCTAGCTTAGCCATTCCGGAGCCCTGAAATTTATAAATAACTAACAAACTGCACGGAATTTGTTGAAATCAACTCCACTGTTGTGAAATGTTTGATTAAAATGCATAATTGAATTCATAGTGAATAATAGTTTAAAACCATCAAAAAGAAATAGTTACAGTTTATAATGTTTCTATTTACATTACTTACCCTGAAAAGTAAATACACAGCTAAAATTATTCTGAATATTATTTCCTGAAGAGTTAATATACTGCTAGAGATTTGACATGAAGTGCTTTTATTTTGAAGTGCGCATCGACTAATTTAACCCCCGCTAACTCGGAAGATTGAGCTTAATGTCAAAAATTCTGAACTTCCGCTTGAAGACGAATGAGTAAAAAGACATTCAAATACTTCTTTCTCTCCGAAATCATCATAACATGCAGCCAATGTTGCTTTTAGCAGCCCTTTTTATTTTCGTCATAGTCTTAGTCTTTTAGACGAAAATACTTATTAGTCTTGGTCATATTATAGTCATTTCATAATGTCTTAGTCTAGTTTTAGTCGACAATAAATTAAAATGTTTCTGTATGTAAAATTCAAAAGTTTTACTCCCAAAGTAAATAAGGGTTTTCAACAGTTTGAAATGAACAAAGGAGCACATAACTGTAGCGTCTACGAGGACATCGTTATGTTTGTGATGATAATACACACACAGCAGGTAAACAATGCATTATTTTCAATTACCGTAATTTCCCAAATATAAGGCGCACCCGTGTATAACGCGCACCCCAAATTTACTTGTAAAGTATAGGGAAAATTAATGTACTCGTGTATAACGTGCACCCTAATTTTAATTTTTTTTTTTTTTTTTTTTTTTTTTTTTTTATTATTAGAGTGAAAAAAGCAGAATTTAACACGGACGAAATCATTCGACCGATCAGAGTGAAGTATTTCCGAAACAAAATGGTGACGTCACGTACCGTAATGGTCGGCAACGGATCGCCGCATACGCTTCTTCAACACAACATGGCCGTGTCAATAAAAAAAATAGTTTTTTTTTATATATATCTAATGTGTATATGTGTATATATATATATATATATATATATATATATATATATATATATATATATATATATATATTAGGGCTGTGGCGTTAATGGGCGGTAATTAATTTTTTTAATTAATCACGTTAAAAATTTTTACGCAATTAACGCACATGTCCCGCTCAGACAGATTTAAATGTCAGTAGAGTGAAATGCCCACTTGTTAATTTTGTTTTATGGAGTTTTGCCGCCCTCTGCTGGCGCTTGGGTGCGACTGATTCTATAGGCTTCAGCACCCATGAGCATTGTGTAAGTCAAATATGTCCAAAGTGCGGCCCGGGGGCCAAATGTGGCCCGTGGTCAAATTTCATCCGGCCCCCAGCCTGTGTCATAAAATCAAAAATGTCTGGCCCGCACACAGACCTAATAAATTGGTCAGCAGTACTGCTACCAGCATATGAAGTAGCTTACACACTAAATGCTGCTTCTCATTTACCCACTAAAAGGCAGCAGCACTCTAAGCAACATTACCCCGCGTGATTCTTTACTCCCAATTTTCTAAAATGGCAACAATCAACAACAACAAAAAGTTGACTGTGACTGCCGACGCCTCAAGGATAGGTGGAAATTGGACTATTTTTTCACTAAAATACGCAAAAACTGTGTCTGTCTCATTTGCAAAGAGACAGTCGCTGTTTTTAAAGAGTTCGATGTGAGGCGATATTACTAAACAAGACAAGCTGACATGTACGACCAGATTACAGGGAAGATACGTAGCGAGAAATTGAAGCAACTTAAAGCTAGTTTAATTTTACAGCAGCAGTATTTCGCAAGAGCCCAAGAGATGAAAGAGAACGCCACAAAGGCAAGTTGCAAGATTTTGTGGAAATTAGTAATTAAAAAAAAATAATAATAAAGCAAATGTGACAAACAGAATGGCTTGCTAAAATTTGCTTAGATATATTGTTCTATCTAAAGGATGTCAGCCAAGGTCGGCCCCCCACATTTTTACCACACCGATTCTGGCCCCCTTTGCAAAAAGTTTGGACACCCCTGGTGTAAGTAATTATTGACATCAACAATGGCGGGCTGCTAGTTTATTTTTTGATTGAAAATTTTACACATTTTATTAAAACGAAAACATTAAGAGGGGTTTTAATATAATATTTTTATAACTTGTACTAACATTTATCTTTTAAGAACTACAAGTCTTTCTATCCATGGATCGCTTTAACAGAATGTTAATAATGTTAATGCCATCTTGTTGATTTATTGTTATAATAAACAAATACAGTCCTTATGTACCGTATGTTGAATGTATATATCCATCTTGTGTCTTATCTTTCCATTCCAACAATTTATTTTACAGAATATATATATAATTTACAGAAAAATATGGCATATTTTATAAATGGTTTGAATTGTGATTAATTGCGATTAATTACGATTAATTTTTAATCTGTAATTAACTCGATTAAAAATTTTAATCGTTTGACAGCCCTGATATATATATACATATATATATATATATATATATATATATATATATATTTCTGTCTCCATGCCTGTACCCGTGTGTAATGCGCACCATGATTTTACAAGTTGATTTTGGGGAAAAAAGTTTGCGTTATATTCGGGAAATTACGGTAATGAAAAACACCTGGATGCCACGAACTGTTTGTAAAAAAAATAAAAAATAAAAAAAAAAGTTGTCCAAGAGTTTAAGACAACACTCGCCACGGTAAATGCAAATGCTATGCTAATGCTACAAGTTACATTTAGTGTGTGATGATCACAGCACAGACCTTCAAAGGTTAAAGCAACATGGCATATTCTCTCTAGCCAAGATAAGAAAACAAATCCTTTTGTTTCAAAACAAGTTTGAAGCCTCCAGAGGGCATCAGTGAGTGTGTTTGTGGGGCCGGGGGATGCAGCGTGTCACATGAGTGACACAATCAAACACTGCTACGATGCAGGCTAACCTACACATACGATAAGAAACTGCCACACATTGTGAACATATGAGGGAAACTATGGCACTTTTTCACCTCGTCTCGTCAGACGAAAACTGGAATTCGTCTTATGTTTAAATCTCCGATGACACGTTTTTAGCCCGTCATCGTGACTTTATTGTCATTTAAAAATCTTAGCCGACGAAATAATTTCGTTATCGTCATCGTTGACGAAAAAAAGCACTGCATGCAGCTATAACAACCATTACAAGAGCAGTGACTAATCCTCAAGTCATCATGCCCGCCTGCAAACAAACTACAGTTGTTTGCATTTGTTCCAATCCAGGTTTATCTCGGCCATTGGTCAACAAATTTCCCTGGCTAATTGGTTCAGGCAATTCAATGCGGTGTCACTTCATTGATCTATTTTCTAAAATGTCACCTTTAGCCCAAAACTCTAGTGCAGGGCTTTGACTTGGAAATGTCCCAATGAGCGTCTTTCTTTCTCCAACTTGAGTTTTCCATTGACGGTTTGCCTTTGTCTGCTGTTGTTTGCCTGCTGGGGATGAGCAGGGTAAAGGCTCAGGGGTGTCAACTGCCTGTTCCTGAGTTAATGTCCCTTCCTTTTTTACTGAGGCGAAGTGTATCGTTAGCACCTCTAGGGTCTTTTGTTTTGACCCGAAAATCTCTTGTCGTTGACTTGATTTGATTTTACAGTCGTAGGCAACAGTTGTCTGACAAGTTGTTTAACTTGACTTGGAATAAGCAAATAAGGACCTTCCATCCATGCTGCCAATTCAGTTTTCAGAATGTTGTGCTGTATACTATGTAAGTAAATATATTTGGAATAAAACGCTATGTGGTAAATAGGCTAACACGTAGGCAGTTTTAAAACACAATGACAGTTCATTCTCTTCTCTGTATGTTTTCTACAGAGCCCATTGGGAATCAAGTCAGAAAAAAAAAAATCATAGCTAATCTGTAGCCACAGTTTAGTAATCTGTCCCCACAGATTATTAAACTGTACCCACAGTTTAATAAATTGTACACACAGATTACCAACGTGTGCCCACAGTTTAGTAATCTGTAAACACATAACTAAACTGTACCTACACATTACTAAACTGTATTTACAGATTACTAAACTGTACCCACAGTTAACATTGATTGTTTGCTGGGGACTCGAAACGCAGATGGACGAAGCAAGCAGATGCACAGGGGTTGCCCTTGAGGAACAAAGTCATTGCTAAATTTTGGGTACAGATTACTAAATTTTGTGTACAAATTAATAATCTTAACTAAACTGCGGCATAGATTTCACTATCAGTTGACGGGACACGGGGCTGATTCGTAGGGGGCCTATTTTCAAAAACTTCAAATATTTTCAAAACCAAAGCTGCTAGCGACCCAAAACCAAAACAGGCACCTCCCTCAGGCTTATATGAGTCTCCATGACCAGCGACATAAAAAAAAAAAAAATTCAAAGTCGCTCCCTAATAAAATCCCGATTATTTTTCCATACAAGTACAACAAAACTTAAAATGGCTATAAAATTCTCAAATTTTACGCTAGATGCACACAAATCCCGATTAATTATTTTCCATACAAATACAACAAAACATAAAATGGCTATAAAATTCTAAAATGTTAAGCTAGGTGCACACAAAGTGCCAAATGCAGAGATAATCACCTATATTTTCAGGGTCAATATCAATATTTAACATACCATATAAGTATATCATTCGCCCAAAATAACAACTTATTTTTATATTTAATTTAGTGTTAAGTTTTCAACAGCTAATAAATCACTCAATTTTCACATGAGAAACTTAATACTTGAGTAAGGCATGCAGAATCATCTTAATCTTACTCAACAAAAACAAAATTTGCATTTTTCTATATACAATCACAATTTATTTAGGTTGAATTCCGCTATTGTGTAGCGATACAAAATCCAACATGGTGACTGTCACAAAAGAAAGAGCTTTTTAGGTTGAAAATGATTATAAATAAATGATTAAATCGTGAAATTTCTATAGATATTAACTTAAAACAGTCTAAATTTATGGTTAAAAGCAAAAAACGGGCAGTTATCGTTCATTTTACCCAAATATTTCAAGCAAAAGTTACAGTATTGTGTAATCCAACATGGCGGCTGTCACGAAACAAAGAGATTTTTAAATTGAAAATTCTGATAAATAAATGCTTAAATCGCAAAATTTCTATAGAAATGAATGTAAAACAGTCTAGATTTGTGGTTAAAAGCAAAAAACGGGCAACTTTCGGTCATTTTACGTAAATATTTCAAGCAAAAGTTACAGTATTGTGTAATCCAACATGGTGGCTGTCACGAAACAAAGAGCTTTTTAAGTTGAGAATTCTTGTAGATAAATGCTTAAATCGCGACATTTCTACAGATACGAACGTCAGACACTCTAGACTCTGTTAAAAGCAAAATACCGGGCATTTACCATTCATTTTACGTAAATATTTCAAGCTAAAGTTAGGCTAATTTTTTCCATTCATTTAATTGTATTCACAACATTTCAAAGCGCATGCATGGTGCGAGAAATATAATAATTATCTTGAATCCTCGACCAAATCACTCTTGAGACACTCCTGCCTGCTTGTATGCAGTACTGTTACTATTTCCACTTAAATCTGGAGTTGGAACGCAGGATGATTGAGTTTATTACAGTGAAAGCCAACTCAACTTCTGCCTTGGTCCGGCCCCCTACAGGAAGGCGTGGCGCAATGTCTGTGGGAGCTGTCTTGTCAACTGACTGTAAAGTCTATGTCTGTACCCACAGTTTAATAAACTGTACCCACAGATGACTAAACTGTCATTTTTTTGCTAGGAACTCCAAACGTCGACAGACAAAGCAAGCAGCTGCACACGGGTTGCCTTCGAGGAACAAAGTCATTGCTAAATTTTTAATAAACTGTGGGTACAGTTTACTAAACTGTGGGTACAAACTACTAAACTGCAGGTCCAGATTACTAAACTGCAGCTACAGTTTAGTAACCTGTGGGTACAGATTACGAAACTGTGGGTACAAATTACTAAACTGTGGGTACAGTTTGGTAACCTGTGGGTACAAATGACTAAACTGCG
Organism: Corythoichthys intestinalis; assembly: GCF_030265065.1. NCBI lineage: Eukaryota > Metazoa > Chordata > Actinopteri > Syngnathiformes > Syngnathidae > Corythoichthys > Corythoichthys intestinalis. The sequence goes on along the minus strand of NC_080403.1, from coordinate 46,904,685 downwards.
GGTACAGATTACTAAACTGCAGGTACAGTTTTGTAATCGGTGGGTACATATTACTAAACTGTTGGTACTGTTCAGTAAACTGTGGGTACAGAGTACTAAACTGTGGTTATAGATTAGCGATGAAAATATTTTTTTATACCCTGGTACCCAGGGCGCTCTGTAGTTTTCTTTTATTCTTACTTAAAGTTTATTTTTGTTTGGGCTTATTTTTCTACTATTACAAAGTTCCAAACACATCCGACAAAATGAGTAGAAGTCAGAGAATAGCAGATTGAATAAGTGTTGAGAAAAAAATAAATGCCTAAAAGTCGAGGTATTCTGATGTCATACATTTCTGCATTTCCAATTCACACTTTTTCTCCTGATAGATATTGAAAACAGCTAAAGATCTATTTCCTGAGTGGGTTTATATGGGCACCGTAATGGCTGCAACGTGATGTGTAAGCCCGTCCTGTAAAACCTTTTGACATTGGCTTATTAATGACCCTAAATAAGCGTACAGTGCTTGATCCAGCCCACCAGGAAATTCTCAAAACAAATCAAGTAAGCCTAGATGACCTAAAAATGGTTATAATAATTACTAGCATTATTGCATCATGTTCATCCATCAATTCATGACTTGGAAAACTGCCATGAAGCTTCCCCACCCCACCATGTTATCCGTGTCCTTCAGACATTGACAACCATTTCCTTAAGTTGACGACCCTTTTCATTTTTTAATTGGAATCATTTGACAAGCACTTTAATGGTTCCAAAGGCCTACTGACATGCAAGTTCATTAGCATCTTTGCGTTGTCCTACAGGGGAGTGACTGTGGACGGGTGAGGGGCAGACCCTTCGTCTCACCACAAAAGACGATGTAGCAGAAATATATTTCATGAAACAAGCACTTTTTAAGAAAACTGATCTTTTCACGATGAAAAAAGGTTCCGTGTGTGTGGGCATGTTGTTCTTCTGAGCAGGATTGGCGGCGTTTAACCTTGTCACAGATTATACTCTTAAAGTACTGTATATGTGCAGATGGAAAATAATTTGATATCAAGATTATTAATAGCATCCCTTGTGCTTCTTAAAATACAACGATGTACATAAGTTAGATGGATATCATTGTTTACATTGCTGTAGCTCTATTTATACAATTTCGAGATTGTTCAAATGATTTATGGAAAGACATCAGGTTCAATAAAGGAAGAATTACTTTCTCAAAAGTCCATTATATCATTGCTGTTTTTTTCTTCCAATGGTGCAAAAAGGCTTTTATATTTTTGTGCAGTCATCTTCTTAAAGCCAGCATTTAATGTAGATCAAATGCATAGGCGGAGTTGGACTTTTGGGGCAGGGGGGGCACAAGATGTTGATGAGCCCGAAACGCAGTATCAGCAATAAAATTAACTACAAGAATATTCATTATAATAAGTTGAAAATGAGCGGGGTTTTTTTGTCTCCCGTTATTCTTGAGGGGAATTCTAAATCAGGCTGCTGGCAGGACAGCTATACTTTTTCCTGCTATACTTTTCACCAAGATCGTCATCCATTGAATATGGTACGCCCGCCGGTGTCGTGCCAATGTAGTTACCTCAGTCAAAAATTGTGTCCCCTGGGCGGAGCCATATGGAGGTAGATTTGTGTCTTCATTATCCACATAAGTGGAGTTTTAGGGGGGGCCAGGCCCCCTTGGTGGCCGAAAAGTGTCATTGCATGTAATTGACTTTCCTATATAAGTTGCAAAGCAAGAAAAACAACAAAAATGAATGAAATGAACAAAAAAAATTTTTTTTTATAATGGTCAAAATTATTTTTTGAACAGATTATGTGACTAGCATCTTAGACGGTCATATCCTTTGCATATTATTTTCAACAAAAAAAATAAAAATAAAAAATAGGAGAGGGCAATTTTATTTTTCAAATGATTTTTTCTTTGATTGAATTTTTGTTTTTGTTTTTTCTTTTTGGTTGAAGCAACTTTTTGGGTGATTGAATAATTTAGACACAAATGTCCTACCCATAATATGGCCCAAACACTAAAAGGATTGCTAAAATCAAGGAAAACTTTTTAAATGAAAAATTAAGTGTTCAAATGCAAATTTTGGAGCCTCAAATAATTTTTCGCATTCAAAAACTTCTTTATGATTGTAATATATTTTTTAAATTGATTTTTTTCTTTTGAAAATATATTTTTTTGTATGAAGCAACTTAATTTTTGATTGAATAATAGACACAAATGTCCTAGCCAAAATGTGGGCCAAACACAAAACAACATTACTTCAATCAAAAAAGTTGCTTCAATCAAAAACATTTAAAAATGTTGACTTAAATAAAAAAATATATATAAATAAAAAATAGAAATAGTTTTCAAATGCATTTTTGGGGTTTCAAATTTATTTTTGCATTCAAACACATTTTTTTTATTGAAGTGACGTTTTTTTATTGAATATATTTTGATTGAGGCAACTTTTTGTTTTGATTGAAGCATTTCTTTTTGGATCGAATAATGAAGACACAAATCTACCTCCCTATGGCTCCGCCCAGGGGATACAATTTTTGACTGAGGTAACCACATTGGCACGACACCAGCGGGCATACCATATTCAATGGATGACGATCTTGGTGAAAAGTATAGCTGTCCTGCCAGCAGACTGATTTAGAATTCCCCTCAATAATAACGGGAGACAAAAAAAAAAAAACGCTCATTTTCAACTTATTATTATAAATATTCTTGTAGTTAATTTTATTGCTGACACAGCGTTTTGGGCTCATCAACATCTTGTGCCCCCCCCTTCCCCAAAAGTCAAACTCTGCCTATGATTATTCGATCAAAAAAATGCTTCAATCAAAACAAAAAGTTGCCTCAATCAAAATATATATTTTCAATTAAAAAATGTCACTTCACACTTAAAAAAATGTGTTTGAATGCAAAAATAAATTTGAAACCCAAAAAATGCATTTGAAAGCTATTTTAATTTGAATGTTTTTTTGGGTTTTTTTTAGTCAATTTTTTTTTTTGATTGAAGTAATGTTGTTTTGTGTTTGGGCCACATTTTGGCTTGTACATGTGTGTCTTTATTATTCAATCAAAAATTAGGTTGCTTCATACAAAAAAATATATTTTCAAAAGAAAAATCACTTCAATCCAAAAAAAAAAAAAAGACAATATTTCAATCATACAAAATTTTGAATGAAAAAATATTTGAGGCTCAAAAATTTGCATTTGAACACTTAATTTTTCATTTAAAAAGTTTTCTTTGATTTTAGCAATCCTTTTTGTGTTTGGGCCATATTACGGGTAGGACATTTGTGTCTAAATCATTCAATCCCACAAAAAGTTGCTTCAACCAAAATCAAAATATTTTCAATCAAAGAAAAAATCATTTGAAAAATAAAATTGCCCTCTCCTATTTATTTATTTTTTTAAATAAAATGCAAAGCAAACGACCGTCTAAGGTGCTAGTCACATGAATAATTTTGACCCATTATAATTTTTTTTTTGTCCATTTCATTCATTTTTGTTGTTTGTTTTCTTGCTTTGCAACTTTTATACATTCAATTACATGCAATGACACTTTTCGGCCACCAAGGGGGGCCTGCCCCCCCCCCCCCCCCAAACTCTGCTTATGATAAAAAACATCTCCTTCAATATGTTTCAGAAGAGATTAATCTACTCGAGACCTCTTTAACCCTTTATAGCGCACTCATTGACATTATTTGAGAGGTTAGCAGCGATGACCATTTACAATCTTCCCAGTTTAAATGAATTAATTAAATATCTATTGTTGTCAACGTCAGGCAATGAGTTAAATACTATGAAATAACAACAAAGTTGCTACAAGTCCAAGCCATTTTCATTGGGAGAGAGGCTTGCAGCGAGCAGAGGTTGGTAGTAACGCGTTACATTTGCTCAGTTACATTTACTTGAGTAACTATTGGTGAAAAATGTACTTCTAAAAGTAGTTTTACTAAGCCATACTTTTTACTTGAGTAGATTTCTGTAGAAAAAAACGCTACACTTACTCAGCTATTTTGGGCTTTACTAGTCATTACATTTTTCCTCTTTATTCTACATATTCGATTTTACTTTTTTTTGTTTGTTTGTTTTTTCCCAGAGACGCCAACAGTAGCGCTACCAGTTTCACCAATGAGACATCGCAACAATATTCACATGACTCCATTATACCAATCAGACTAAAGCTTGCCGTTCTACAATCACGTCGGCCTGTTTAATCACATGGTGTCTTTACAGCACCGTTTAAAAAAAAAAAAAAAAAAAAAATATTTGACTTAAAGCGCTGCTGTCAACATGACTCAAAAACACAGATTTTAACCTTTTAACCTCTCTCCCAGTTTTATTTGGCACCGATTGACCAAGGAAAATCGGAGATATGATCCTTTTAGTTTCATAATAGGAAAAATAGTTTCTTCACTAGAGGTTACTTATGCTCTTTGGACGAATGATGTTTAATTTCTGTATTTTTTTTTCTCGACAGAATGGCGTACCGCAAGCAACACGTCACTTTTGCTTATTAATATTCATTACTTTAGTAATTGTGGCTAGGCTGGTCAACCTCCCGTTTGTCCCTAATAGTAAATGCATAGAACTAGTGTACGAACGAGATGTTTACTGAGCTAAACCTACCAATTCTGTCCGAAAATGATGTCCATGGTGCCAAATTCACTGGTAATGATGTGGAAGAACATACAAATGTTCAGGTAAAAAGATGGCTTGAGTATCGAGGGCTGAAAAAGACTGGGAAAATAGCCGACCTGATCCTGAGTTAGCTTTTTTATCGACACCTTTTTGTTGTGTGCATTGCTTCTCGCGACTGACAATGACATTCTCCTGTTTCAACAATCTATCCTTTACTACCATATGCCCTGTCTTTTTTTATGTATTATATCCTCTGGTTGTCCTACGTCTCTGACCGTTCTTGGGGGGAATTTATATTTTGTGTAGCGATCGCAAGCGATCAGTGACAGCCAACGAACACTTTCAATTTTTTCATTAATCAAAAATCTTAATTCTATAATTTATTTACACTTCCCCCTGACTAAAGTTGTTTTTTTTACAACAGAGAAGGTAACAGTGGCAGTCAGATACCATTTTATTCTTTTTTCAGGTCATTCATTGTCAGACAAGCAGCACAGCAAAATGCCACGCTAAAAAATAAGTAAAAATATCAAAATGGCTTACCTCTTCGTCCTCTGTAGGACTATGGCCCCCAACAAAATGTTTACTGCATATGAAATGTGAATGGCTTCACTTTGCTGGCATTGAACTGGTCTTTTGGATGTCTGCGCAAGTTGATCCATTCTTCACATTTTTTCCTCCGAGTTCTTGGTTTCAGGAAACGGGTGAAAGTTCCATAGCAGTAGTGTGAAAATGAAACAGCTCACCAACATCAACACCTCATACCCTACCGTGAAGCACGGTGGAGGGAGCATCATGATTTGGGGCTGTTTTGCTGCCTCAGGGCCTGGACAACTTGCAATCATTAATGGAAAAAGGAATTCAAAAGTTTATCAGGATGTTTTGCGGGAAAACCTGAGGCAGTCTGTCAGACAGTTGAAGCTAGAAAAGAGGATGGATGCTGAAACAAGTCAAAGTCCAGACTTGAACCCCATTGAGATCCTGTGGCATGACTTAAAGACAGCGATTAGTGGCAGACATCCCAGGAGCCTGACTGAACTACAGCAGTTTTGTAGAGAAGACTGGGCCAAGATTAGTCCTGATCGATGTGCCAGACTGATCTGCAGCTACAGGAAGCGTCTGGTTGAAGGTATGGCTACCAAAGGGGTGGCCGCAAAATATTAAATGTGATTGTTCATTTACTTATTTACCCCCTTCTGTCATTGTTTGCATAATATCCTCATTAAAATGTGAAAACCTATAAATGTTTGGGTGGTTTTAGTTAAAGCGGACAGTTTTTTCATCTGTGTGATTTTGACAAAGATCAGATCACATTTGATGGAGATTTTAGGCAGAATTGTGAGAAATTCCAAAAGATTTAGATTCTTTTTCATGCCACTGTACATGACCCAAAATGTGATGTAAACATATATGGAGGCAAGGTCTTGGGACGTTATTTGTATTTATTATTTTTTTATAAATAAAAATTAATCACATTAATCACTTGCCTAATAAAGGGTTAATAAATTTGAAACAGTGCATGAATGTGTCATCCAAAAAGTAATGGTTGACAACAGTGATTTTTATAAGTAAATCGGCTTTTTCAGCTTTCAAATTACATGCGCCAAAAGCCCCCATTTGAATCTCATGTGTTTTATATTTTGACTGGAATGGTCTTTCCGTCAGTTAGGATGACACAGAGCTTGGCTGTTGTCCAGATGAGCGCCGTGATTGGCTGACAACTGTCAAAGAGGCAAAATGGAGCGCCGCGATTGGCTCCCACCCGTCGATAAGGCGGGACTATCCCAGTGGCGACTGTCAAGATTGGCAAAGAGCTGCGGTTGCTGCGCGCAGGTAAAGAACAAGCGACGGCGAAAGAAAACATTCGTCCGCGGAAGAAAGCCAACAGTGGGATGGGATCTGGCCGGCCGCAAAAAGCTCTTGCGGAAATACCACTCAAACGACGCATTTAACTTTAAGAAAGGAGAAGAAATTGCTGTTGTGTCAACCGTCGTTTGTCTCGCGGACACGCTTCTCCACAGCAGCAACTTGGACAGCTGCGTGCTTGCCAGCCATCATCAACAAAGAATGAAAGCATTCAAACGAAGTAAGTGTTATTTGGTTAATACGCACGTTTCTTCCTTGTCTTTCTATGTTTGCATGATGTATTTGCTGTTGGTTTAGTATGGAATGTTGCTTCTTTTTCGGAGGGGTGAGTGCGTCGCCTGCCAATGCGGCGTGTTGTGTTTGATTGTGGAGGGACAGCTAGCCAGCTAGTTATCAACCCAAAAGGCATCGTGTCCATCTGGCCGAGCAACACGCGGCACATTACAGACTCCCCATCTGCGCTCTTTGTGTCCAAAATGCTGTTTTTCAATTATTCCTGTCCGCCAACCGTGTCTTCGAAAAACGTGCTCGCGTTCAAAACTTGGTTTCGGGTAACGGCTCGTGCGAAGCTGAGATTTCTTTTCTTTTTTTTTTTTTTTTTTTGGTCGCTCTATTTCAATACAGATAAACTCTAAAACATCACTTCAGTGTTACTATGGTCATGTTTGTGTGTTGTAAAGGACCGCAGTAATAATTTGAAGTAGACGTTTGCATTCTAGTCGCGCTCAAACAAATAGAAGGAGCATGCGCTTGTAAACAAAAAAAAGTTGGGTCTCTTGACAATGAGGTGCCACCAATGGCAGACAATGTAGCTGTGGCTGCAGCTGGGAGACGCAAGGAGTCGACAACAACAGCAGGTAGCCATGGAGAGAATATCAATGTGAGCTCCTGTCAAATGGAGTTTATCTAAATTGTGGTACAAAAAAAGGAGAGGGAGTTTTCATTTTTATCAAGTTGCTATTGAGGGCTCTAACAAAATTTAATTGGGGGGGGGGGGTGCAATGAGTAGACTTTATACTAGGGCTGCAACTAACGATTATTGCAATAAACGATTAACTGGACGATTAATTAAACGATTAATCATTCACATTCATCTGATAAATGTCACTTTTTTCAATGACCGTCACAATTTAACATGAATTTGTTGTAGGCATGTTGTAAGTAAAGTTGCACCGATACCAGTATCAGCAGGGGGCGCCAATCCGGCCCGAATTGGTGGTATCGGTATCGACGAGTACCAACAATTAGGGCGCCAATTAGGATTGTTCCGATCATGTTTTTTTGCTCCCGAGCCGATCCCGATCGTTTTAGTTTGAGTATCTGCCGATCCCGATATTTCCCGATCCGATTGCTTTTTTTGTGCTCCCAATTCAATTCCAATCATTCCCGATAATTTTTCCCGATCATATACATTTTGGCAATGCATTAAGAAAAAAATGAATAAAACTTTAGACGAATATATACATTCAACATACAGTACATAAGTACTGTATTTGTTTATTAGGACAATAAATCCTCAAGATGGCATTTACATTATTAACATTTTTTCTGTGAGAGGGATCCACGGATATTGCCTGGCACGGCCAGACTGTTCTCCCTGTATTTTTCAAACACTGAGAGAAAAGTCTGGGAACCAGCCCATTGACGGCCTCTCGAGCAGGTACAAAATCAATCGACAAATCAGATTTGTTTATTTGCGTGACGTGTTCTCAACAAGCAACGTCACTCTTGCGCGTCGAAAGTCGTCTCCACAACAACACAGATGGTGAACGGAAGAGCCGAGAATATGTTCCAATCCACGGTAAAAATCAGTTTAAATTACCAGAAACACATCGACACGAGTCATTGACAACAGTCTGTCTCGCGCTAGCCATGTTGAATAAACTCCGCTCTCTTCGAATGTTTACCTCCGCGCGCAAGTCCCTCGTCCTGCCCTCGTCATTTTACTTACGTCACGTCTGCCCGTCGCTGATTGGTCCACTCCGCTGTCTGTTTGCTGTGGCTTGCTCCGCCCTGGAAATTGTATCCGCTGAATGGTAGCCAGACTCAGTAGCTGGAACAGCGGTGAGTCTAGTGCAGTACTTCTCAAAGGGTGGGGCGCGCCCCCCCAGGGGGGCGCAGAGCGATGCCAGGGGTGGCGCGAGTGACCTCGGGGAACATGCTTTTTTTTTTTTTTTTGGCCGTACTAGAATAAAGTGTACTTGCACATCCACTCCGTGGGTGGCAGTGGCGCTCTCATTTTCAAAGTGCGTGCAGTATTTTTGAAGGTAAGCAAGAGCACACGGAAGAGACTCATGTAGAGCTGGACTCACGCTGCGACCCACTGTCTTCTCCGGTTCTCACGTGTCCGGCCGAGAAGTGCCGTTTTCGGCTTGGGATCGTCACGACCACCGCCCTCACCTACGGTTCTTCCTCGGCCGCCGAGAATGCGCTTTTTTCGGGCCGTTTGCCTTTTGGCTTTGACTTTTAATATAGTGGGAAATGAGGAAAGACCACTGTTTGCTGAGTCTAAAAATGATTATAGCGGAGAGTCTGAAGCCAAATCAGTTAAGACGCCACTTAAAGACATTAGACCTCAATCTTATTGATAAGCCGCTTGATTGTTTTTCAGCGAAAACGTGCCGAATATTCCCAATTGTCACAATCGTCCCGCTTTGTCAGTGTTATATCAGTAAACCAGTGATCACTGTGGTGAATCGGCGAAAATAAAAACTTTCCTTCTGTCCAAAGACACTTTTTTCCCCCTCCTATTCAGTTTTGTTTTTTTTTCGGTCAAATTTTTTTTGCATGTTGTCTTGAAGAGTAAATGTTTCTAATCAATTTGAATTTGTTATTATTTACTGATTTTATTACATTTTATTTTTCAGTATCAAATGGTCAAAAATGTACCTTGAGTGTATTTTTACAGTTTGGATGTGACTTTTTTATTTATTTATTTTTTTTTTTTACTTCAGGCAAATTTATACGCGTTAAGTCTTTTCTGTTACAAGTAAAACAATGTTAATAAAGTTATATTTTATTATAAGTTGATCTATGTTACTTTTTTCTTTAATAGAAAAAAAGGACACAATGTTAGGCTGAGGCGTACTTATAATAGTACTGTTTACAGTGGCGGCAGAGAGTTTGGGGGGGGGCGAAACATTTACGTCTTCCTTGGGGGGGCGTAACAGAAAATAATTGAGAAGCACTGGTCTAGTGTACCAGGCAACCACGGCTAGAAAGACTTGTGACTTTGTATATTGTGACTAAATATTGCCATCTAGTGTATTTGTTGAGCTTTCAGTAAATGATACTGTAGCCATGCCCAAATGCATGATGGGAAGTGGAACCATGACTGTGCGTAGTGCTACCAATTGATATATCTTGTCTGCCTTGGGAAATAATATAAGGTGTTAAGAAAAAGATCATTTGCTACCTTGCTTCCCCACATTGCTTCCCATTATATTTCTAATTGTAGGGAGAGGGATTGTAAGGCTATAGCCAATTAAAAAATGGCTCCAAAGGCTGCCAAAATTCACTCTACTCATTTTACACTGCCTTTTATGTCTCTATATAGGTAAAACGGCACCATTACAGATTGAGCGCGACAATGCGTGGGTGGGTCGTGCAGCGCATGCATTAATTGCGTTATTTTAACGTGTACATTTTTTTTAAAAATCAATTACCGCCGTTATCGGGATAAATTTGATAACCCTACCTTAAGCCTAAACTAAAGACTCTGGATGAGTGTTACATATTATGTTTGTAACGTTAAATATAATTAGAAAACGGTTTAATTAAAAAATAAATTAAAAAAAAAGGCACAGCCGATATTTTTTTGCCAATTCCGATACTTTGAAAATGCCGATCGATCGGGACAGCTCTACTTAATATGATAATAATTTCGCTTTTACCTCACATGCTGCGCTAGTGTCATTCACCATACAGCGCACTTAGATTGTGACCGCCGCACTTAAATTACTTACCTATTGTGTTCAAAACACCAGGAAATACAGTAATTAAATTACTGCACTTTATTGTTGTCTGTCACTGGAGTTTTATTTTATTATCAATCCCATCCAACAAAATGACAGTCATATAGTAAGCTTTATTTATTTTTTTCATAAAAAATGAAATATAACATTGGTATGAAATTTTGTTGTTTAATTTAATCTTTAGTCTTTTTTTTATATGTTTAAAATACTGTACGAACACACACGGCCTTAAAAATGTATCGTTTTTTTAACCGAATCGTAACCTGTGTATCTAGATACATATCGAATCGGCTTCATGCCAGAGATTCCCAACCCTATTGTAAGTAGGCATGTGCCAGTATGAGATTCTGAGGGTATGACAGCCAAAGTATCATGGTTTCACGGTATAGAGGCAGTCTGACATCCGGGCATTAATGACGTCACCAGCCACAACAAAGCCTAAGTTACGGCAGAAATAATCACTTCATATATACTACCAGTTTTCTCAGTTCCACACAGTTCATATTCCACGTAATTGATAAAGCTCAACTTACTGCTGCGACTTTGTATGGGCCGCTTTGTAAGCCAATAAACGCTAATTTTAAATTGTATCGCCTCCTCGCGTCCGTCGGCAGTGACTCATGATAATATCAAGCCATGTTTAAGACGTTTTTATGAAAAAAAAGACGCAAAAAACACCTGAAATATATGAATTTCAGACGTTTGTCTATGGAATGTTTAGCTGTGCGTACCCCCTTCACAAAATGGCGACACGTTGCTAAGCGAGGTGAAGTCATCGTTGCATCACGCCGACTTCCTCCATTGCAATTACTAAAATGTGTTACTTTGAGATTTCTGGGTTTAAAAAAAAAAAAAAAAAAAACTTTTTTCCATTGAACAGATTTTTATTTTTCAAAACATATTAGCAAATTGGAACAGAGTATTTTATTTTTTAAAACATGAGCAAATTAGAACATACAGTAAGTATTAGAGCTGGGAATCTTTGGGCACCTAACGATTCGATTACGATTACGATTCAGATGGTCCGATTCGATTCTAAAACGATTATTGATGCACCCCCCGCCTTTTTTTTTATTTTTATTTTTATTTTTTTAATATTTTGTACATTTGTTCCAAAATTGTTCAAAAATACTCTCAGGCTAAACCAAACTACTATTTCAGTATCAAGTTAACATATAGCAGTAAACAAATATACAAAAATAACAGTAAATAAGAAACTCCAGTCCCCATTCTGTATCAGCAGCTTTAAACTACATTCAATTAATTTAATGTTGTGAATCAACCGTTAAAGTTGTTAAAATTGCTCCCGTTAATCCATAATTTCCCTTTTGTCAACTTTTGACATGTGAAAGTTTTAAAACTATTTTAAAGATAGATTCAAGTCAATATTTTACCGATTTAGGAGTATTTTAGATAAAAAGTTAATTAGGTTTGCTTGGAAGGTTCGCTACAACAGCCTTGCAGAGAAGTGTACTGCTTTAAGATGGCGGCCGTTTACTACGTCTGCATCTAGCTTTTTGTAGATGTGCTGCAAACGCTACCGCTACCGTAGTGCATCTAGTCTTATATAAATGATATTTACCGTAACATTATGTGGATGACGTACTTTTGTAGCAGCTTCAGGTATGTTGTTGTGTTTTTTTATCTCGTGGCATGAGTTGAGCTAGAGCCGTGAGTTGAGCATTGGCATTACCCGAGGGGCCGGGTAATGAGAAGCATGATGTTTAGCTACTCTCGCTCCGTTGCTCATTGACCGCGCGGCGCGCTGAGTGTGTTGTACTTCCGCTTTACTTGGCATATTTCAATAATCGGAATTTGGATGTTTGTGAATCGTTCTCGAATCTTCCACGGCCGAATCGCGAATAATCTCAGAATCGGAAATTTTGCACACCTCTAGTAAGTATAATGTTGGGGGAGGTGAGCACGTGTGTATGACTCGTATCATGTTTTTATACACATACTCTCAATACAGACAGTTGTCAGAGAGAGCAAAAACGCCACGTCTTACCACCGCTAGACACACTAAACACACTGAAGTTAACTCTCGTAGCTGGTGGGAACGTTCATGACAGTGTTTACTGGAGGTGGAAATCTTGGGGCACCTCATGATTCGATTTTAAATCGGTTATTGATATACCCCCTCCTGCCCCCAGCTATTTGCTGCTTTTAATGTTTCGTACATTAGTTACAAAAATAGTAAAAAAAAATCCTCTCAGGCTTAAATAAACTACTATTTCAGTGTCAAGTTAACAATTCAAAACAGTAAATAAAATACTCAAGTCCCCATTCTGTATCAGCGGCTTTAAACTACAACGGAGCCTTCCTGAGAAGTCTACTGCTTTAAGATGGCGGCTGTTTACTAACGCCTGCGAGTCTGTCATTTCACATCTAGTTCTATATACATGTGATATCTACCGTACTATTATGTGGGCGTAGTTTGTAGCGGCTGTTGGCCGCAATCAGGTTTTATTGTTTTTGTTTTTTTATCTAGCGACATGAGTTGTGGATGTCTCCTCTCGGTCCGTTCCTCATTGCATCCCGAAGACCGCGCTGACTGTGTTTTAGTTCCGCTTTACTTGGCGTGTATAAATAATCGGAATATGGATGTTTGTGAATCGTTCTCGAATCTTCAGTGGCCGAATCGCGAATAATCTAAGAATCGGAAATTTCACACACCTTTAGTGTTTACTAATCTTTACTTTTGTATAAATTAGGGCTGTCAAACGATTTAAATTTTTAATCGAGTTAATCACAGCTTAAAAATTAATTAATCGTAATTAATCGCAATTCAAACCATCTATAAAATATGCCATATTTTTCTGTAAATTATTGTTGGAATGGAAAGATAAGACACAAAATGGATATACATTCAACATACCGTACATAAGTAGTTGTATTTGTTTATTATAACAATAAATCAACAAGATGGCATTAACATTATTAACATTCTTTTAAAGCGATCCATAGATAGAAAGACTTGTAGTTCTTAAAAGATAAATGTTAGTACAAGTTATAGAAATTTTATATTAAAACCCCTCTTAATGTTTTCGTTTTTATAAAATTTGTAAAATTTTCAATCAAAAAACAAATTAGTAGCCCGCCATTGTTGAGGTCAATAATTACACAATGCTCATGGGTGCTGCAGCCCATAAAATCAGTCGCACCCAAGCGCCAGCAGAGGGCGATAAAACTCCAAAAAAAACACAAGTAACAAGTGGACATTGCACTGCTGCTGTCATTTTAATCTGTTTGAGCGGGGCACGTGCGTTAATTGCGTCAAATATTTTAACGTGATTAATTTTTAAAAAATTAATTACCGCCCGTTAACGCGATCATTTTGACAGCCCTTGTATAAATGCAAAATCATATTGGAGGTATTGCCTCCTCGGCAGCCACCCACAGAAAACATGTTTTACATGTCGGTTGGCCCTCCTCCTCTAAGCCACGGCCGTCTGTAACTTTTCTGTAGTCGAAGTATTCCCATACCAGCGATTTTGTTTTCTTCGATGGAAGGGGAAAAGTTCAGGAGTTTCACCTCCTCCAGCCATCGTGTAGCACAGCTGACTCACTGACACTATTGTGACCCTTGTATTGCAAATCATATTGTATCGTAGGCTTCCAGAGGTATTAAGAGATTTGATCTTTATAGTGTCTCATTTGGGTTTTTTGAATGCCCAAAAAGCCAGATCAAATGCTCACAAGTCCTAAATATGCCCTACAAGCTGTAGGTTTCCTTCTTCTGAAGAATCAGTGGTGATGGTGTGTAGAGGTGTGACAATTCGAAACAAATAATTCGAAACCAGAGCATTCGCAGTCATTCTGTCCGATTTTCGGGGAAGTAACTGAAAATCAACAGGTAAATAACCTTAAATGGCCCAAAATGACCTCATTGGGTGCCAATGACGGCCATAGGCGTTCACTCCATTTGAAGTGGGAGGGTCCCAGTTCAAATGGATTGGACATCTACTAGTGATACTCATTCCAATTTGCAGCAGAAGCTTGTTTTTCTGTTTATGAGTTGTTTGTAGAATATCCTAGAATGATTTCCTGACCAATGTATCGATAATCGTTGTATCGCCATATCGTCAGATCATCGTTATCGTGAGCTTTGAATCGCAAATCGTATCGCATCGTGAGGTAACAAGAGGTTCCCACTCCTAATGTTGTGTACATTAGCCTTTTTTTCTGGGTTTCATTGTTGTTGTTTTAGTTTTAAAAGAATACAGAAGCTACTGCAAGCATGATGAAATGCTCAATATTTCTCAATAAGGCACACAGATGTTAGCTTAACTATTGCAGCATTTTTTTGACAGCTCAGAGGCTTTCCAAATCGGTTATTATAGTTAAAACCAGTCTTTAATTCAAATTTTAGATTTGTTTTAAATGTTTACTGTTGTTTTTGGGTGGCACGGTGGCCGAGTGGTTAGCACGAGTTCAATCCCGGACTCCTGTATGGAGTTTGCATGTTCTTCCTGTGCGGGTTTTCTCCAGGGACTCCGGTTTCCTCCCACATCCCAAAAACATGCGTGGTAGGCTGATTTAACACTTCAAATTCTGTGTGGGTCAACGGTTGGTGGTCTCATTGTGTCCTGCGATTGGCTGGTAACCAATTCAGGGTGTATCAGCCCGTAGTTAGCTGGGATATGCTCCAGCACCTTCACGACTCTCGTGAGGATAGTCGACATGGAAAATGAATGAATGTTTACTGTTGGTTGAGCACTGAGGTTATTTGCATTGTATCAGTATTTGAGCCTTGGTATGAGGTGGAAAGAGCCGACTTCTTCTTCTTCACATGGTCAATGGACTCCTAGGCCAGCAGCCACTGTGATGTTGATATGCACACAATCTCCTTTGTGAAGACAGACGCTGCCCTGGGGGTCAGGTTTCACTCAGCCGCAGAGAGAGAGACATTTAGTGCATTCTGTGGCCCACCCCATGGGATCGGGCATGTTCCATTCTGAAGGGGAGATTCACTCCATTGACCACCCAAAACTCCCAACAACAAACAGAACTACCTCACTCTTAATTAAGTGGGCTTTTAAAACGCATTGAGCTTTCTATGCTGGTTCCAAGTCATTGAAAACCTTTCATATGCTTTAGTTTTAGCCTAGTAGAGCATTTTTATTCACTTCTTTTTTGTACATTATGAACACAAGAGTTATCCATCCGAATGTTGCTAATATCTTCCTGCTTTTGCCCAGCTTCAGAAGACGAGCGAAACATGGAGCAGGAGCATTCTTCTGCGTTGTCGGACAGTGATGACGGCTCCCCGCTCGACCTGTCAGGAAGCGGACTCTTTGGGAAGCGCCGTCGCCGTGGCAACCTGCCCAAAGAGGCGGTGCAAATTCTAAGGAGCTGGTTGTATGAGCACCGTTTCAATGCCTACCCCTCGGAACAGGAGAAACTCAGTTTGTCCAGCCAGACAAACCTCTCGGTACTGCAGGTAGGAAGATGATTTCAAGTTGATGTATATCAGTTAATAATTATAGTAGGCCTGCAGCTATCTATTATTTTAGTAGTCGATTAATCGATGAACTAGTTAGTTCGAACAATCGAGTAATCTGATAAGGATAAAGAACATGGAAAATAAAAATACTTGAGTTGCGCATCAAACGGTATTTAAAAAAAAAAAAAAAAAAAAAAAACGAGGATATATGTACAACAAAAGAACAATTGGCTAACGTACAAAAGTCCGCTAGCTTAAATGCTAACGTTTTTTTATTTTTACAATGCTCTTAACAAAGGGTTCAGACACACATTCCCACCAAAAAACGGCAAAATACATCTATAACCTAATTTACGAATGCATTAAAAAACATAAGCTCAAACAAAAACTTGGCTTACATTGGTCTTAACAGGGAGCAGTTGGATTCAGCCATGTGAAGTGAAGCAGACTAGAGGGCAGTTCACGTTCAAAATAAGCCATTCCATCACCACTTTAAGTAAACGAATAATCGAAGCAACAAAATTTGATTTGAATATTTTTTCCTAATCGAATACTCGAGTTAACCGATTAATCATTGCTAAAATATTGCACTAAATTATAGACATGCTTATATCTTGACTCTGTATACTCTACGTAATGGTCAAACAATGTTTTGCCATAGTCCTTGACTTTTGTTGCATTTGGTGCGTAGGAAAAAATGGGAATTCATTATAGTCAAATTTTTGCCATTTATAAATTGGGTATTATTATTTAGTGCTGCAACGATTAATCGATTAACTCGAGTATTCGATTAGAAAAAAATATTCGAATTAAATTTTGTTGGTTTATTTTGAAAGTGTTTACATTTAGTTTATTGATTAGGTAGATACATTGCCCTCTGGTCTGCCTCAATTCACATGGCTGAATCCAACTGCTCCCTGTTAAAACCAACGTAAACTAAGTTTTTTTTGGGCTAATGTTTTTTAATGCATTCGTAATTTAGTTTATATTTAGCCTTTTTGTGGGAATATGAGTCTGAACCATTTGTTAAGAGCATTGGAGAGAAAAAAGTTAGCATTTTATAGCATTTAAGTTAGCATTTTATAGCATTTAAGCTAGCGGACTTTTGCTATGCAAGTTAGCCAATTGTTCTTTTGTTGTACATAGATCCTCATTTATTTTTTATACCGTTTAAGGCTCAGCTCAGCCATCTTAATTTTTAATGTTCCTTATCCGATTTCAATTATTCAAACTAGCTAGTTCATCGATTAATCGATTACTAAAATAATCGATAGCTGAAGCCCTATTATTATTACAGGCTGTCGGCCTGTCAAGTCGCCACTCATGTTGTCGTTGGGGGATGCGTAGACCTTTTTTTTCTTTTTTTTTTTCTTTTTTTTAATCTATTTCTGTTAGTCGTGGACGGTAACAATAAAATTTGGTAGGTATAAAGATGGGATACAATCGATCCTTGGATCCGGATTTAAAATTTTTTTTTTAGTGTATCAAGCCTGATTAATTAATTTAGCACTTTTTTGGGGGGGGGGGCTGTAGGCTAGGAGTTTGCCAGTAGAGGGCATGGTTGCTCTTTGTCAAATTCAAACACACACTGCGTTCAAATACCCGATTTAGGTGGAAAAAGGAGAAAGTTTTACTGCATACAAGCAGGCAGGAGTGTCTCATGAGTGATTTGGTCGGGGATTCAAGGTCATTCTTATATAAAATAGCCTCATGTATGCACTTTTAAACGTTGTGAAAAAAATACTCGAAAACATTAGTGTAACTTTAGGTTGAAATATTTTTGCTTTTATCCAAGGATCTAGACTGTTTTACGTTCATATCTATAGAAATTCTGGCACTTACGCATTTGTTTACAAGAACTTTAAACTTAAAAAGCTTTGTTTTGTGACGGCCGCCACGCTAGATTTTGTATCTATACAAAATATCGTTAATTTAGCTTGAAATATTTACGTAAAATGAATGATTACTGCCCGGTTTTTGCTTTTAACCAAGAATGTGGACCGTTTTATGTTCATATCTATCGAAATTCCAGGATGTACGAATTTATTTACAAGAATTTTCAACTTAAAAAACGATTTGTTTTGTGATGGCATGTTGTATTTTGTATCCATACACAATAGCGCAACTTTACATTCAAATGATCAGGTAGTTTTTGGCCAACTGCCCGTTTTTTGGCAAAAAAAACTAGTAATTTAGACATTTCTGCATCCATACAAAAAAATTCGCCTTTTACGTGTTTTATTTTATGTAACATTCCGATCTAAAAACGACGAGGGCCAAATAGCCGGCAGGACGTGCTGAGGCAATAGTAACATCGGAATTCAACATTAATAAGAAAAATGCTAAGTTTTCTTTTTGTTGAGTAAAATTAAGAAGCTTTTGTATGCTTTCCGCAAGTATTAAGTTTCTGATGTGAAAATTGAGTGATTCATTAGCTGTTGAAAAACAAAATAAAAATAAGTTGATATTTCGGGCAAAAACTTAAATGATATGTTAAATATTGCTATTGACCCTGAAAATATTGGTGAATTTGTGTCTATAGCGTAAAATTTGAGAATTTTATAGCCATTTTTTAAGTTTTGTTATACAGTACTTGTATGAAAATAATTAATCGGGATTTTATTAGGGAACGACTTTGAATTTTTTTTTATGTCCCTGCTTATGGAGACTCATATATGCCTAATAGGGCTGCAGCTATCGAATATTTTAGTAGTCGATTAATCGATGGACTAGTTTAGGGCTGCAGTTTTAGATTATTTTAGTAGTCGATTAATCGATGAGCTAGTTAGTTCGAACAATCGAGTAATCTGATAAGGAACATGAAAAATTAAAATACCCGAGCTGAGCTTCAAACAGTATAATTTTTTTTTTTTTTTTTTAAATGAGGATCTATGTATCGTTTTTTTTAATGATGCTCTTAACAAATGGTCCAGACACATATTCTGACAAAAAACGGCTAAATATACCTATAAACTAAATTACTAATGCATTAAAAAAAAAAACTTGATTTAGGTTGGTCTTAACAGGGAGCAGTTGGATTCAGCCATGTGAAATGAGGCAGACCAGAGGGCAGTGTATCCACCCTAATCTAAAATTTAATGCAAACACTTTCAAAACAAACCATTACAACGCCACTTTAATTAAACGAATCCTCGAAGCAACAAAATTTAATTTGAATATACGAGTTAATCGTTGCAGCACTAGACTAGCTAGTTCGAATAATCGAGTAATCGGATAAAGAACATGGAAAAATTAAAATACCTGAGGCTCTATGTACAACAGAAGAACAATTGGCTAACCTACATAGAAAAAGTCCACTATCTTAAATGCTATAAAATTCAAGTTTTTTTTTCAATGCTCTTAAAAAATGGTTCAGACACATATTCCCACAAAAAAAATTGCTAAATATACCTATAAACTAAATTCTGAATGCATTAAAAAAACATTAGCTAAAACAAAAACTTGGCTTACGTTAGTCTTGACAGGGAGCAGTGGGATTCAGCCGTGTGAAAAGAGGCAGACCAGAGGGAAGTACATCCACCCTAATCAATAAAACTAAATGCCATCACTTTCAAAACAAACCATTTCGGCGCCACTTTAATTAAACGAATACTCGAAGCAACAAAATTTAACTCGAATAATTTTTTTCCAATCGAATACTCGAGTTAATCGTTGCAGCGCTAGACTAGTTAGTTCGAATAATCGAGTAATCGGATAAGGAACATGGAAAAATTAAAATACCTGAGCTGAGCCTCAAACGGTATACTTTTTTTTAAAATGAGGCTCTATGTACAACAGAAGAACAATTGGCTAACCTACATAGAAAAAGTCCACTAGCTTAAATGGTATAAAATGCTCGTTTTTAATTTTTTTTTTTTTTCATAGTACTAATAATAATACATTTTATTTCTAGAGCGCTTTTCAAAACACACAAAGACGCTTCACAGGAGACATGGAATCACAGTACGATAAAAAGGTATTAAAAGGATAAAAATATTAAAAGCACGATAAAAAGAAGCAAAAATATAACACAGCTAGGGGTTATGGTGGATAAGAAAGAGTGAACAGGTGTGTTTTCAGTCTAGATTTGAAAAGTGATAGGGTAGATATGCTGCGAAGATCAGGGGGCGCGATGACTAAAAGCTCTGGAACCAAAGGTGGAAAGGTGGACACGGGGGACGGAGAGGGGAAGAACAGTGGTAGAGCGAAGTGAACGGGTTGGATTTTTTGGGTTTTTTTTTTTCCAATGCTCTTAACAAATGGTTCAGACACATATTCCCACAACAAATTGCTAAATATACCTATAAACTAAATACTGAATGCAGTAAAAAAAAAAACATTAGCTAAACAAAAACTTGGCTTACGTTAGTCTTGACAGGGAGCAGTGGGATTCAGCCGTGTGAAAAGAGGCAGACCAGAGGGCAGTACATCCACCCTAATCAATAAAACTAAATGCCATCACTTTCAAAACAAGCCATTTCGGTGCCACTTTAATTAAACAAATACTCAGAGCAACAAAATTCGAATGATTTTTTCTAATCGAATACTCGAGTTAATCGATTAATCGTTGCAGCACTAATGCCTAAAGGAGGTGCCTGTTTAGGTTTTGAAAATATTTTAAGTTTTTGAAAATAGGCCCCCCTATGTATCGGCCCTAACCCCCGTGTCCCGTCAACTGATAGTGAAGTCAATGAGAAAGCATAGGGCAATATGCTTGAATTTTGCCGTCAGTCCTAGCTATATAATGCTGCCATAATTAAAATGTTCGTTTTCTTGACAAATATTAACCCTAGAATGTAATCACTTGTAGTAATGTCCACCCTTTGCCCCCTTTCTTTCAGATATGTAACTGGTTCATTAACGCACGCCGCCGCCTTCTGCCTGACCTGCTCCGAAAAGATGGCAAAGACCCCACCAAGTTCACAGTCTCTCGCAAGTTAAGCGGGAAAAGCGACGGCCACTCGTCCACAGGAGGTGGCGCCAGCTCCCCCGACACTCACTCTTCCACAGGCTCCACTCAACAGCGCCCGACTGTCATCCGCTCGACCCCTACGTTGGACCTCAGCGTTCTCGGGAACACGGCCACCGCCATCTTGACCGGAGCTGGCTATCCAGGGAAGGACGGCTCAGTTCAGGCATTGATGGGGCTTGACACGCAAAGACTGCTGAGGGAGGCCGAGGAACGAGGCGAGAACACAGCATCGGCAGCAGTGACTAGCCCAACCGGCGGGCTCTTCAACACTCCACCTCCGACTCCCCCTGAGCTTATTCCCACTCAGGATTTTAGTGATCTGAGGCTCCTAGTTGACGCGGCACTCCAAAGGGCAGCGGAGCAAGAGAAGCTGAACCGGATCCAAGAGAGTCCAAGCATTCCGAAAGACACCATAAAGACTGAGAAGGTAGAGTCACAGTGCACCGACATGGGCCCCACGCCTCCTCCTGACGACAGCCAGCAAGTCTTGGATCCGTGCAGGGTCCAAAGTCTGATGGAGAAGGCGATGGCGGTCTCGGTACCGGCCGGAGCTCCATCGACACCTTTGCCTTCAGCTGCACCAGCTTCAGTCCTGGTCTCGACATCCAGGTTGTCCCCTTTGCCCATGACCAAAGTCCTCTGGAACCCAATAGAGATGGACTCCAAGCAGTCACAGCTCATCCCGGCCCACGTGCCAACTTTGCTTACAGTGTTTGGGCAGCCAAAGTCTGAGAAGAATTGCACCGATCCAGTTACGGATCTGAATAGTCCTCCAGCGCCAGCGACGAGGCCAAATGCAGTGCAGTCACCTGCACCGGTCCAAGCTACAGGTTCTACCTCCGCAACAAGTCAGTCTTCACCAGCAGCGGTCACTCTTGTTCCAGCCACTCCTGCGCAAACAATTGCCTCGTTCTCAGCTCCACTTTACCTGCCCTTCAACAAATCCAAGCTATTCCCCGTCGCCGTCCCCTCACCTGTGTCTCCTCCCCTTCGGCCCTCCGCTGTTGCTACCTCTGGCCAAGCTTCATCTCAACCCCTCAAATCAAGATCAACAGTCACGCCTCTTCTTGGTCTCTCTCCTCACCTCACCACCGCCGCCAGTTGCGACGGCGGAAGCGGGGGTAACTCGCAGTGGAACTCCACTGTGGTGCCCAGCGTCTGGAGCATGGTCCACACTGACGCCAGGCAGGGCAGCCCCCTCCAAGTTGTGAAACCCATCACCAGCACAGTGTGGGGTTCCCAACACACAGCCTGCACACAGTGAGTGGAATGTGATTTGCCTACGTTTCGGGGCAGCCAGAGTACAACAGAATGTTAAAAAGAATGTATTTTCATCACCACTCAATGAGCTGCAGATTCAAGCAACTCGTCGTTTTTGAAGTCTAGAATCAAACAGCTGCTGTTAGCAACACTCGGTTAGCATTCCATTCAATTCACATGAATAGAACTGCGCAAACTCTCAAATGTTGGAAAGGTATTCAAACACGTTCCATTGGTTACATTAGTTTTTACATTAGCAACGTAGTCCTCGATTTTAAAATTCAATTGATCATCATTGGATTTTTTTTTCGTGGGTTAACTGGAGTTAATTGTGACTTTCTTCAGTCAAGATGCACCGCGCATTAGTATCTCCTGTTTCGGAATTGCTGTCTTTATTTTATAGCAAGTTTTTTATACAGATATGTACAGTCATGGATGAAATTAATGGCACCTCTGGAACTTTCCCAGAAAATACAGCATTTCTAACGGAAATTAATGCAATTACAAATGTGTTATTTCTTGGACGCATATTGGAAAAACACAAGAAAGCTGAAGAGAAAAGCCAAAGCGGACATAATTTTACACAGAATGCGAAAAAATGGGCTGGACAAAATTGTTGGCACCCTCAACCCTCAGATGAAATAACAGAAAGCAATCGCTTCCTGTAACCATTAACAAGTTTCGTGCACCTCTCAGACGGAATTTTGGACCACTCTTATTTTGTGAACTGTTCCAGGTTTCTCGGATTATAAGCGTGTCTTCCAACAGCTGTTTTGAAATCTCTCCATAGCGTTCAATATGATTTAGATCAGGAATTCATCGATGGCCACCTGAGAATTCTCCAGCGCTTTGTCTCCAACCATTTCTTTGTGCTTTTTGAGGTATGTCTTGGGTCGTTGTCCAGTTGGAACACCCTTGACTTCTGACGCAGACCCAGTTTTCTGACACTACACCCTACATTGCGGCACAAAACAATTTCATAAGATTTCGTAACTCCTTGCACACTGTCAAGGCACCCAGTGCCAGATAGTCAAACATGGTGGAGGTTCAATGATGTTTAGGGGTTGTTTTGCTGCTTCTGGCACTGGGTGCCTTGACAGTGTGCAAGGAATCCTGAAATCTGGAAACTATCAAAATGTTTTGAGCCAGAATGTAAGGTGTAGTGTCAGAAAACTGGGTCTGCGTCAAAGTTCATAGGTGTCCCAACAGGACAATGACCCCTCAACTAGCATCAACAAATGGTTAGAGACAAAGCGCTGGAGAATTCTGAGGTGGCCGTCTAGGAGTCCGGATCAAAATCCCATTACACATCTGTGGAGAGATCTCAAAATAGCTGTTGCAAGAAGACACCCTTCAAATCCGAGAGAACTGAAATAGTTTGCAAAAGAAGAATGGTTCAAAATTCCGTCTGATAGGTGCATGAAACTTGTTGATGTTTACAGGAAGCGATTGCTTTGTTATTTCTCCTAAAGGATGCGCAACGAAATATTGAGTTGGGGGTGCCAACAATTTTGTCCAGCCCATTTTTTAACATTTTGTGGAAAATTGTCCGGTTTGGCATTTCTATTCGGCTTTTTTTGTTTTTCCAATGCGCATCCAAGAAATAAACACATTTGTAATTGCATTAATTCCCGTGAGAAATGCTGTATTTTCTGGAAAAATTCCAGAGGTGCCAATAATTTCGTCGATGACTGCTGAGTTATCTATGCGAACGTCTCTGTTCGGGACCTTTTTTGTCCCCCCAGCCCCATCCATTCCAACTATGTTGTCCTTGAGGGTCTTTTGGAATGAAAGTAAGTGGGGTCACGTTGGCTCTGTTTCTAAAGTCGATAACGACGGAGCCGTAAAGTGTAGCAGCTTGATGACATCATGCTCATCTTGCAGCTCAGTTACAACTGACCTGGCACCTTTTTGTCTGAGGCAATAGAGTGAAGTCTGATCTTCTTGTGAGACGCCGTCTTACAATTTGGCCAAAGTTGAAAGTCTTGCGACTGATAAGTGTTTCTTGAGGCATATTGTTCTTTTCCTCTCTTTTTCATCTGTGCTTTAGAAATGTCATGAAATCATAGTTTCCATGAAACTGTCGTTAGAATAATTGCAATATTTTCGTGCGACTAAACGTCGACGTTAGAGATACTGTAGCAAAATTGCGAGGTGCTGGGCGACCAGTGTCATTGGCCAGTTTGTACCGTTGAGTACATTGCATGTGCAAAGAGATGGCTGGATTTTTTTCGCCGTTTCTCCAGTTCCTTCTAGCTTGTTTTTTCACTTTGAAATGTATTACTGTCGATCCTTTTCAGGTTTTGTTCACGTTGTCAACAGATGTGCTTGTATACCTCATTTTACACAGGTCATACCAGGATTAGGTCTTGCGTAGAGAACTAAGTATTAAAGAACTTTTTTTTCCTTTTCCATTATTTTTACTACTACTATTTACGTGGCTTGTGATTCCAGAGATGTCTGGTTAAAAGAATTACCAGTAGACAAAAAAAGTTTTAGGTAGCATGGTTTTGTATGTTTTAGAATGCTCAACATTCCCAATTGGCAAAAACTTTATGTACATATTTTCAAGGTTGGAGGCGTTCTAGTTTGGTTATGACATATTTATCTTAAAGATTGTCGTTTCTTCACTGCCAAACCCATTGAGAAATCTTCATGTTACTGACCGTTAGCAGTATGACGGGCTTTTGTGCCTTAAACCTTCAACTGAGGGATTGATGATGTCCCCACTGACCATTTGTTTTGTTTTTTATATACATGAGTTCAATAGTTTGTGCAATATACGCCTTAAACTTCAAGTGTGTTTTGTATAAGCGTTTCAAAGAAATAAAAGCTGTTTTTCATAAATTTTTTATTTTGGTGTTGTGATCATTTTGAAACTACAACCCCTAGCAAAAAGTATGGAATCACCAGTCTCGGACAAGCACTCACTCAGACATTTTATCATATAGAACAGGGTTCACCAAATCTGGACCTCAATGCCATCTACAGTGGGGAGAACAAGTATTTGATACACAGCCGATTTTGCTGGTTTTTCCCACTTGCAAGCCATGTAGAGGTCTGTAATTTGTATCATAAGTTCTCTTCAACTGCAAGGGACGGAATCTAATACAAAAATCCGGAAAATCACATTGTATAATTTTTAAATAATAAATTTGTATTGAACTGCATGAAATAAGTATTTGATACATTACCAACTAGTAAATATTTCGGCTCTTAGTTCTTTTTGTTTTTTTTTTTTAAGAACCCCTCCTGTTCTCCACTCATTACCGGAAGTAACTGCACCTGTTTGAACTTGTTACCTGTATAAAAGACACCTGTTTACATGCTCAAACAAACAAACTCCAACCTCTCCACAAGGGCCAAGACCAAAGAGCTGTGTAAGGACATCAGGGATCAAATAATAGACCTGCACAAGGCTGGGATGGTTGGGATGATTTTTGGCCCACCATTTCCTCACAGTGTACTGTGAAACCCATACATGCAATCCAACCCATAAGTCCATATTTTGTATATTAATCAGATTTTGTTGCACTGCATACTTCAAACTTCTAACCCCAAATGATTGTCAGTACTTACTTGATCACAATCTATCTACTGTATCAAAACTCACAAAAGTCAAATAGAGCAAACTGTAGTCAACAAAATAGAATATAGATTAAACAATTGTCAGATTGGGGGGCCCCCTAGTGCTCAGGGGCCCTAAGCAGCTGACTAGTCTGCGTATAGGCTGGGCCGGCCCTGCTGACAACCTCCTTCCTTCAGTGAGAGCCCTGAAGATGGGTCGTGGCTGCGTCTTCCAGCATGACAACGACCCAAAGCACACAGCCAAGGCAACTAAAGAGTGGCTCCGTAAGAAGCATCTTAAGGTCCTGGAGTGGCCTAGCCAGTCACCAGATCTGAACCCGATAGAAAATCTATGGAGGGATCTGAAAGTCCATGTTGCTCGGCAGCAGCCCCGAAACCTGAAGGCTCTGGAGAAGATCTGCATGGAAGAGTTGGCCAAAATCCCTGCTGCAGTGTTTGCAAACCTTGTCAAGGACTACAGGAAACGTTTGGTATCTGTAATAGCAAACAAAGGTTTCTCTACCAAATATTGTTCGATTTTTGTGATGTATCAAATACTTATTTCATGCAATTAAATGCAAATTTATTATGTAAAAATCAATAATTTTCTTTTTTTTGTATTAGATTCCGTCCCTCACAGTTGAAGAGAACTTATGATACAAATTACAGACCTCTACATGCTTTGCAAGTGGGAAAACCAGCAAAATCGGCAGTGTATCAAATACTTGTTCTCCCCACTGTATCCTGTCGTGTTTTCCACGTCTCTCTCTCTCTCTCTCTCTCTCTCTCTCTCTCTCCAACACACCTGAATCAAATGATTGTCATCAGCAACCTCCCCAGAAGCCTGGTAATGATCCTGATTATTTGATTCAGGTGTGTTGGAGGAGGGAGACATGGAAAACACGACAGGAAAAGTGACTCCGAGGTCCGGATTTAATGAACCCTGATGTCGAAAAAACTCTGATAAAAAGCTTGAAAAAAATAATGAATTAGTTCAAAAAGTGCAACTCTTTAGCATTCAGGAACGCTATAAGAAATGAATGAAAAACATTGTGGTGGTCTGTATATATTACTTTTATAGAGCAAGTGCAGGGAAATATATATGGAATCACTCCATTCTGAGGAAAAAAAATATGGAATCGTGAGAAACAAAGAGTAATGTAAATAATGTAGGGCTCTCAAACGATTAAAATTTTTAATCGAGTTAATTACAGCTTAAAAATTAATCGTAATTAATCACAATTCAAACCATCCATAAAATATGCCATATTTTTCTGTAAATTATTGTTGGAATGGAAAGATAAGACACAAGACTGATATATACATTCAGCATACAGTACATAAGTACTGTATTTGTTTACTATAGCAATAAATCAACAAGATGGCATGAACATTATTAACATTCTTTTAAAGCGATCCATGGATAGAAAGACTTGTAGTTCTTTAAAAGATAAATGTTAGTACAAGTTATAGAAATGTTATATTAAAACCCCTCTTAATGTTTTCGTTTCATTAAAATTTGTAAAATTTTCAATCAAAAAATAAACTAGTAGCTCGCCATTGTTGATGTCAATAATTACACCATGCTCACTCATGGTACTAACCCATAAAATCAGTTGGACCCAAGCGCCAGCAGAGGGCGCCAAACACCAAAAAACAAGTAACAAGCGGATATTATACTGTACTGTCATTTTAATCTGTTTGAACGGGGCATGTGTGTTAATTGCGTCAAATATTTTAACGTGATTAATTTTAAAAAATAATACTTACCACCTGTTAACGCGATATTTTTTACAGCCTTAAAATAATGTAAACTTAGTACTTCAGAAATCGGTCCTTTAAAAAAGTTGACACTTGGACGGTCAGCAAATCCTTCTGGCTGCTTCGCTGACGAGAACCAATCATGGGCCCAGACTACGTTCCATTATTCCAATTGCGCGCACACTCTTCACGTGCACATGGAGTACTTGAAGAGCCTTTGGTTGCATTGCAAAGCTGCAAAAACAAAAAGAAGGCCTTATCCAAGCCGGGGCAGACCAGAGCGCAGCATACACACTTGCCTGTATTTGCCAGCAGATTGAATTTGGTGAGTAATGGTTTCAATCGTTTTCATATTTTACGATATAATAAAGTTACTGCCGTTCGTTGCACCTTGCGTTGAACACTGCCATAGCTAGCCAAATCTCCCGTGAAAAAATAGCTCCCGTTAAGTTAGCGTCAAGCTTGTGTATTTAACGGTAATATAAACGAAGAAACACACTGTTAAGTCAAATTGAGTGGCATGCTCTCGGATGGGGGGCGCCTCGAATCGATCCCCTCGTCTGCCTGAGGCTCGTTATTGTCGACTGGCACTTGAGCTGACGGCTGGTGGTCTGTCAAAATTTTCTCCCTTATAAAATTTTGCTCCCAAAGCTTTTGTGGCGCTGATAAAGCCCTCTTTTACATTCAGTTAGACTCGCAATGGTATCCAAAGGTGCTAACTAAACTAGATACATCATAAACATACATGTGCAACACGAAAATGGCGTAAATTACCGTATTGGCCCAAATATAAGACTGTCTTTTTTGCATTGAAATAAGACTGAAAAAGATATTATATTCGCGGTCTAGACATTAGACCCATACATGACGCTAAATGGCGCCAGATATCAATGAAGTGATGTTCTGTCGTGACAGATCTTAGCTACTCTCCCCATTCACGACGCTAGATGGCGCCAGATACCATTTAAGCGATAGTCGGTCATGACAGATCTCAGCTTCTCTCAAGTTTAACCAGTTTGCATTATTTTATTGCAGTTTTTTTCCTTATTCAGATTTGTTTCAAGACTACAGTTACAGTTAGACTTCACTTTGATGGTTAATTCAGTTATTGCAGTTTTGTTGTTTTATCACAATAGATTGGTTTATTTACATTTCAAAAACCAGAAGCCATTCATTTACGAATGTGATTGCACTGTAGTTTACATATTTAAATGTTCACATATTAAGATTTGAATGAGGCAAAATAACATGATTTTTTTCCCTCAAATATATTGTTATAATAATCAGTTTCGGATGTACTGTAATTATTTTCTGTATAAAAATTAATTTGGTGTTCAAAAAGTCTTTTTTTCAAACTTGACTCTTGAAAAAGAGGAGGTCGTCTTACAGTGCCCTCCATAATTATTGGCACCCTTGAAAAAGATGTGTTTTTTTAACTTCTAATAATTTTTTTTAATTCAAATAATATGGGACCTGAATGGAAAAAAAGAGAAAAATCCAACCTTCAATACAAGTGCATTCATTCAGCGGGGGAAAAAATCCCACATAAAGAAAAAATTATTTGACATCAAATAATGTGTGTCACAATTATTAGCACCCCTGGTGTTAATACTTTGTACAACCCCCCTTTTGCCAACAAAACAAGGTCTGGGGACTGAGATGGCCATGGGAGGAGCTTGATTTTGTGTCTGGTGAACCATTTCTGTGTAGATTTGGCCATTGGGAGGGGGTTAGGGTTTACGGCTACTTCGCGGTTTTTCAATTATTGCGGCGGTTTCTGGTCCCCATTAACCGCGAAAAACAAGGGATCACTGTACTTCCACTCGGTTGAGAATCTAATCACATTTGCCGTGCAGGAAAATTGTATTTTCTGTCTTACAAAAACTACAAAATTGCTGTGAACAACCAAAGGCAGACTTTGGACTACAGTTTGAAAAACTTAAAACTTTTTTTGCGCAGACATTTTGTTCCATTTGTTTTAACAAAAATAATATTTGGATGAGAAAAAGAAAACACGTCCTATAGTAAATCCTTCTTTATTCACCTTGGCAATTTACAACCTGCTGTTTCACAATACACTTTCTGATCAAATACAAAACCAGCTGGTGAAATCGGAGTTTTCACTAAAAACACTTATCATTTCCACATACTGCACACCACACCCCACATTCCATTGTCATAAAAAGCAGGGGAAGGAAGCTTTTCCTATCAGGGCCATATAGTATCTTGAAAATAAATGCAAGTATTTTTACTTTATAACCATGTAGAGGTCAAATCTTTGATTCAATTCCTTTGAGATCTTAGAATTCGATCAGATTCATTCTCAGGCGTGAGTTCCCAGCCGCCGTCAGAAAGGAATAAACACAATAGGAGCAATCTACTTCAAGGTCCATTTTCTGTAAATTCATACTTAAACCTATTCTCGGGAAAAATTCCATTGCTTTGTGCAAGCGTGCTAGCTAAATGGTTGAAAGAGGGTAAGCATTTCAGATATTGTGCATCAGATTGGCCCTCTGCATTGTGTGTTGAAAAGCATCCCAACGCTATCAGTCAATGAGATGCAGCACTTCATGATAAGCTTCAAGATTATTAGAAAATATTTTATAATCAAATGAAACCAAAACCTTTAATGGCATGGTATGTATTACTTCATAAAAGTCGGACGGGCAAATGGACGGGTGGTGACGTGAGTGTACGGGCGCAGGTGGGTAGCCGCGTCCCCTTTCTGCTCTACTCGTCATCCTTGTCTTTAGCGCCATGTTTGAGAATACGGGTGAATTCGGCGTAGTTAAAATTGCCCTTCTTATCGATGGGCGCCTCACGGAAGAGCTCGTCCACTTCTTCGTCGGTGAAGCGGTCGCCCATGGTGGTAAGAAGTTCCCTCAGATGGTCCTCGTGGATAACACCTTGGAGGGAAAAAGTGTTACTGAGACACCTAACATTCATTTTTATGGAACTACAGTCATGTGAAAAAATTAGGACACCCTATCGAAGCCTGTGTGTTTTCTAACATATTTGGTCATATGGATATTTAATATACAGTGTATCACAAAAGTGAGTACACCCCTCGCACTTCTGCATGTTTTGAATGTCCTCCACTTGTAGACTATTTTCCGGACAGTGGAATGGCTGATTTTATATTCTTTTGAGATATTTTGAAATCCCTTACCAGACTCATAAGCGTCTACAATTTTCTTTCTGAAGGCCTCAGACAGGTCCTTTGATCTCACCATGGTGTTTTCTCTCACTTCAACAGTCAGGGGCACACCAAACTAAATGTGAGGTTTAAACAGGGGTGAAAGTGGATAGAATTTGTTGCCGGAACGGTGTGGGGGGGGGGTTGGATCCTCCTAAAACCACCGAAATGCTAAAACTGCTTTTGGCACAGTTACAAATATAACACACAATAAAACAACAGGTTTCACAGTGGTTTGCACGTTCCCCTCACAGTTCTGAGATCAACAAGTGTTCATTCACGGGCTCCAACCTTCCAGTGTGGAGTTTGCATGTTCTCACCACGCCTGCGTTGGTTTTCTCCTGGTGTGCGTGAAAGCAGGGCTAAACTAAACAGGAAACAGGGAAAGCTGGAAATAGCTAAATTAAACTGAAAACATAACAAAATTATACGTTCGGTTCGGGCCAGGGTTCTCGCTAACTTTTTAAAATAAATATATATTTATATATGTATACTAAAACGATGTATGAATGTTAACTAAGGAATACTTGTTATCAAATAAATAATTTGGAAAAAAGAGAAGGCGCTGTATGGTCATTGCAGAGCCAGAGCGTGCTATGCGCCCTCTTTTTAATATTCACCTCTGCAAGACGGCAAAACCGCGTCTCTTTATTTATATTTAGCCAACTTTTCCAGAGTTATTTCGTTGTGTAAATGTATTTATAATGATCATAAAAATATGTAGACTATTTCAACATTAAGAAAAGTTGCGTTTTTTTCTCTGCCAACTGAGAATTCGTTACAAAAGACAGGCATTTATGCATAGGCATTGTCACCAAATGTGATCACACAAAATGCAACCAGTCCGTTTTCCAAGCAGCAAGCAGTGCTTTGTCCATGTCTGACTGGCGCATCCCTTCCCTTTCCTTCTCCTCCTGAGTCTTCACAAATAATACATAGAATTTTGAGGTTTTTATCGGGCTCGGGCCTACAAATAAAATATAACGTTTTTTTTTCCGGGTTCAGGCCTACAAATAAAACATAACATTTTGGGGGGGGTTTCGGGCTCGGGCCCGCAAATCCGGTTAATTGAATGGGCTCGGGCCGGGTCGGGCTACAATACCCGCGGACCCGGGTCGGGTCGGGCTGGATTTTTCAGCCCTGATCTTACCTCTTGATGACCTTAAATTGGTTGCAGTTACATGTCGGGAACGCTCCCTCCGGAACAAAACACGACACGATTTGACCAACATTGTGACAACCAATGCTGACCAAAAATGACGTAATGTCCAGGTTATAAAATTGCGCCAGCAGCCCTCCACGCACAGAGAGCGCCAGTAGGCAACACGGGACAAGTCCGTGAAAGCGTCCAACCTGCTTCATTCTTAAGACATCTTTTCATGTGAAAGCAATGACAAGAGTAGATCCCGCGTCACCTGATACGGGAATTTCCCTGGATATATGTGTGAAAAGGGCTACAGGCAACACGACTTGTCAGATCGAGATGTTGGGAAGAACTATGTAGAATAAATGAATAATAAAAATCTGTGAAAACGGACGACGCTAAACAAGCTCTTTATTAGCCTTGTTGTCAATACTTGTGGATATAAATCTGACGTTAGTAGATTGTTCTTATTGGTGATGCGTGTGTGGCAGTTTTTGTTTTGTTTTGTTTTTTGTTTTTGAAATGGGTTTTGACAGTTGCCGTCATATTTTCGGGATCAAAGCACCGTATGCCGCATCGGCGTTCTGCCATTGTATTTCTTGGCGGAACGCCGATCTGGTCCGTTGCGGCTCACTTTCACCCCTGGGTTTAAATAAGGCAAGCCTTCTTCAAACACTGGGTAATGATGTTCTAATCATGTGCACCTGATTTGATACACCTGTCTGTGATTTTAGCCATGTTAAGTGGGATTGAATGTGGGGGTCTTAATTTAATTCCTCAAAAGAAATTGCATTTATTTAACATTACATTTTACATAAGGTTGAAAAAGAATTTCAATTTTATTTGTTTAGTTCTATGACTTGAATCTCCCCAAATTGTTAGCATTTACAGTAGAGATGTCCCGATCGATCGTCATTCCGATCGATCGGGTCCGATCACGTCATTTTCAAAGTATCGGAATCGGCAAAAAAATATTGGACATGCCTTTTTTTAATATATATATATTTTTTAATTAAATCGTTTTCTAATTGTATTTGTTACAGACATAATATGTTACACTCATCCAGAGTCTTTAGTTTAGGCTTAAGGTAGGGTTATGAAATTTATCCCGATAATGGCGGTAATTAATTTTTTCAAAAATGTATCACGCGAAAATATTTACCGCAATTTATGCATGCGCTGCACAACCCACTCACGCGATGGCGCCGTTTTACCTATATAGAGAGCTAAAAGGCAGCGTAAAATGAATAGAGTGAATTTTGGCAGCCTTTGGAGCCTTTTTTTAATTGGGTAAAGCCTTACAATCCCTCTCCCTACGCTTAGAAATATCGTGGGAAGCAAGGTAGTAATTGATCTTTTTCTTAACACCTTATGTTATTTCCCAACGCAGAGAAATATCAATTGCTAGCACTATGCACAGTCATGGTTGCACTTCCTATCATGCATTTGGGCATGGCTACAGTATCATTTACTGAAAGCTCAACAAATACACTAGATGGCAATATTTAGTCACAATATACAAAGTCACATTTATCCTTTAAGAATTACAAGTCTTTCTATCCGTGGATCACTCTCACAGAAAGAATGTTAATAATGTGAATGCCATCTTGAGGATTTATTGTCATAATAAACAAATACAGTACTTATGTACTGTCTGTTGAATGTATATATTCGTCCGAGTTTTATTCATTTTTTTCTTAATGCATTGCCAAAATGTATATGATCGGGAAAAATTATCAGGAATGATTGGAATTAAATCGAGAGCAACAAAAAAAAAAAAGCAATCGGATCGGGAAATATCGGGATCGGCAGATACTCAAACTAAAACGATCGGGATCGGATCGGGAGCAAAAAAAAACGATCGGAACAACCCTAATTTACAGTGTATCACAAAAGTGAGTACACCCCTCGCATTTCTGCAGATATTTAAGTATATCTTTTCATGGGACAACACTGACAAAATGACACTTTGACACAATGAAAAGTAGTCTGTGTGCAGCTTATATAATAGAGTTGATTTATTTTCCCCTTAAAATAAAGCTATTAATATCTAAACCCCTGTCAACAAAAGTGAGTACAGTCCTTAGAAACTACATCCCTAAATGTCCAAATTGAGTACTGATTGTCATTTTCCCTCCAAAATGTCATGTGACTCGTTACAGGAGTGCTGTCAGCATTGCTGCAGAGATTGAAGAGGTGGGGGGTCAGCCTGTTAGTGCTCAGACCATACGCCGTACTCGACATCAAATTGGTGTACATGGCTGTCACCCCAGGAGGAAGCCTCTTCTGAAGACGATACACAAGAAAGCCCGCAAACAGTTCGCTGAAGACATGTCAAAAAGCACATGGATTACTGTCCTATGGTCCGATGAGACGAAGATTATTTTTTGGTTCCGATGGTCTCAAGCATGTGTGGCGGCGACCAGGTGAGGAGTACAAAGATAAGTGTGTAATGCCTACAGTCAAGCATGGTGGTGGGATTGACCCCCCACACACACACACACACACACACACGCCTCTTCAATCTCTGCAGCAAGGCTGACAGCACTCATGTAATGAGTCACATGACATTTTGAAGGGAAAATGACAAGCAGTACTCAATCTGGACATTTAGGGATGTAGTTTCTAAGGATTGCACTCACTTTTGTTGCCAGGGGTTTAGATATTAATGGATATATTTTGAGTTATTTTGAGGGGAAAATAAATTAACTTTATTATATAAGCTGCACACAGACTGCTTTTCATTGTGTCAAAGTGTCATTTTTTCAGCATTGTCCCATGAAAAGATATACTTAAATATCTGCAGAAATGTGAGGGCTGTACTCACCTTTGTGATACACTGTAAATGCTAACAATTTTGGGAGATTCAAGTAATAGAACTGGACAAATAAAACTGAAATTCTTTTTTAAACTTCTGTATAATGTAATGTTAAATAAATGCAATTTCTGTTGAGGAATAAATTAACACACACCCACATTCAATCCCACTTAACATGGCTAAAATCACAGACAGGTGTAACAAATCAGGTGCACATGATTAGAACATCATCACCCAGTGTTTTGAAGAAGGATTGCCTTATTTAAACCTCACATTTAGTTTGGTGTGCCCCTGACTGTTGAAGTGAGCGAAAACACCATGGTGAGATCAAAGGACCTGTCTGAGGCCTTCAGAAAGAAGATTGTAGACGCTTATGAGTCTGGTAAGGGATTTCAAAATATCTCAAAAGAATATAAAATCAGCCATTCCACTGTCCGGAAAAAAATCTGCAAGTAGAGGACAGTCAAAACAACTGCCAACATGCCCTGGTCTGGCTGTCCAAACAAGTTCACTCCAAGAGCAGACCGCAGGATGCTAAAAGAAGTCTCCAAAACCCTGAAATGTCATCATGGGACCTACAGTAGGCTCCTGATAGTGTTGATGTGAAAGTGCATGCCTCTACAATCAGAAAGAGACTTTACAAGTTTAACCTTCATGTGAGGTGTGCAAAGAGGAAACCTTTGCACTCCAAAAAGAACATGAAGGCCAGACTGAAGTTTGCCAGACTGAATGTAGACAAAGACCAGGACTTCTGGAATAATGTTCTTTGGACAGATGAGTCTAAAACTGAATTATTTGGACACCAGAACAGAGGACATATTTGGCGTAAACCCAATACAGCATTCCAGGAAAAGAACCTCATACCAACTGTGAAGCATGGAGGTGGAAGTGTCACGGTTTGGGGATGCTTTGCTAAAGCAGGACCTGGCCAGCTCACCATCATAGAGTTCACCATGAATTCTATCGTGTATCAGAGGGTGCTTGAGAAACATGTAAGATCATCAGTGGAAAATTAAGGCTGAAGAGAAACTTGACCCTGCAACACGACAATGACCCAAAATATACCAATAAAACCACCAAGGACTGGTTGAAAAGGAAAAAAATTGAGAGTCCTGGAATGGCCGGGTCAAAGCCCAGATCTTAATCCCATTTGGATGCTGTGGGGTGACTTGAAACGGACTGTAAATGCAAGAAACCCCTCAAAAATCTCACAGCTGAAAAGTATTCTGCATTGAAGAGTGGGGCAAACGTTCTTCAGACCGATGTCAAAGGTTGGTAGATGGCTCCAAAAGCGTCTCACTGAAGTTATTTCAGCTAAAGGGGGTAACACTAGCTATTAGGTGGTAGGGTGTCCTAACTTTTTCCTCAGTTAGAATATGCATTTTTGTTGAAATATTGGGTTTATTGAGTAAAACAACGTTAATTTTTGTTGTTTACCTGCAATTAAATCACTTTCTTTTCAAGAGATAAAGAAAAACATGTGCCATGTGAACATTTCTTAATAAAGAACTGATTTTTTAATGGGGTGTCCTATTTTTTTCACATGACTGTAAATCTAATCACAACTCACCAGAACCTTCCTCGTCAAAACAGGCAAAGGCATTGCGGATAACGTCTTCTGGGTCGGTGCCATTGAGCCTTTCCCCAAACATGGTGAGAAACATGGTGAAGTTGATGGGTCCCGGTGCTTCGCTCATCATGCCCTCCAAGTATTCATCAGATGGGTTTTTACCTGACGGTAAGAAAATTTTGTAGCTATGTGAACTTGTCATGGTAACAATAATACATTGAGGGGGACACAGGTAGTCCCTTAAATGGTGAGGTCCGATGAATACCCAAAGAGGCCAACATATCATGCAGATCTTCTTTGTCGATGAAGCCGTCTCTGTTCTGGTCAATCATGTTGAAGGCTTCTTTGAATTCCTGAATCTGCGACTGGTCAAACATGGCGAACACGTTGGAGGTGGCCCTCTGGGGGCGCTTCTTCGTCGTCTTCCCCTTGGCGCGCTTGCTCGACATGACGGCAGCTTTGTTTGGGCCTGTGCACAGATTGATTAAAAAAGACTTCCATGTGACACTTAAAGATATTACAGTATACGCACATTTTTAGTGATACTTTTAAATACTTTTATACTCCATGCATGCTCCACCAATGCCATGATGTGTACGCAGAGCCCTGATATTTTACATGAGACTGCCCCAAATAGCCCTTTTTCTTCCTTTCCATCAAGAGTCTTCGAATTGAAGACGCTGGGTGAACACACACCTGTGCACGTGTACGCGTGTCCCCGCGGCAGCAGCACTTTTACACCAAGCCTCCGTCTGATCTCTGCTTGGCAAAAGCACCTTTCCAATCCACTTTTCTAACCCATTTAAGACTTGCTATTAACAGTAAACAAGTATGTCAGCTGTTTTTACGTTTCTGTTGCTGATTTGATGGCCGATAAGCACTCCTGCAGGGTGCAGTTACGCTTTGGGCCAGAGGTGGCAGTCGTGAGTGAAAAAGTACCTACGTCACAAAATGACATGTCGCTGTATCCGGCCGCCATATTGTCCATCATTTTTTAGCCCTATTCTCAATGGTTTCAATTAGTCGTGCAATTTATAGAGCAGTTCATGGAAGCCCCGGTGTTATCTGACGCTGTAAACTCATTGGATGCGTTGCATAAAAGGCGTTATGTGGAAAAGCTTCAGTTTATCCATTCGCCAGATCCATATTTGATGCCTAAATCGATGTTTTTCGACCCGCTGTCTCCGCCGTCTCTGCCTGACATCTGCTACCCTGATATTTACAACTATCTTGTCCACACAAAATCAGCCTATTCTCACGAAAGTTTGAAAAACTTTAAGAGCATGGAGGCTTATAAATACTTCGTTGCTGGTTGGGGGAAACAGGTCCTCGAACACGAAAATTCGGCAGGAATCTATCTTGTGCTCGGGAAGGTGAGTTACGAAATTTTCAATTCAAAATCTTTTGTTCTTGCTAACATCCACTGTCAAGTCTAATGTATTTCATGTCATTTGTCAATGGAGCTAGGGCTTTTAATGTTTATATGGTTTAGCGATAGCACTCTCACTACATACATATATAATATTTAATAAATATGAAGTGCGATAGCACTACTCCAGATTGTCCCCAGTTGAATTTATTTTTTGGCTTTTGACCTCAATAGTGAAATTGTAAATTAATTGAATGACAACTGTCTTATTATCCCCCTATAATTATATATTTTCAGGTAGTTCATTCACGAGGTCTGAGTGTATGTTGTCGGCGATTAGCCTAGCAATGGTCTTAATTGTGGTTGTCAGCCCAAAACCCTCTAAATATATATTAAATGCATCTTAACAGATATAAAATGACTACTACATAATCTGTGGTAATCGTTTGGAGCCCAGTTTTCTCGTCGAATTGCAGCAGCCCATCTCGCTCTCCTCTCCGGTGTTGTGCCGAAAAATAGCCGCCACGCGTGAAATGTCCCCCCTGACGGGAACGCTTATATTTAACGTTTTATTGAGCGTTTATTTGATTTATTTGTTTATTTATTCTATCATTGAGCGCCCACACGTCACTCGTACAGCTTTTTCTTACCAATCGATGGACATGGAAACGATTTTCTTGTACCGTGAATACATGTATTATTTTACTCTGCTTGAACTAATAAATGTCATACCTGTGTGATTGTCATTGAGATATGGTCGTGAAAACCTGTAGACAAATAAATTTCTGTTCAAAGATGGTTATGCGGCCCAGTCCACGGTTTGTTACTAAAATAAAGTACTAGTATTTTGTCTAATTTATTTATTTAAAACTGATTTTACAGTCGTAAATCCATTACTGTAATGCGTACATGAAAACATTTTGATGTTTTCACCTCAATATAGCGTTATAAATAAGCGTTCCCATCAAGGGGGACATTTCATGCGGGGCGGCTATTTTTCGGCACAACACCGGGTCTCTCGGAATCTGGTAGAACTTCAAGTCTCTTTGTCTATCTTCTCTGTTATTGCAACCAACCGCCACACACGCCTTCACCATTTTGATTATTAATGTTAACGAGCAGAAAAACGCCATAATAGGAGGAATTTACGTAGAGGTAATGCATCAACAGTGACGAGTTGACGGACAATATGGCGCGGGGGCGTGGTTGTGACATCATGTGAGTAGGGTCTATAGACTCCAATCACATGTCGTCACAACTCCACCCCCCTGACTGGAGCCGCCATATTGTCCGTCAGCTCGTCGTGTTTACACATTACCGCTACATACTTGCCTCCTATTGCAGCGTGTTTTTCTGCTCGTTAACATTAATAATCAAAATGGTGAAGGCGTGTGTGGCAGTTGGACTTGAAGTTCTACCGTATTCCGAGAGACCCGAAGAGGAGCGCGAGATGGACTGCTGCAATTCGATGAGAAAACTGGGCACCAAACGATCACCACAGACTATGTAGTAGTCATTTTATACCTGGTAAGATGCATTTAATAAGTATTTAAAGGGTTTTGGGCTGACAACCACAATTAAGATCATTGCGAGGCTAATCGCCGACAACATACAGTTTCAAATTCAAGATGTTTATTTCTTCCGCCATCATTATTTTTTGAATAATATTTAGCTGGTACCAAGTGAAAGAAGCTGGCCTCGTTTACGGATCATCAGTTAAACAGGGGTGTCCAAACTTTTTGCAAAGGGGGCCAGATTTGGTGTGGTAAAAATGTGGGGGGCTACCTTGGCTGATTTACGTAGAACAATATATTTAAACAAATTTTAGCAAGCCCTTCTGTGTGTCACATTCGCTTTATTATTATTTTTTTTTATGCATAATTTCAACAATCTCGCCTTTTTGGCGTTCTCTTTCGACCCTCTGGCTCTTGCGAAATACTGCTGCTGTGAAATTAATCTAGCTTCAAGTTGCTTTTATTTGTCGCTGCGTATCTTCCCTTTAATGTCGTACATGTCAGCGTGTCTTGTTTGGTAATATAGCGTCACATCGAACTCTTTGAAAACAGCGACTGTCTCTTTGCAAATGAGGCAGACATAATTGTTGCGTATTTTACTAAAGAAGTAGTCCAATATCCACCTATCCTTGAAGCGTCGGCCATCGCAGTCAACTTTTTTTTTTAATTGATTGTCACCATTTTAGAAAATTGGAAGTAAAGGGTCACACGGGGTAGTGTTGCTTAGAGTGCTGCTTTTAAAGTTTTTCAAAGTTTCGTGAGAATAGGCTGAGTTTCTGTGGACAAGTTAGTTGTAGATATCAGGGTAGCAGATGTCAGGCAGAGACGGCGAAGACAAGGGGTCGAAAAATATCGATTTAGGCATCAAATATGGATCTGGCGAATGGATCGACCGAAGCTTTTCCACATAACTCCTTTTGTGCAACACATCCAATGAGTTTACAGCGTCTGAAAGCAAGGGGGCTTCCATGAATTGCACTATAAATTGCACGATAAATTGAGACCATTGAGAATACGGACGCACAATGACGGACAATATGGCGGCACAATACAGCAACATGTCATTGTGTGACGTTGGTGATTGGGGTCTATAGCACATTTAAACTCTCCCCAATATATGGCGGAAAGCACAGACAAGAATGAAAAAGCAGTTTCTGCACTTGCACTCCTCTTTAAGATAAACTGCTGTATTTTAAGCCAAAAGAACTGTTGCGTTTGATAGAACAATATATCTCTATGCTGCTATAGCAGATTCTTGGCGCATTAAGCCCCCGAACTATTTTTAATTTGTCCGTTTTACCCTGGAAACCCACGTTTACAGACGTCGCGCAGCCGCTTTTGTTTCAACCAGTTTTTAGCTTAGAATCATAAAGTGATGTCTCATATTTCGTTTCAATATAATAAAACGACTTTAAAAAATGATTCACTCACATATTTTAAACGTTTAAACAAATTATGTCACAATGAAAAAAATGGCATCTGTAAAAAAAAGTCAGATATCTACCTCATAACTATCGCTTAATTGTATTTTTTTTTTGTTAATGTTGCATTTTCTCCGATATGTTAGATGAGAAATAATCCATCCAAACAAAGAAAAGAAAAAGAAAAAAAACTTTTATAAGGGTAAATATATGAAAAAGAAAATCTCAACCACTCCTTTATGTCTGCGATTTCTGCATCGCGACCCTTGTTATATTGCCATGTTCCACCCTTAAAATAAAAAAAATCCAGCTGTGTCCATTCACAGCTGTGACATGACCTCAGTGATACATGCTACATGGAGTTTTTGGATCGAAAGAAGGTAAGTACGCGATAATATCTCGTTAAAGTCATGGCGTCTGTAATTCTGCTCTTGCGTGCTCTCACCTCCAGAAAGGGTTTTGCTGTTTAAAAAAAATTTTTTTTTTCAAAATACCCTTCAGTTCAAAATTTTTCTTCCACGAGAAAATTAAGATTTTAAGCT
Organism: Corythoichthys intestinalis; assembly: GCF_030265065.1. Classification (NCBI taxonomy): domain Eukaryota; kingdom Metazoa; phylum Chordata; class Actinopteri; order Syngnathiformes; family Syngnathidae; genus Corythoichthys; species Corythoichthys intestinalis. The sequence goes on along the minus strand of NC_080403.1, from coordinate 46,863,623 downwards.
TTCCAATGATGTATCACACATGCATATCGGACAATTTTGAAAGTTGGCAAAGTTGGGTGTCTCAGAGCGCAACTTCAAGTCACCTGAGTGTTTTCCGCCATATACAATATTTTAGGAAGAATAAGTTGTACATGACAGTACACTAAATAATGAATCTAAGGAATAAGAATTAATCAGGGTAGCGTTGGCTGATAAGGACTTTTTAACCGGTATCCCGATACTGTCTAACTCCATAAATCCAATACCGATTGTCAAGTTCAAAAACAGATCCCTAGGTAGATATTCGTAAAATTACCCAAAAATAAGGAGAAAAGACACTCAGTTTTCTTGGCCAAGGAGAGCAAGGAGGGACTAGACAGTGAAATGCTAGATTACGCTGCTTAGTCACCAAAATTGATCTCGACTAAACTCCTTGCTCTTTCTTTTATTAGGGGCTTGTCCTAACACAGAAAGGTGCCGCCCTAAAGGGAGGGGGAAAGCAAGCTGGAGACACCCATGTGATTTTGATTGGCTATGTGTGAGAATGTAGGCGGAACTAACTAAATACACGTGTGTAAGCAAAGGCACTTAGATAGATAGATAGATAGATAGATAGATAGATAGATAGATAGATCAAACCAATAAATGTGGTTGTGGACTTAAAATATCATGGCTTTTTGTAATGTGATGCTCTTATAATGATGATGCTCAAATAACAAATCCCAAGCAACTTAGTTTGGATACATCTGATATTTCCCACTCTAATTTGGAAATAAATTATTTAAAAATCAAACAATGTGATTTTCTGTTTTTTTTCCACCACATTCTGTCTCCCATGGTTGAACCCATGTTGACAATTACAGGCCTCTCTAATATTTTCAAGTAGGAGAACTTGCACAATTGGTGGTTGACTAAATACTTATTTGCCCCACTGTATTTTGAGGATTTTGGTCTTTTACATTTCACTGTAACTGGCAACATTCCCACACTAGCACAAAAAATGATGTATCAGAAACAGCAGAGGATATTACAGGTATATGTTTCTCCTATTATTAGGCAGAGCATAGCCATTTTTCTCCAATTTATTAAACGCTAGCTAAATCAGTTCGTGTTTCGATTGCAGAAAATAATTACTCCTGAAAGGAACAAATGGTGGTTCAAACAATGTACAATGCATTCATAGTGTGTGTGTGGATCATCATTCCACTAGCTTCACACATTCTGTTCACTGACGGGTGAGAAAATGACACCTTTTCACAGCAGCTAACTTGACATGTACCCACAAATAGGCCTGTCATTCATTTCCAGCCCCGACTTGTGATCCGTGATTGCTGTTGATACCAAGAGAGCTCATTCAGTTTTCGAGCAAGACATCCACTTTAATGGATGAGTCACACCAAGGAGACATCACTCTTGGATCCCTGAGCCAAATGACTGTATTCCATTTCAACCAGTTGCAAAATGAGACAGCTACCCACATCCCACCCTCGAGGGGAGGTACAGACCATGCTGTGGGTTAGCTGTTCAATCCCAACTCCAATTAATACTGCATCTTCAAAAAGAAAGTAGTTTTACGTTACAGTGGTACCTCTACTTGCAAACGTCTCTACATGTGGAATTTTCAGATTACTATAAGCCTCAACGGGAAAATATGACCTCTTGTTACAAAAGAAATTTCAGGGTAAGAAAGGCAAAAATACAGTATGGTTTACTGAACGTAACATACCGTATTGACCCGAATATAAGACGGCCCTGATTATAAGATGACCCCCTCTTTTTCAAGACTCAAGTTTGAAAAAAAAGACTTTTTGAACACTAATTTTTATACAGAAATAATGACAGTACATCAAAAACAAATGATTCTAACAATATATTTGAGAGAAAAAGAATGTTATTTTGCCTCATTCAAATCTTGATATCTGAACATTTAAATATGTAAATGAATGACTTCTGGTTTTTGAGATGTAAATAAACCAATCTATTGTGATAAAACAACAAAATTGCAATAACTGCATTATTCAACAAATCTGAAAAAGGAAAAACATTGCAATAAAATAATGCAAACTGGTAAAACTTGAAAGTAGCTGAGCTCTGTCATGACACAACATCGCTTCAATGATATCTGGCGCCATCTAGCGGCGTGAATGGAGAGAGTAGCTGAGATCTGTCATGACAGAACATCGCTTCAATGGTATCTGGCGCCATCTAGCGTTGTGAATGGGTATAATGTCTAGACCGCGAATATAAGACGACCCCCTCTTTTTCACTCTTATTTCAATGCAAAAAAACACCGTCTTATATTCGGGCCAATACAGTACTTATAGCTGCTCTGCCATTGGCTATTGCCGAACATCTTCCTGGCATCCAGTTGGCTAAGAGGGGTGTCGACTGCATGTGTATGTGTTAGGGGTGTAACGGTACACAAAAATCTCGGTTCGGTACGTACCTCGGTTTTGAGGTCACGGTTCGGTTCATTTTCGGTACAGTAAGAAAACAGAATGCAAAATATAAATGTGCTAGTTGTTTATTACACACCTTTGTGCTTTCAACAATAGGAACATTAGCCTATAAAAAGCTAGAATTCTGCTCAAAAAGTAGCGGGTATTTAAAGATAATCCAACAACAAGTTGCCTTTCAGACCACGCGTATTGGTCAGCTTTCTTTCTGAAAGAAAGGGGCCATATTATGGGTAGGACATTGATGTCTATATCATTAAATCCCCCCAAAAGTTGCTTCAATCAAAAAAAGAAAAAAAAATATATATATATATTTTTTTTTTTCCAAACAAAGATAAAAATCATTTGAAAAATAAAATTGCCTTCCCCGATTTTTTTTTTTTTTTTTTTTTTTAATAATATGCAAAGCAAATGACCGTCTTAGGTGCTAGTCACATGATCTGTTCGAGAAATTATTTTGACCCGTTATAAAAATATCTTTTTTGTTTGTCATTTAATTCATTTTTGGTTTTTCCTTTAATGCTTTACAACATATATATATATATATATATATGGCGGAAAACACAGACAAGACTGAAAAAGCAGTTTCTGCTCATGCACTCCTCTTTAAAAGAAACTGCTGTATTTTAAGCCAAAACAACTGTTGTGTTTGATAGAACTATATGTGTATATGCTGTCATAACAGATTCATGGCGCATTAAGACCCGGGACTATTTTTAATTTGCCCGTTTTACCCTCAAAACCCCCGTTTACAGACGTCGTGCAACCGTTTTTGTTTTAACCCAGCAATGAAAACAAGGTAAGTAATTATATTTATTATTCAAAATGTCTGTCATTTTTTAGCTTAGAATCATTAACTGAGGTCTAACATGCTGTTTTAAAAAAAAAAACTACTTTAAAAAATGATTCACTCGCATATTTTAAACTTTTAAACAAATTACGTCACAATGAAAAAAATGGCTTCTGTAAAAAAAGTCACCGATACCTACCTTATAACTATCGCCAAATTGTAATTTTTTGTTACTGTCGCATTTTCCCTGATGTTAGATGATGAAAATTGATCCAAAGAAAGAAAAATTGAAAAAAAAATGTTTAAAAGGTTAAATACATGGAAAAAGAACATCTAGACCACTCCTCTATATCTGCGATTTCTGCATCGCGACCCTTGTTATATTACCATGTTTCACCCACAGAATCCCCAAAAAATCCAGCTGTGGCCATTCACAGCTGTGTATTCACACTCGGTGATACATGCGACGTGGAGTTTTTTGATCAAAACAAGATAAGTACGCGATAATATCTCATTAAAGTCATGGCGTCTGTAATTCTGCTCTCACGTGCTCTCACCTCCAGATAGGATTTTGCTGTTTAAAAAACATTTTTTGTAAAAAAAATGCCCTCCTGTCCAAAATTTTTCTTCCCCCAGAAAATTGAGATTTTAAATTTTCCAATGATGTATCACACATGCATATCAGACAATTTTGAAATCTGGCCAAATTGGGGGTCTCAGAGCGGAACTTCAAGTCACCTGAGTGTTTTTCTCCATATATATAAATGCAATGACACTTTTCGGCCACCGCTTATGCAGGGCAATTACTGGAAGTTCTTTGAGTAACACTTTATTTGACAATGGTGTCATAAGACCATCATAATAATGACATGACAGTGTCATGAGCATTAATGAATGCTTCTGACAGATGTCATTAAGTGTCACCGGACAAAGCTCCATTTATGTGCAGTCCTCACCTTTTTTATACATAATTTGCCGGATGACACTAATGACATTATCTTTCTTCGAGATTATATTGTTTGAATGTTTCTAAATAACTAAATAAGCAGCGACAGCCCATTTTTGGCAAAAAGGTGCACAACTTCAGCACATATTTAAGGCGTGCTGCATCACTTAAACGATATAAATAGACCCCAGCTGCTCTATATTCACAAACGCACTGTCTCTCCATGGGTGTGTGTGAAATGAAGTCTTTCATTGTGTCTCACGCAGAGAGTCATGATGCCGTCTATTGCTATTCCATTTATTGAAGGAAAAGCCTAGCTGTGATAAACATTTCTAATTGTATTATACAGGATGTAAGATCGTTAGCATAACGTTGTCATGTTACTGTATAATCTGAGTACTGGCATGAAGGCACATGTCGAAAACGTTTAGTCACTCTTGGTCAACAGTTTTGGTCTGATTCAGGGCCTTCCTGTTATGCCCTCTCTTTCCTGCTTTTGAATCATTAAACAAGTGCAAACTTTAAGACTTATTATAAAGTATGAGATGATAAAATATTAAGTGATGTAATTTTCAAATGATACACAGTTTGGTCTACATGAGGTCAGTTATGTTAACAAACAAGTGTTAACAAAGTCTAAAATGTAATTCACAAGCTATTAATGATGCTACTCGATGTTAGCAGTGTTTTTGGCAGCCCTTTAAAATTGTGTCTTAGTCTTTTGCACGATAATATTTATTAGTCTTGGTCATATTTTGTTCATCTAAAAATGTGTTTATCTTTGTCGTTGACGAAAACTCAGGACTAATTTCGTCTAGTTTTATTCGACGTTTACTAAAAATATTTTCGTCTGTAAAATAAAAAACTTTTAATAATAAATAATGATTATATAATAATATATATTAATAATACCATTTTATTGCTAGAGCGCTTTTCAAACCACACAAAGACGCTTCACAAGAGACATGGAATCACAGTACAATAAAAAAAGGTATTAAAAGGATAAAAGATTAAAAGCACTATAAAGAGAAGTAAAGATATAACAGAGCTAGGGGTTATGGTGAGTAAGAAAGAGTGAACAGGTGTGTTTTCAGTCTGGATTTTAAAAGTGATAGGGTAGATATGCTGCGAAGATCAGGGGGTAGGGAGTTCCAGAGCTGGGGGGCACACTGACTAAAAGCTCTGGAACCAAAGATGGAGAGGTGGACACGGGGGACGGCAAAATGGATGCGTTGGATTGTTTAAACCGAGTAGATTGCAAAGGTAGCGAGGGGGGGGAAGGCCATGGAGTGTTTTGAAGGTGATGATGAGGATCTTGTAATTGATTTTTTGTTTGATCGGAAGCCAGTGAAGTTGATGGAGGATGGGGATGATGTGGTGTGTTGCGGGGGTTCGAGTGATGAGGCGTGCTGCTGAGTTCAGGAGTTATTTTTACTCAAAAAAATAAATAAATAAAGGTTTCCAACTGTTTCGAGTGACCATTGACAGACGAGCACATATTGTAGCATCTACAAGGACAACGCGAACTTGGTGATAATACACACTTAGCAGGAAAACAGTACATTTTCAATTAATTGTACCCACCTGGATGCCACGAACTGTATGTAAAACAAAAACTTGCCATTAGCATTAGCCTAATGCTAACATAAACGTGAATGCTATGCTAACGCTAAGAGTTGCATTTAGTGTGTGATGATCACTCAGCACAGACCTTTAAATGTTAAAGCAACATTCTGTCCTGCCATGAGAAGAAAACAAATCTTACCGTGCGTGCAAGCCTGGAGATCAGACCCGTGCGGTCCATAAGACGAGCTAGGCAAATGCTAGGCGCGTCGCAGGGTCCAAAAGGCCGTCAAGAAAAATTTTAAAATAATATTTGGTGATAGAAGTATTCAAAAAATTTCACAAGACAATAAAACAAAAGAACAACAATTTATATAATAATAAGTATTTAAATAATAATGGAATCGTTTTTCTAATGCGCCTTCTGCCCGTTTCACTGTTTCCTGTGATGCTGTAATTTCACCACAGTCTCTAATCTCACTCACGCCCCCGCAGACCAGCCAGCTACCTGAAGGTGTAGCTTCCACAATTAAGCGACGTTACGGTGACGACGTCATGAAAAGACAAAAGCCCTCTGGGTCGCATTTTAGAATGAAGAAAGAAGAGAAGCATAAATGTGAAAAAGAGAGAGGTTTGTTGTGATGAAAAAACTTTTTTAATTGCATAAACATGTATACTTAGCGCAATTGGAAGCTAGCGGTTATTGACAAAGAGTTTAGATGACAAACTGCTAAAGCTAAATTATACTGTATCATTAGCCAGGCCTGTTGTTTTCCAAATATTTTCAGTATTCAGCTGTAGATTGAAGTGAGTAAAATTTACTTCCTCTCCCATTTTAAAGAAAGTTGGACAAAGTGATGTGAAACACTTTTACATTGTGTTAAATTGTGCTATTCAAATCAATTATATAACAAATATGTTGCCTAGTGTACCCTGCTGGAGATGAAACTGGTGAGTCGGGGGTGGGGGGCGCAGCACTTCACATGAGTGAAACAACCAGACATTGCTACTAGGCTAACTACCAGTGTTGTTAATCTTACTTTAAAAAAGAAATTAATTCAGTTACAAATTACTTCTCCTAAAAAAGTCATTGAGTTAGTAACTCAGTTACCTGAATGTAAGAGTAATTAGTTAGTTGGCAAAGCAACTGGTGCTACCTTTCATGTTTTTAGTAACCTTTGCTATGTTCGGAAGTCATTAAATTTTGTGATACAACCATTAAAGTTGTTAAAATTGCACCCGTTATAGCATTAGTGTCCTTCTGTCTCCTTTCGATGAAAGTTTTAAAATGGTTTCATCCTTTAAAGATAGATTCAAGTCAAGATTTTGCTGATTTAGGAGTATTTTAGATAAAAAGTTACTTAGGTTCGCTAGGAAGTAGAGATGTCCTGATCGATCGGCATCCCGGTCGATTGGGACATCTCTCGGCATCCCGATCGATCGGGTCCGATCACTTCATTTTCAAAGAATCGGAATCGGCAAAAAAATATTGGCCATGCCTTTTTTAAATATATACAGTATATATTCAATCGTTTTCTAATTGTATTTAACGTCACAGATGTTAAATATTTAACGCAATTAATGTATGCGTTGCACGACCCACTCACGCATTGTCGCGCTCAATCTGTTATGGCGCCGTTTTACCCATTTAGAGAGATAAAAGGCAGCGTAATATGAGTAGAGCGAATTTTGGCAGCCTTTGGAGCCTTTTCTAACAGGCTAAAGCCTTACAATCCCTCTCCCTACGATTGGAAATATCATGGGAAGCAATGTGGGGAAGCAAGGTAGCAATTGATCTTTTTCTTAATACCTTATGTTATTTCCCAACGCAGAGAAGATATATGAATTGGTAGCACTACGCACAGGCATGGTTCCACTTCCCATCATGCATTTGGGTTGAATGGCTGCAGTATCATTTACTGAAAGCTCAACAAATACACTAGATGGCAATATTTAGTCACAATATACAAAGTCACAAGTCTTTCTATCCGTGGATCCCTCTCACAGAAAGAATGTTAATAATGTAAATGCCATCTTGAGGATTTATTGTCATAATAAACAAATACAGTACTTATGTACTGTATGTTGAATGTATATATTCGTCCGAGTTTGATTCATTTTTTTCTTAATGCATTGCCAAAATGTACAGTATATGATCGGGAAAAATTTTCGGGAATGATTGGAATTGAATCGGGAGCAAAAAAAAGCAATCGGATCGGGAAATATCGGGATCGGCAGATACTCAAACTAAAACGGTCGGGATCGGATCGGGAGCAAAAAAACATGATCGGAACAACCCTACTGCTAACTACACATAAAATGTCACACAGTGTGAATATGTGACAGAAACTATTCCGCATTTTCGTCTCATTCTCGTCTCGTCAGACACAAACTGGCATTCGTCTCATTATGTCTTAGTCTCCCAAAGCATGTTTTTAGCTCGTTATCGTTTCGTCATTGTCATGAAAACGATGTTCGTTGACTAAATATTTTCGTTATCGTCATTGTTGATGAAAACAACACTGTATGGTAATAGTAGTATGAAGTTAGGACAAACAATAAAGAAGAAAAGGTGAACTAAGCGGAAGCGTTGGTTCAGTTTACATTTCAATATAACAAAAAGAAAATATGCTTTTGCCTTCCTCCTCATTGGGTGCTAGACCAAACTGGAAACGGACCAGCATCTTAATTCCAAGTTATCCCTTAAGTAACCATGAAATTTGCCATCAGATAAGGCTGCCTCTTATCCACATAGCTTTATATCACTGTCTGTGTGTGTGTGTGTGTGTTTTGAAGGTTGAAATAGCTCCAATGTTAACATTCTAATTTGAGGCCTTCTAATTGAATTATCTGTTTGGCTGTGGTGGAACAGTAGAGTACTGTTTTCCGGACAGAGTATGATCGATGAGGAGAGTTCGGTCTTCGGGGGCTTCAGCTATGTTCAGTGCATGGATCAACAAACAGAATACGTAATAACTATTTTGGACCTCGACAACAGATGGGCCACGGCATGGGTTGAGCTCATCGTTGCATTTGTTCCGTAGATCATAGGTTCTCAGCTGATTAAAAGTTGCGACCCTAAGAAATAGTTAGATTCTTCAATATTGCACTTTCGGTTCTTAATAGTAGCACTATCAAACACAAAGTGTTTTTATTGCTGTTAAAGGGTGCAGGAGTATCCACGTTCCAACTTTGCAGGAGATCTATTGGGCTGACCAAGTGCCGATTTTTCACATATTCATCTGCATATATTTATCAAGTATAGAATGCGACATTAAGTGCCACATTTCTGCTGTTGAACAATCAGTTAAGAATGACTGCTTTTGACTTTTTTCTTCTTAATCCTAGTGTAACTCCTCTAAAACAAAGCACGCCCACACAGTCACTCACGTAAGGCTGATGTGACTCAACAGCCTTCCTGTCATCCCTTACTGCTCACCTAACCATGGAGTTCAAAGGTCAGGAGTTCCAAAAACACAAAATGTGGAGCTTGAGTGAGAGAGTGAAAGAGATCTAAATGGGTCAAAGGAATTCCTCTGTGCAATGGACCAAACACACATACAGTACACTCCGCTACATCCAGTATACAAACAAGCCATCTCTGTGCCCTGTTTTGCAACAACATCTTCACCGCAACACATTTCCACCAAATCCACAGCACTCCCAAAACATTTTGCATGATCCAGAAGGGAAAAGGCTTTCTTTCTCACCTTGGCTTCAGGTAGAAATATGTGGGACTCCCTCAAACGCCTTTTGTCCAGTGTTCCAGACACAGCACTATGTGGGAAGGGAAGCGGGCAGTCCCTCGGAAAAGTTTGTTTAAAGAATCAGACCCTCCCCTTCCCGTCCCAGCCAATGGCGAAGTCGGCCCGGCATGTACAAAGACATCTCAGGGCCAGGCCATTTCTCCATACAAGGCAAAAGAATGCACAAGCTGGAGCTTGCTACTGCCACACAGACACGAGCAAGGATGTTTGTCGGGGGGAGTAGGCAGAAATGACAGGAACTACGATAAGGCGGCCTTATTTAGAGAAAGGGCCTAAATATTTAGGAAGAGGAGGTGCAGTATGGTGCAGTGTTGTGAAAAGATGCAGGGACTATGTGAGCATCAGTGTCTGAATTGGAAGAACAGTGGTTCCCTTAAATAGACACTCTGCTTTGCCATCACTGTGACATAAACATGCTGTGAAACCCATGATTTATGCCATGGCTGCACACTTCCCTTCATGGTTAAGCATCTACTTTGCAGCCCGAGAATGTTAAAAGAAATACCCATGTTGAAAACTGTACTTTAAATATAGCACTACCAAATGATCATACCACTACAACTAACCTCTACTGCTGCTACTACTGAAAAATATCAAATTTGTTTTCTAAGGTCATCATTATACAATTACTGTTCCTAACAATAAATGCAACTATGAAATGTTTGAAATTATTTTCAATCAATTTGTATTTATTTAATACTTTGCTTACTAATAACCAGGGGTGAAAGTGGTTAGAATGTCTTGCCGGAACTCCCCGACGTGAAGCTCGCCACGGAGCCAGAAATTTTATTTATTTATTTATTTTCTTTCATGGTGTGTGTGTGTGTGTGTGTGTTCAAACCTCCTAAACTACTGAAATGCAAAGAAAACTGTTTTAGCACAGTTATTTCTATTACACAAACAACAACTGATTTTCATTCAAAATTGTATTTTTTCAATGATTTGCAAAATAAAAGTTGACAAAAACAGCAATAACCCCAACCTTCATCTCCTAATTTTTATTTTCCCTCGTTTTCTCACATACTAAATGCCAAATCTCAATTTTAACTACTTAAGAACATAGGATGTATAATACAATTGAAGTTAATGGAAACATTTACTTTTTTTTGTTTTTGATAATAAAGATGTAAGTAACATACATTCAGAAAAATAAGTACAAATGACTTATATTATGCAGGGTGAAATGGAATATATTTTGAAGATCGCGCAAACATTGAGTTTTTTAAATCAGAAGGAAATGAATAAGTAGCCTAACATAAATGAACAAATATAAGTCCAAAGTGCACATTGACAGCCAAGATGTTCTGAACCTCCCTATCAGAGCAAATAAAACTAAATACGATAAATAAGCCTCCTCAACTCTTTCGTTGCTCTTAAAGATTTGATCCATTTTATGTTGCATTGCCATTCTTTTGTAGCATCATTCAACAACCTTTTTTTTTTTTTTTTTATAACACTTGTGTATGTAAATCTGATGTTGGTAGATTGTTTTCTTCTTGGAGATGAAATCCATGTGTGACAGCTTAGCATTTTTTTTTTTACATAGCGTTTTGACAGTTGCCGTCATATTTTCGAAATCAAAGCACCGTGTACTGGAACAGCATTCCGGCCCTGAATGTTATACCGGAACTGCGTTCCTGACCGTTATGGCCCACTTTCACCCCTGCTAATAATAAGGCAATGGCAACTTTTCTGTTTGACATAAATGTGGCGCAAAACACAGACAAGACTGAAAAAGCAGTTTCTGCCCTTGCAACCCTTTAAAAAATAAACTGCTGTATTTTAACCAAAAGAACTGTTGTGTTTGATAGAACAATATGTCTATATGCTGCCATAGTAGAATCATGGCGTATTAAGCCCCCGAACGATTTTTAATTTGTCCCTTTTACCCTGGAAACCCCCTTTTACAGAAGTCGCGCAACCGCTTTTGTTTCAACCTAGCCATAAAAAGAAGGTATGAAATCGTATTTATTATTCGAAATGTCTGTCATTTTTAGCTGAAAATCATTAATTGATGTCTAATATTTAGTTTGAAAAAAAAAAAAAACGACTTTAAAAAACTATTCACTCGCATATTTTAAACTTTTAAACAAATTACGTCTCAATGAAAAAATTGGCGTCAGTAAAAAAGTCACGGATATCTACCTCATAGCTATCGCTTAATTGTATTTTTTTCATTACTGTCGCATTTTCCGCAATATGTGAGATGATAAATAATTGATCCAAACAAAGAAAAAAAACGTTTAAACGGGTAAATATATGAAAAAGAAAATCTCGACTACTCCTTGATGTCTGCGATTTCTGCATCGCAACCCTTGTGATATCACCATGTTTCACCCATAAAATCCCCCCCAAAATCCCACTGTGGCCCTTCACAGCTGTGTCTTGACACTCAGTGATAGATGCAACATGGAGTTTTTGGATCGAAACAAGGTAAGTACGCGATAATATCTCGTTAAAGTCATGGCGTCTGTAATTCTGCTCTGGCGGGCTCTCGCCTGCAGATAGTTGCTGTTTAAAAAAAAATATTTATCTTTTTTAAATGTCCAAAATTGTTCTTCCCCCAGAAATGTGAGATTTTAAGCTTTCCAATGATGTATCCCACATGCATATCGGACAATTTTGAAATTTGGCCAAATTGGGGGTCTCAGAGCAGAACTTCAAGTCACCTGAGTGTTTTCCGCCATGTGTATATATGGGGCAAGTCATGGCATTTGAACGAAAGAAGGTCTTTTTTTTTTTTTCTGACTGACTATTGTCAATAAAGAGAAAAACAATTCACGGTCATAATACTGACCCTAAGGGATGCATGAACAGAAAAATAAATAGATAATCAGTTCAACTCAATCCAGCGGTTAAAAAATGCATCGAATTTTCGTTACAGACGCTCAAGTTTATTAGAACATTAAATGAAAATTTCGGATTAGAAAAAAAAAAATAGACGATACAAAACACTTAATGGCCTTGGACCAAAATGCATGCTTGACTTGTTAGATTCCTATGAGACATCTAGACCCCTAAGGTCATCTGGAACCGGTCTTCTGCATGTTCCAAGAACAAGAACCAAGCAGGGTGAGGCAGCATTTAGTTATTATGCTCCTCACCTCTGGAACAAGTTACCTGAACGTCTGAAGTATGCTCAAACTATTTGCTCTTTTAAATCAGGGCTAAAAACGCTCAATCTACTTGTTTTCTATTCCTCTTGTGCTTATCTCCATAGCTGATTTCAATTATTATTATTAGTAGTAGTTTTTGTTTTATTTTTATTTATTTATTTTTTGATTGTCTTGGTTTTTGCGTTGTATTGATTTAAATGGGATTTTTATGATCTTCATGTGATGTAAAGCACTTTGAATTGCCTTGTGTTGAATTGTGCTATATAAATAAATTTGCCTTGCCTTGCCTCCATTACCTACATTATGGATGGACAGGATAGTTTTATGGGCTATTGGACAGGGTTTGATGAAATTTCTGCGCCTAACATTTTGAAGTAAGACTAAACAATACATTCAGTACATAGGAGAGTTTTGGTAATGACTGATCAGAAATCAATACACACAACAAAGTAAGTTTCTTGCTTTTTCAATGTGATAATCATTGCACAGTATTACTAGATCACTTCAAGAGCACCTTAACTAGTGATGGAGGAATGCCACGCGACCTAGATATGTGCCGATCACAGGTTTCAAGGTATACCGTGGTATAAAAACGTCATGGTTTCAAAACCGCAAAAATTTTCCGTCATACCATCCCTATGGTATTAGCTATTTTTTATGTCCCAAAAATGGAGTGAGAAATCAATTGCAGCTGCAAGGCTCAAACCTCCCCCACCATTTGTTTCTCCGTGTCAGAGAGTCAGCTGTGCTACCCAATGGCTGGAGGAGGTGAAACTCCTGAACCTTTCCACCCCCACTGAAAAAAACGAAATCGCTGGGAATACATATACAGAAAAGTTACAGACGGCCGCGGCTCAGAGGAGGAGGGCGAACCGACATGTAAAACATGTTTGCAGAGGGTGGCTGCCGAGGAGGCAATACCTCCAATATGATTTCGAATTTATACAAAATTAAAAGTTAGTAAACACTGTCATCAACGTTTCTCATAAGCTACGAGAGTTAACTCCAGCATGTTTAGTGTGTCTAGCGGAGGTAAAACGTGCTTATTTTGTCTTTGGCAACTGTCTTTGTTGAAAAAGAGTGTGTGTATAATGTAAACATGATACGAGTCATACACACGTGCTTTTTATGGAAAATAATTCAATTATTTTTTTTCTGATGCTAATAATTTTGAGCTTTGGCTTTAGGCTCACCTAAAGCACTGCATTTATTTTCATTTTATTTATAATATTTCAGTTTTTTTTTGTTGTTGTTGTTATTTTTGTTTCAACTTAACATTTTACTTATGTTCAGATTTGCTAATGTTTTGACAACTAAAAATCCTGTTCAAAGGAAATGTTTTTTCTTTTTATCCCCAAACTAACACATTTTAGAGCTGTAATTGCAATACCGTGAAACCGTGATATGTTGGCTTAAGGTTATCATACCGTCAGAATCTCATACCGGCACATGCCTAGCCACGTCACCAATCAAACATATTACGGATTTCAGAGATAACTGCCATTTACAAAACCAAGTGACTAGCATCCTACACCAGAAATTAAAATCTCAAGTATAGTGGAGCTAATTAATAGTAGAAAGATGTTAGGCTATTACCACTGTATGAATAGTTGCTACTACAACTTTATTATTCTACTACTAGATTTCACTCCCATAATTTAATGATTTGGAGCGAATAAAACCTGTCCTGTCCAAAACGGCATTTTAGAAAAGTACTCATCTTTTTGTGACAATTTAAAATTTATTTTATACATGATATCGTCCTGTGTACCTTCCCCCTCAATTCTCGCTTGAAAAAAAGGGCCAACAAGCACTGTACTGTAACAATTCTTTGAAAGAGCTGAAGTTTACAGATCCAGTAACACCCTCTGCTGGATAACTATCATATTTTGAAACTTTCACACAGATACAATACTGTTTTAACCAAGTACCGCGATCATGGGTAACCTTAAAACACGGTTTCTTCCAAAGTGTTCATATAAATAAATAAAATCGTACTTTGTTTGCATTTATGCATGTGTTTATTGATGTCGTTTATATTTTCTATATTTAATATTTTTTCGTCACAGAGTTCAGGACAAAGAAGTATGATTTCATAGTCTGACTCACACAAAAACAAAAGGATGGTTGAGCAAAAGTGACGTTATGTCAAACGCCTGGTCGAGCCAAGTAGGTCCTAGATAACAAAAAAAAAAAAAATGGCGTGTTGTATACTATGAAGCTATTCCTGTTGGAGAGTAATATATTTATGCCAACCTAGTATAAAATACTTACATTAATGTTTTCTGAGATAAAAACGATATCATACTTGTCTTCAGCAAAGGCACTTTTTTGTTGACATATGAAAATAGTGGGCGGTCTACACGCTTTTCTGGCTTTTCATTGGCTGCTTGTGTCACGTGCATTGGGACTACACCCGGAAGTATCCAGGATCATGGCTGACACTTTTACGAGCTGAACGTCGCCCCGAAAGGTGATATTTCAGTTACACTTTATTCACCTGTGGTAAGCGAGTTAACAGTTTCTGATTGTCCTACACTTTCAGATTTTAAAATGTCAGTGTGTTCCGAATTTCTTCACGTTAGCTTGCTACTGTAACATTTTGGACGATTGTTGACGTTGCCGCTTACATATGACATATGCCTTTGAAAATGTAGTGAATAGCCATCATAAACTTGCTCTCGCAATATTGTAATACAGGACGTGTCATAAAGTTATCTTATCATTTAATACATAATTTTATTTAGTTTGAAAAAGTATTGTTGTACGCCGAGAGTAGAGTTCAAACACAATCAGGATGACTGTAGTTTGTGTTGTGTATACATACTATGCTAATATAGTACCAAACAAGTGTTTGATACGTGAGCAAATTTCCCCCATGAAAAACGTGTTGTATGCACTCAGACACATGCATAGCACAGGTAAAAACAGAAAAAAAAAATCTTTGAGCAATATGACTTGATGTATCAAAAATACATATTTATGAGGGGGGGGGGGGGGGGGGGGGCAACGGACCACCAAAGTTCAAATAATTGGAATTTTCTGTCAATTATTTAATGGATTGATCTTCATGGGTTTAAGTGAAACAAAAAAAGTTGGATTAGAAGCCGTTCTAAATAAATTGCCAATCTGAGTCGTATTGCCATTAAATGGGCATTACGAATTGATGAGCGTCTACTGAGAAGTGAATGTAATAACAGTATAACAATGAAGCCTTAAATGCTTGAAATCAACCACAGAAACTATTTAGACTAGGATGGGTATTTGATTTTGTATGTAATTTATTGGCTCGATTGTTGGAAATTGTTAATTTTAATTTATTGTTCTCTGGCCAGTTTGTGTGACCATCGCAGTGTTTAAACTAGGTCCCCAATCTGATTATGTGATCGGAAATCGGACTGATTGGAATCGCGTGAAATGGATCGGGTTTTTAATTTTAAAAAATAATTTTAAAAATTAAGAGCTGAAAAGTAACAAAATAATTCAGAAATACCATGGCATTGCCAAAAGAACAAAAATATCTACGTTTTATTCTCCGCAATAGGACTGCAGCAATCGATTATTTAGGTAATCAATTAATTTATTGATTAGTTTGTTCGAATAATCGAGTAATTAAATTACAGACATTTAATGCCTTGTAGAATAAATTTTTGGAGATTTAAAATGAATGAAACAAAGTGTTTAAGCTTGCAATAACTTATTTTGGCTTGCGAAGATTGCACTTTAAAAAGAGCATTATATGCTAATTCAAAATAAAATTCCTAAGGGTTTCTTCAATCTATGCAGAGTTCCACTTTCATTAGGAAAAATTAAAATACCTAAGCTTAGCCTCAAATGGTATTTAAAAAATAAATAAATGAGGATCTAAGTACAACAAAACAACAGTTGGCTAACTTGCAAGGTAAATGTGTGCTAGCTTAATTGCTATAATATGCTTTTTTTTTTTTTTTTTTTTTTTAAAACAAAGCTCTTAATAAATCATTCAAACACATATTCCCACAATGAAATTCTAAATAAATGGGCTTTTAAACTAATTTACAAATACAAAAACAAATATAAGCTCAAACAAAAACTGAACAGGGGAGCAGTTGGAGTTATGTCATATTCACTGTTGCCGCTAAAGGAATACCTATAAACTAATTTATGATTGCATCCCAAAAAAAAACCATTAGCTCTAACAAAAACTTACCTGAGGTTGTTCTTAACAGGGAGCAGTTAGATTCAGGCCATATTAAATGAGTTATGTCATATTCAATGTTACAACTACAGGGGAGTGTATCCACTCTAATCAGTAAATCTAAATGCAAACACTTACAAAAAAAAAAAAAAAAAACATCACAACGCTACTCTAAATTAAACGAAAACTCGATTCAGCAAAATTTGATGCGAAGCTTTTTTCTAATCGAATTACTCGCGCAATCGTTGCAGCACTACTCCACAGCACTTGTAGAAAAAGCGGAAGAGGAGGTTCTGTAAACGGTACAGTATTGTAACATGTTTGGAACTTTTGTTCAAATGAAAAAAAAAAAGAAAATTCAGGTGACTCGACTCAGGTGCAAAATGACCGTAATTTCCCAAATATAAGGCGCACCCGTGTATAATGCGCACCCCAAATTTACTTGTAAAATCTAGGGAAAATTTTTGTACCCGTTTGTAACATGCACCCTAATTTTAGCACCAATAAATAGAAGAATACAAGAAAACAGAGCTCGTGTACAGATACAGAAATGTCATTTTACTGACTGGTGAAACACAGCACAAGCATAGCACATTGGTAGTTCAAAACATGACCATAAACTGACAATATTTACGGCAATAATATGATTTGACAACTTCTCCAACTTACCAGAATCTAGGAGAAAACAAAACAGATGTGACTTTTCTTTTAAAGGCTGCTGTATAACTTGCTCGTTTCATCATGATCAATAAATGTTTCTTCCATGGATTGATACGGTAAAATGAAAGTGAGAACGTAAGTCGGAAATCCGTGAGAGCACATCGCTGTCGACACGACAGTAACAATAGGAACTATTGTTATTTGGGTTTGAGTTTCCCGAGGGACAGATATAGTTGACGGACACAGGAAGTCTGTGTGCTTATGTTTGTTATGGTCCGAGTTGCGGAGCTGCAATAAACGTTGACTCAAATGAGTTCAAGAAGCTAAATTCCGTGCTTTATGAAGAGTGAAAAAAGCTGAATTTAACACAGACGAAATCATTCGGCCGAAGTATTAGCGAAACAAAATGGTGATGTCACGTACCGTAATGGTCGGCAACGGATCGCCGCATACGTTTCTTCAACACAACGTGGCCGTGTCAATTAAAAAAAAAAATCGGTTATTAGGGCTGTCAAATGATTAAAATTTTTAATCGAGTTAATTACAGCTTAAAAATTAATTAATCGTAATTAATCACAATTAATCGCAATTCAAACCATCTATAAAATATGCCATATTTTTCTGTAAATTATTGTTGGAATGGAAAGATAAGACACAAGATGGATATATATATTCAACATGCAGTACATAAGGACTGTATTTGTTTATTATAACAATAAATCAACAAGATGGCATTAACATTATTAACACCCTGTTAAAGCGATCCATGGATAGAAAGACTTGTAATTCTTAAAAGATAAATGTTAGTACAAGTTATAGAAATTTTATATTAAAACCCTTCTTAATGTTTTCGTTTCAATAAAAATTGTAAAAATTTCAAATAAATAAACTAGTAGCCAGTGTTGTTAATAACGGCGTTACAATATAACAGCGTTACTAACGGCGTTATTTTTTTCAGTAGTGGGTAATCTAATTAATTACTTTTCTCATCTTGGCAACGCCGTTACCGTTACTGAGGACGGAAAGGCATGCGTTACTATGCGTTACTATATTGGTCAAAAAGTCTGAGGGAGACGGACTCACCGAGACAACAGAAAAGAGCAGGAGTTGGGAGGAGGCAAGAAAGTTGTGACGCCGAGCAAACGCGATGCTAGGTAGCTCCAATAATACATGTTGTCGCCGATAGCCTACAAACTACGCCCGCATGTTATGGTAGATATGGTAGACATGGTAGATAACACATGTACTGTGATATAGATATAGATATAACTAGATGCAAAATGACAGACGTGGCACTAAATGCGTTAGTAGACAGCCGCCATCTTAAAGCAGTGACTTTTTAGGACGGCTCTGTTGTAGAGAACCTTCCTAGCGAACCTAAGTAACTTTTTATCTAAAATACTTCTAAATCGGCAAAATCTTGACTTGAATCTTACTTTGCCAAGTAACTAATTACTCTTACATTCAGGTAATTGAGTTACTAACGCAATTACTTTTTGGGAGAAGTAATTTGTAACTATAATTAATTACTTTTTTCAGTAAGATTAACAACACTGCTAGTAGCCCGCCATTGTTGATGACAATAATTACTTACACAATGGGTGCTGCAGCCTATAAAATCAGTCGCACCCAAGCGCCAGCAGAGCGCGGCAAAACTCCATAAAACACAATTAACATGTTGGCATTTCACTACACTGTTATTTAAATTTGTCTGAGCGGAGCATGTGCGTTAATTGCGTCAAATATTTTAACGTGATTAATTAAAAAAATTAATTACTGCCCATTAACGCGATAATTTTGACAGCCCTAATATATACATATATATATATATATATATATATATATATATATATATATATATATATATATATTTCTGTCTCCATCCATGTGCCCGTTTATAATGCGCACCATGATTTTACAAGTTGATTTTGGGGGGGGGGGGGGGGGGGGAGTGCGCGTTATGTTCAGGAAATTACGGTATGCGATCGGGACTTTCCTAGTTTAAACAATATAGGAAAATAGAGATGAGTAATACACTCGTGCCCTTCAAACTGCTTCCTTTTCCATGTGGAGGAGCTTGTAAAGATTAAATAACGCTGAGAAGGTGCCAGACGATTGTTGCAATTTGAATCGATTATGGGAACATATTGATATTTAATGGCCGTTTTGGTATTAGAGCTACTATACATGTACTCAAAAAAAGGTTGCTAAGTTGCTGACCCGATTTCCCCAACCTGTTGGTAAATTTTATTTATATCAGTCCTTTTATACAAGCTGTTTACTAATGTTGAACACTTTTTAGAATTTATTCTGTGAATTTTTTTAAGCTAGTAGTTTCCAAAGGTTAAAAAAAAAAATGTGAGTAGGTGACTTAGCAAGTAAGTGATTTATGAATTTGCAATAGTTCAATGTCCTTTTTCGGGAGGCTTCGGGTCTTCAATTTGAGGCTTGAAATGAAATGGACAAAACTATCATGCTCATAATGATGCTTATTGATGAAATTTTATACAAGCACTAGGGGCATTTTTATAACTCTCCAGTTGCCCCTATTTTTATTCCTGTACAAGGCTTCTTCTGACCTCGTGTGATTACCATTGAATTCAGCAGACCACGGTAATCCCGGTCTCACTACGCTGGAAGTTTCTGTAGTCATTCGTTCAGTCAGTGACCAAAATCGACAGACGTGAACCTGCAGAACACACAATCAGCTAAGATTGAGTTAGATGCCTAAATTACATTCAATCGTCTTACTTTGTGAAGTGGTCTTCTTACGCTGGCAGGAGCGTCCATGTCATGTGCCAAATATTTGTTTGACTCCACCTCCAATGGACCAAGATCTTGCAAAAATTCCCACTGCTTGATCGCTCATGTCTTATCGGTCGGAGAGCTGTAGTCAGGTCCAGAACCTAACTGACTGATGAGTCGTGTGTGCTGTGTTTCCATGCCAGCCCAGTTTGAATAGCTTGTCTAAGCCTCTCAGAAATTGCTGGTTTGGCTGTCATGTGAAGCGCCAGTGAGGAAGTACAAACTAGACAGAGGGTATCTATGTGCGTGGAGTTAATTGTGCAACACAAAGGAAGCGAGAGTTTGACTGAATATGCTAGGACTCTCTCATAAACCATTTTGCCTTGAACACACGGAGCACTGTAACTCATTGGTTTGACCAGTGATGTGACGGCAGACTGAAGATAGTGAGTCGATGGGATTATTGTTTCTTCAGTCCTAATTTGGAATGATTGACGCAAACCAAAAGTTATCATTGAGCCTAATAATGTGGGGAAAATAGTACCGGGTAACCTAGGCAACCAGCAGGTGCTGGCGTGTGCTTTAATTGTGGTGTGGTATGGCAGAGAGAAGGTCAAGGAATCACAGCCTGCTTGAGAAGGAACATCTGCATCCTTCACTGTGGGTAAGATTTGACTTTTGAAATATATGACACGTGTTGTTGTTAAACAGACAATCACTTAGTAATAGTGAAATTTGGACTTGTTACGTTTAGGGCTGCTGCTGTTATTTTAGTAGTCGATTAATCGATGAACTAGTTAGTTCGAATAATCGAGTAATCTGATAAGGAACATAAAAAATTCAAGTACCTGAGCTGAGCCTCAAACGTTTAAAAAATAAATAAATGAAGATCTCAGTACAACAAAAGAACAATTAGCTAACTTGGATAGCAAAAGTCTGCTAGCTTAAATGCTATAAAATGCTAACATTTTTTTTGTACAATGCTCTTAACAAATGGGTCAAACACATATTCCCACAAAAAACGGCTAAATATACCCATAAACTAAGTTACGAATGCATTAAAAGAACATTAGCTCAAACAAAAACTTAGCTTATGTTGGTCTTAACAGAGAGCAGCTGGATTCAGCCATGTGAAATGAGTCAATATCTTATTCACTGTTGCCACTAGAGGGCAGTGTATTCACCCAAATCAATAAAACTAAATGCAAACACTGTCAAAACAAACCATTATAATGCCTCTTTCATTAAACGAATACTCGAAGCAGCAAAATCTAATTCAAATATTTTTTCTAATCGAATTACTCAAGTAAATCGATTAATCGTTGCAGCACTAGTTACGTTTAAACAAAACAGATTTACTTGTACAAGTCAAAGAAAGAGACAAATGCAAAAGCCTTCACTGGCTCCAAATCTGCTTTTAGTTTTTATTTTTGAAAATCTATGATAAAGATAAAATGATTTCCAGGTATATTAAGTGCATTTGGATCATAATTCACTCTAATATGTAGCAGAGCAGTGGTTGGTAACTATTGACTTAGGAGTGAATATTTGAATTCACAATATTTTTAATTTGTAAGTTCAAAAAATTAATTCATTGGTAATGAAGTACAATAACAGAAAATGCTCGGCAGTCCAAAATAATGGAAGAAATGGTTTTAGAATCCCCTTTGCAAAGCTGTGGAGTCGCTTCTTTAAGCCTGTTGTGGCTTGCTGTGGAGAATGTAGTCTGTTTTCAGAATACCGAGACAAACAACTGAAAGCTGGCTTGATGTTTTTGTTGAGTCGTTAATTTATTCCTGACCCGAACTGTTATTATCAGAAATCCTGTAACACCACAGGCAATTCATATGTTGTAGAAAGTTCTTCCATTGTATTTTTTTCTCTTTCTTTTAACTAAACAGTGTAATTATATGCATATTTTCATTATTAGACAACTCTCATATTGGTTCATCTAATGACTTTACCTACTGGATTTTTTTGCTGTCAATGAAGGACAACATATGAAACAATAGAGCTTCCATTCTTACCGTTTTCTCCCATCTTGTTTTCACTGTCTAGTCCCAAACCATGAATATTGTGGGCCAGTTGGCAGAGACTGTGTATGTGACGGTCAAAGAGCTGTACAGTGGCCTCAACCCTGCCACTCTCACCGGAGGGATAGATGTCATCGTGGTACGACAGCCTGATGGGTCGTTCCAGTGTTCACCTTTTCATGTCCGCTTTGGCAAACTGGGAGTGCTTCGCTCCAAGGAGAAAATTGTAAGTTCAAGATCCCTCCCATTTTCTTTTAAGATCTTCTGTTACATTTAAAATCTCTTTTTGGTTTCACTGATGCCTTGCACTATTCTTTAGGTGGACATTGAGATAAATGGAGAATCAGTTGACCTGCACATGAAACTGGGGGACAATGGTGAAGCTTTTTTTGTGGAACAAAATGAAAACTTGGAGGTAAGATGTACAGATACGACAGGCTGGATTTACACCACATTATTCAAGTGGATTAAATATTCTAAGGCTCGAGGTTTCAATATCAGCTCTCTCGAGTTTCGTTTGCATGTCCTCAAGTAAGATGCAATAAGCTGCAGCTCACCCTTATGAGCAGGACATTCAGGACTTCTGGGCAGCTCTATTTAATGTTTATAGGCAATAGATAAAAATTAGTCACTTAAAGATGCAATCTAAATCCAGCCTTAAAGATTTGATTTCATGTATTATATATAAAGGTATAATATTAGTTCTAGGCTTGCTTTGTTGTTCATGAACGTATTCTTTCTTTGAAGACGGAAGTCCCTGCCCATCTCTGCACTTCCCCTATTCCTCTTGATGACCCAGAAGAGACGACCGAAGCATCCTCAGTCTCTGGTTCCGGAACGCGCAAGAAGAGGCGTCGTCGGAAACGCGCGCGCTCAGATAGTCACCAAAGAGAAGAGGGCATCTCCTCTTCAGATGAACAGGACAAGGAATTGGACAAAGATCATAGTGGACAAGATAGTCCAAATAAAGAAAACCATGCCACACAGTTGCAAGTCAGGTTAGTGAACAAACCAGATTTTGTTATTCCTTGTTGTGCTCCCCTAATAAGTGGTAAATTATATTTTTATGTAATTTGTTAGTTAAGCAGGTTTATGAAAAACTATTTTTGTTTACTGTGGTTAAGAGGTGGCTCATGTGCTTTAGAAATTTTGATTCAAACCCAAATAAAAAATTTAGTGTGTGGTTTGAGTCAAGATGGAACCATTCCTTGTCACCCAAGTTTATATTTTTATTATTTGTCTTCCCCAGCATCACATGGGGCTGGTTGTTTATTTAAATCAAACTTGAAAGATAACAAATTTCAACATATATTCTTTAGGGCTGTCAAATTTATTGCGTTAACGGGCGGTAATTAAAACGTCAACGTCAAAATATTTGACGCAATTAATGCACGGAATGACCCATTAGTGCGTTGCCTCAAACAGTTTACAATGACGCCGTTTAAGCACATTGGGAGCGAAAAGGCGGAGAAATGCGAGTGGATACAGGCGTTCATTGACGATCAGACGATCTTTTACTTAACACACTTAATTGAACACAATGCAGAAGATATTGTATACCATTTGCAGCCACTACTGACAGTCATGGTTGCCCAACTTCCCAGCATGCATTTGGGCGTAGCAGGAGACGATCTTTTTCTTAACACGCTTAATTGAACACAACGCAGAACATATTGTATACCATTGGCAGCCACCACTGACAGTCAGGGTTACCCAACTTCCCAGCATGCAGTTAGGCGGAACAATTAAGTCACTACACTACCATTTAGTGAAGGCACAACAAAAATAATATTCCTATCTCTCAAAAAAATAATGTTCACAAAAAGAAAAGCGCTCAATGTAAAGAGAACTGGAATTCCCAATCAAAAGAGCTATGCAAAATAGACTTTGCCTTGGCTAGATCTCTAATTCATTTAAAACTCGCCATTGACACCTTGTGGTGTATTTTCAATCACTACTTTACTTATCTTTCCATTCCAACAACAATTTACAGAAAAATATGGCATATTTTAGAGATGGTTTGAATTGTGATTGATTACGATTAATTAATTTTTGAGCTGTGATTAACTCGATAAAATCGTTTGACAGCCCTAATATTTTTGCTCTTATAATGGTACCAAATACGCATGTGCCGGTATGAGATTTTGACGCTATGAAAACCTTAAGCAAAAATATTGTTATTTTGAGATGTATCTATGGGTTAAAAAAAAAAATCCATTGAACAGGATTTTAAAAAAAATTTCACAACATATTTACAAATTTAACATCGACATGAACATAATATTAAATAAATAAAATAACAAAAAAATAAATAACTGAAATACCTTAAATAACATTGAAATGAATAGAACTTACAGACTAAACCCACAGCCACAGCTCAAGTTGCTAAACATAGAACAAAGATAATTATTTCCCATAAAAAAGTAAAAACACTTCTAAATAAAATTTTAAATATATATATACAGTATATATCAGGAAATTTAAAGCTCAATCTCATCATTTTTAGAGACTTGCCCTTTTTATACATATTTCTCTCTCAGTCCAAGTTATGATGAAGGAATGTGAGTGTGTTCACCTTTTCTGGGTTAATATACCACTCCTACTATTAATATTAATTAGTTGAATATTACTGGAGAGCAAGCGTAAGAGACAACTCGCGTGTGTATGACTCGTATCAATTTACACATTATGCACACGCACACCCACACACCTACTCAACACAGAAAGTCGCCAGAGAAAAAAACACCACAGGCTGTATTATGGGAATGTTATTTTGAACAGATGTTTACAATAGCGGAAGATTTTACAAAAGTACGCTTATAGTGAGGATAGTGAGGAAACCTATCCTTTTTGACATGCTAACTAGCCATATTAATAGCCTTGTTACCAAGCTTACATTACAGTATTTGTTTTACCGTCGCTAGGCACATGAAACACGCTGGAGTGAACTCTCGTAGTTAGTGGGAAACGTTCATGACAGCCAGACTTACTGTAAATCTTGTGCAAAGTGACGGATGATGGTCACGTTAAAGTGAAATCATGTTGGAGGTGTTGCCTGCACTTTGGCTATCCTTCCTCCTCTAAGCTGCAGCCGTCTATATCTTTTCAATAGCTGAAATACTAATACTAATACCATACTAGCGACTGTCTTTTTGGAGGGGGGAAAAGCTCAGGTGTAGTTTTGACAGTCGGTACAGTGTGACCGACACACAGGACTGAGCAGCAACCGGAGGGGGAGGGGTAAGCGCTGTCGCTCCAAGCCCTTTCTCGCAGCGTTTTTGGGACCAAAAAAAAATAGCTTATACCGTACTACGGTATGACGGAAAATTTTAGTGGTCTTGAAACCGTGACGTTTTCATACCACGGTAGACCTTTAAACCGGTAACCGGAACATGCCAATTACCAAATGACCAAAAACAACCTTTTAGCATATAATATACAGTATTACTAGTAGATTAATGTTGTAATGTGGTTTACACAAACAAATAGCCAAACAACACCACTTCATTACGATATAACCAATTTAGTGGCAGTAAATGACATCATAACAATTGAAATGGCAGAAGATTGAATTAGGAGAAAACTACATAGGATCTCTCTGAGGTCACCATGCTTTGCTTTTATTTGACAGTAAATCGGTGTACTACTCGTTGTCTGAGGAGCCACCCGAGGAGGAGCTGGAGGTCAGAGATGCTCACCGACACTCAGATGGAGACCAGTCACCTGTAGAAAAGTAGGAAAGATTCCTTTCTGAATATGATACAAACTGACAGGCAGAAACATTACCATACTTATTTCTCCTTATCTAAGCAGTGTGTTCGACAGCCGTCCATCCTCTCCTAAGAGTGACTCTGAACTTGTGGTGAAAAACCATGAGTCTTCTGGAGTACTGATGCAGTGGAACTGGGGTGGCTTTCCCATGGTATGCCCGTACTAACAGACCTATGTGTCGCATAGAAGTTCTATATTTAAAATTATCATTGCTTTCAATTTTACAGCCACGCCACTCTGAGAGATCCTCAGTGGAAATCCAGCATTCTGAAACTCATTTTCGCACTATTCAGAGGCAAGACTCATTTGACATGGGCAATGAGCCTGTGAACAATTTTAGCAGAGTGCGCCGTGTAACTGTGGTCAGACCACAACCCAGGACTCAGTCACTAGACCTGAGTAACTATGCTTTACAAACAATGCCTCTGACGTTTGATAACAACCATACATTGACCAGTTTAACCCTTTGTGACCAATCAAAAAGTGGCTCAGAGAAGGATGACTCTGAAATCTCTGCCCATGCAGACAGTTCAGTCAATATTAGCTATGTTAGTGGCATAAGTGATACAGCGGATGCACAAACTAATATAGAAAGTCAACCAGGTAAAGAAAGCCAAGACACTCAGGTCGCAACAAATGTCCCAGACAACGAAAGTGTAGTTAGTGCAGCATCCTCAAATATTCAGCAGACTGAGCATTGGGAACAAGGCTACACTAGTAGCACCCCTGTGAGTGAGGGTGACCGTGGAATAGATCCCTGCTCTGAGAGCGTGAAAGAGAATGGCAGACCTGATGTGGCAGACTTTGCTTCTCCAAAAGATGACGCTAAAGACAATGAAGTCAGTGGGAAAACTGCTGAAGAATTAGGAAACTTCTCCGAAAAATCTAACAATCAAGAACAAGACAAAAAGAAGGGTGAGTTTCGAATGATCATGTTTGTGCCCATCTGGAATTCAGTCTCAAATATGTGTGACAACCTTAACAAGTTCACGCATTTGGTAGGCAAACGTAACCATCATCTGGGACCAACAGGCATTTACTTGGATGATCTGACTTCACTTGATCCTGAGCTTGCAGCTCTCTACTTCCCCAAAAGGTAAGAAAAATAAAGCTAAATGTTTGTGTACAGTAGTGTGAAAAAGTATTTGTCCCTCCGTTTTGTTGCACATTTATCATAATTCAATGTTTTATTATCTCAACAAGCCAATTTTAATACCTCGTAAACAATCCATGTACATTTAGAAATTAATGCAGTTTCTAAGGAGGTGTCAGTATGTATTTTTCACAACACTGTGCTTTTGATAGCTGACTGGCTCACGACTGCTACCGTACCATGTAAAGGGGCTCTTTAAATCAAGCCTTCTTTTCAATGTCTATCTTCATTGGCATTTAAACATAACCATTTAATGTCATCCCTCCAAGTCAACGGGATTGTGTATTGCTGTCAAAGGCAGTCAATGAGTTAAATTTTCTGAAAACATCTGTTAATCTACTTCACATGGCCCAAAAATTCTCAAGGTTTTAACAGTCTCAACTAAGTTCAATACAGACATTTTAAGATAGCCGACGTACAAAGTGCGGAGCTTTACCCCTCAAGTCAAAAAGTTTGATAGAGATTAAAACCTAAATAAAACTGGATTTACCTGTTTATGAGCCTATAAAGGATTCGCAAGCCTACATTGACACAGATTATCAGAAATGTGTCATTGCTAACAACAAATCGGCGGCTACAAACACCTGAGCTAAGCTGAGTTCAAACAAAATGGAATCCTGTGGTGTCAGTGAATTTATAATATTTATAAAACTAAACTCAACTAAAGAAGCTTGATTTACTCCAGTAACTGACAACAGATGTCGAAGAACTAAAGCATTCTGTGGAGTTTAACAGCTCGCTCATCAAGGTGCTAAAGGCCAACAATGCATCATTTCGAAGTGTTGTAAACAATCTTAAATGTTTGATACCGGGTTTCAGTACTAAACCTGAATGTTGTCGAAGGGTTTCTGTATCAAACCCAAATACAAGTAGTCACCGGGTTACGACGTACTCGACTTACGCGATTTCGACTTTACGACGCCAGAGTCTCGTCCGCCATTTTGTCTCTAGTCGTTTTTTTTTTTTTTTTTTGTATGTTTTTTTTTTTTTTTTTAGTCTCATAAACAGTACCATATTGTACCTCACAGTATGTTTTTTTTTTTACTTCATTAATATGACGTGTTCTGTTGTTCAGTTTTACAGACAACAAACAAGGCGATTGTGCTTTTTGAAGCTTTTTGCTTCCTTCACTTTCGACAGTTTGTAAAACTGTACCAGACATGTACACTACACGACATTTTAACAATAAGATACTTGACACAAAACAATTGGCGTTCAGACGTACATCTAGTCTGATAAATTTGTAGATCTAGAAGAATAAATTAGCCTAATTTGCCTAACAAAAGTCCGGTAGCTTAAATGCTAACGTATTTACAATTCTCATAGCATATCGTTCACACATAACACACAAACCGTAGCTGTAAATTTAAGTACAAATGCATACACAAACATATAGCTGAAACAACTTACCGTCGTATGTGGGCCAAACCAAAGCTTAGCTATCCTTTATCCATGTCAGACATCTGAGTCTGCTTCTGTCATACAAGGCGACAGTCCAGCCAGACCCAACGCTGCCAACAGAGGGCAGTGTATCCTCCATCATTAAACAAAATACAATACTTTTAGACGTTCTGGATAGTTATTTTGGGGTACTTAAAGGGTTAATTCCGATTTAGGCTGAAATTCGGGTTACGTCGCAAGCGTAGGAATGGAACTCGTTCATAACATGGGGAGTACCTGTATTGTACATGGGTTTGTGAAGAGTTGTCCTTTATGTTCTCTGCATTTGGCCTGTGACCAATCAAAGACAGCCAGTATAGTTTGCAGTTCACCTGCAACTCTGATGAAGACCCGAAAAAAGTAGAGTTTGTACATACAAACAAAAGTCTCTCCCGTGTATCAAATGTAACATGCCTTTTAACCCTATGAAATGCATTGACCAGTTTTTTTCTTTCGAGCTTTCACATCAGTATTTTTACTTTCTAAAACTATTTTATAGATAAAGATTTAAGCTGCATCCCAACATTTGTGATAGAGCGGGGCGGTTTACCAAAAATTTACCGTTACCGAGATGGTTCACGATGACCGACGTAATTTTGACCATGTCGGTAAATTCCTTTTTTTAATGAAAGGAAAAAAGAAAGTCTTTTCGGCCATGCTCATTCCACTTTAAGAAAGCAGCCAGTGTGCTTACGTTTGAACTCACGTGGTATCGTGTAATCAAACAAACAGAAGTCCGGTACGCTAACGCAAGCGGCTAATTTTACAACTGAACGTGATGGAGTTGGATAATAGTGAAACGGGTACTGGTAGCCAGGCCACAGGCATTTTGAGTATAGCATTGGTCAACGTTCATAGTGTGGTGTTGGTGCCAAGAAAGACCTCGGCGTCTTATGTCTGGAAAAATTTTGGATTCGAGAAGGACGAAGTCTCCATTACCACCTGCGACAGCGGCTCTAACCTTGTTGAAGTGGCTGAACTTAATGAGTGGATTGGGCACAGGACTGCATTTAGTAATCAGTATGTCGCGTTTTGTATCTTTGTGTGCGGATGATTTCTCTGATAACTTTCATGATGGTACACACATTCAGTATAAAGTATAATCCAAAAGTGTAGCCTATAATATGACTGTTTAATGGCCACAGTTATTTTTCTGCATGTGCTTGCTTTATTCTGTGTCGTTACTGCCATTATAAAATCTTAAATGTTTCATTGGCATAAGAGTAAGAGCAGTATAGCTTAATGTGTGTGGGGGTGGGGGGTGTTCCATGTCTGTGTGTATTTCAGAAAACCCTGAAGTAAACACTTGTGTTGAGTAATCATGCCACAGCAGCCATTAAAAATAAGTTGTCTGAAACTCGGTCCTCTGTTTGAAGTGTACTGTTCTCAAGCCCCTCTCGTTGTTAGTCATTTGTGTCACAATGACATTTTTGCACAGTGGCCCTATTGATATTTATAATATTGTACATTGTGCAAGTCATACAAGCTGTTATAAATGTTCATACTTGAATGCTTATTGTTTGCAAGATATTTTTTTGAATGTACACTTGTGAAATACGGTAAATTGAAAGCTGGCAAATAAATCACCGAGAAACGGTTAATTTGTATTTCATGCATTGATTCAGATTTTCAAATTATATAACAGTCCACAAGGGTTCAATCCCGGGCTTCGGCCTTCCTGTGTGGAGTTTGCATGTTCTCCCCGTGCCTGCGTGGGTTTCCTCCGGGAACTCCGGTTTCCTCCCACATCCCAAAAACATGCATGGTAGGCTGATTGAACACTCTAAATTGTCCGTAGGTATGAGTGTGTGCGTGAATGGTTGTATGTCTCCTTGTGCCCTGCAATTGGCTGGCAACCAGTTCAGGGTGTCCCCTGCCTACTGCCCCGAGTTAGCTGGGATAGGCTCCAGCACCTCCGCGACCCTCGTGAGGAAAAGCGGCATGGAAAATGAATGAATGAATGAATAACAGTCCACTTGGGCAAATTTATCGTCATTTATCGTTACCGAGGTAAATCTGATCAATTTACCGTGATAAGTACTTAGACCAAATCGCCCAGCCATAATTTGTGAGTTCACAACTTTGAAGTGTATCAACTTTGTGGTACTTAAATAGTGTGAGCCATTTTTCTATGCTTATATACTATACAGTATTTATAGTATTCTGTGTTTGATAAATCCAGTTCCATGACTTTTTGGTGTTTCTGCAGTGAAACAGAGCGTTCCTCCCCTCCTGTTGTAGAGCGAGGTTCTGGCTCAGGAAGTCAATCACCGCAATCTATGGGTGCACTGGATAGTGGTACAGAATACCTGTCAGATTCTGCGTCCTACACAACAGAAGTCAGCATGTCCCTCTGTGGATGCGTAGGTGACACCAGTCAAATCACCAAAGGTAAGTGTGAATTTGAGTGATCTGATAACCACATTTCAGCTCATGCGTGATGGATAGTGTCAAATTTGTGTTTTGCTACTTGTCCAGATAAGTTTTTGGAGCACTTAGTGTCATACCAAGACTTTGTCAACAATCCAGGAATCGTTGATGATCCTAGTCTTGTGATATGTATCAATTCCAAGTAAGTTTTCAAGCTCTTTTCATCATGAATGTGATATTATTTATTGCTATGTATTTACATTTTTGCTCATTTTTAACAGTTATTATAACTGGGCAGTGGCTGCTCCAATGATCTTGTCACTGACCGCTTTCCAGAAGAATTTACCCAAGGTTTGATTGTTTTGTTAAAGAATAATTTTGATTTAGGCCTTGTTCACACATAGCAGGGCTTTTTAAAATGAGTATTTTGGCCGCTCCATCCAAAAAAAATCTACGTATAGCTGAAAACACAGACAAGACTCAAAAAGCAGTTTCTGCTCTTGCACCCCTCTTTAAAATAAACTGCTGTTTTTTAAGCCATAAGAACTGTTGTATTTGATAGAACAACATGTCTATATACTGCCATAGCAGATTCATGGTGCATTAAATCCCCAAACTATTTTTAATTTGTCCGTTTTACCCTGGAAACCCCCGTTTACAGACTTCACGCAACCACTTTTGTTTCAACCCAACCATAAAAAGTAGGTAATTAGTTAAATTTATTATGGTATTTATTCAACATGTCTGTCATTTTGCGTTTTGAATCATTCATTGACGCAGGGGTCGCGTTAACCGGATATTTTCCGTCGTTGACCGGTTTTTTAAAACGGTGACGGAAAAAGCTGAAGTCCGTCCGTCATTTTGACAGGTTGCAATTCACACCCCAGACCACAGGGTGGCGAGTTAGCATATTAATTAGCTATTGTCTCTTAATGCATGACGTCGTTGGCTCTTCTGTCAGAATATTGTAGCGTCACCGGGGTCTGGCGGCGGCACCGTGATTGACACATCAACGCAAGGTTCTTATTGGTGCACCCGGTGTGCCAGTGCGTCATCCAATTGATGGACAAGATTGCCACCTGTGTATAGACCCCAATCACATGACGTCACAACTCCGCCCCCCTGACTGGAGCCGCCATATCGTCATGTTTACACATTACCGCTACGTACATGCCTCCTATTACGGCGTGTTTTTCTGCTCGTTAATATTAATAATCAAAATGGTGAAGGCGTGTGTGGCGGTTGGTTGCTGTAACAGAGAAGATAGACGGAGAGACTTAAGTTCTACCGTATTCTGAGAGACCCGAAGATGAGAGCGAGATGGACTGCTGTAATTCGACAAGAAATCTGGGCACCAAACGATCACCACAGACTATGTAGTAGTCATTTTATATCTGGTAAGATGCATTTAATATATATTTAGAATATTTTGGGCTGACAACCACAATTAAGATCATTGTGTGACGTTGGTGATTGGGGTCTATATCGTTGCCTCTTTTTCTTTGGGGGCGGAGTTGTTGGCGGTAAGCAGAGTAAAAAGGGAGAAAAATACCACGACTCCCGTGTCTGATTTTTCGCCGCCAAGCAAGCGTTACAATATTAATTAAAAATAAATAAAAACTAAACTATTGAATATGTCATCATTATCATTTTAAAAATTTAAGTGACGGGTAAAAATAGACTATGACCGGATTTTTATGACCCTGTCAGTCAAAATGACAGACAACGAAAATGTCTAGCGCAACCTCTGCATTGACGTCTAATATTTCGTAGAAAAAAAAACGACTTTAAAAAATTATTCACTCGCATATTTTAAACTTTTAATCAAATTATGTCACAATGAAAAAAATTGTGTCTGTTAAAAGTCATGGATATCTACCTCATAACGATGGCTTAATTTTATTTTTGTTACTGTTGCATTTTCCCTGGTATGTTTGATGATAAATAATCGATCCAAACAAAGAAAAATTTAAAAACACAACAAAAAGTTCAAAAGGGTAATTAGGGTTGTTCCGATCATGTTTTTTTGCTCCCGATCCGATCCCGATCGTTTTAGTTTGAGTATCTGCCCATCCCGATATTTCCCCATCCGATTGCTTTTTTTTTTGCTCCCGATTCAATTCCAATCATTCCCGATAATTTTTCCCGATCATATACATTTTGGCAATGCATTAAGAAAAAAATGAATAAAACTCGGACAAATATATACGTACAGTACATCAGTATGTCAACATACAGTACATAAGTACTATATTCGTTTATTATGACAATAAATCCTCAAGATGGCATTTACATTATTAACATTCGTTCTGTGAGAGGGATCCACGGATAGAAAGACTTGTAATTCTTAAAGGATAAATGTGACTTTGTATATTGTGACTAAATATTGCCATCTAGTGTATTTGTTGAGCTTTCAGTAAATGATACTGTAGCCATTTACCTTTTCTGCCCAAATGCATGATGGGAAGTGCAACCATGACTCTGCGTAGTGGCACCAATTGATATATCTTCTCTGCGTTGACAAATTAAGAGTTAAGAAAAAGATCTATTACTACCTTTCTTCCCCACATTGCTTCCCATGATATTTGTAATTGTTGGGAGAGGGATTGTAAGGCTTTAACCAATTAAAAAAAGGCTCTAAAGGCTGCCAAAATTCACTCTACTCATTTTACGCGGCCTTTTAGCTTTATATATAGGTAAACCGGCGCCATTATAGATTGAACGCAACAATGTGTGAGTGGGTCGTGCAGCGCATGCGTTAATTGCGTTAAATACTTTAACGTGATTCATTTAAAAAAAAATTCATTACCGCCGTTAACGCGATAAATTTGATAACCCTACTTTAAGCCAAAACTAAAGACTCTGGATGAGTGTAAGACATTTTGTCTGTAACGTTAAATATAATTAGAAAACGGTTTAATTAAAAGATATATATATATATTAAAAAAAGGCATGTCCGATATTTTTTGGCCGATTCCGATACTTTCAAAATGACGTGATGCCGATCGATCGGGACATCTTTAGTAAATATACGAAAAAGAACATCTCGACCACTCCGTGATGTCTGTGTTTTCTGCATCGCGACCCCTGTTACATGACCATGTTTCAACCATAAAATCTACCAAAATCCGGCTGTGGCCATTCACATCTGTGTCTTGACACTCGATGATGCATGCTACATGGTTTTTGGATGGAAACAAGGTAAATACGCAATAATATCTCGATAAAATCATCGCGTCTTTAATTATGCTCTCGCGTGCTCTCACCTCCAGTTAGGGTTTTGCTGTTTAAAAAAATATATTTTTTTAAATGCCCTCCTGCTCAAAATTTTTCTTCCCCCAGAAAATTGATATTTTAAGCTTTCCAATGATGTATCACACATGCATATAGGACAATTTTGAAATTTGGCCAAATTGGGATTCTCAGACCGGAACTTCAAGTAACCTGAGTGTTTTCTGCCAAATATAATCTACGCTCTCTTCCCTGCATGATGATTTGATGATCTGTCTGAAGCCGAATCCCTTTTTGATTGACAGTGAAATGAGCGAATCAGTGATCTTGTCGTATTAACATCCATCCACGCGAGGCATTTTTCAATTAGCATTCCATTCTGAGTTGAACCGGAGACTTTCATCATCACCCTAGCGACACTTGCTTTGTTAAAAACGACTAGTGAAAATTTGAGCTTCTATTTCTGTTTTTTTTTTTTTTTTTTTTTTTTTTTTTTTTTGTAGCTGCTCGTGTTTGGAGACTTGACTTCTGGCAATCTAGTTTCTTTCTCTGCTGAGCACCGGGTGTCGCTAAGCTCTTCCACCGTCACAAAGCCCTCACAGGGCTTTGAGCTTCTTCTCATTGAAGACCAGCATCCGTCAGGCGATACACTTTGAGCTTCTTCTCATTGAAGACCAGCATCCGTCACTGGCAGTGACAGTGCGATTGTTAAAAAACTCAGAAAATCTCCGGTTATAAATATACAAAAGCAGACATAACAAATACAGAATTCGCAAATCTTCAATTTGGTCGGCGGTTTTTCAAATTTTCGGTTTTAATGCCCGAAATGTGCATTTCCATGTTTATGATAGGCCAAACCATTGAAAACAATTATTTTCTCGAAATACCTAGGGTTTTTCGACAAGGCCTTAAGCCGTAGCTTAAGTTGTAGTTACCGTAACATGTGTTTTTTGTATTCGACCAGAAAATCAGGCCGTACAGAAGGGCCTTTCGTTAATCAAGCTTACTAAATTCTTTAATAATGTTTCATAACAACACAAGATTAACGCCTAATGATTAATTGTAATAGAACTAATGTTGGTTTTGTGTTTTCTATCCTTAGAGTACTGTTGAGAGCTTAGTGAAAGACAAGATGCCCAAAAAGTCTGGCCGCTGGTGGTTTTCCTGGAGGAGACGTGACTTAGACAATAATCAGGTTGCTGTTTTTATCTTTAAAATTTCCCTGAACATGTACTGAACTTGTCTCTTGGTGGGTCTTGGTGTTTCAGCCCCCAAAAAAGGATGAGGAGGCAATGCTGCGTGGGGATCCTAGCGCAGTCACGTAAGATCAATGACAAAGAAACACCCGTAGCATGTTTATAATTTAGCTGCCGTAACATTTTTTTCAACCCAACTGAACCTAAATTACATTCATTATTGCTCAGTACTCTGAGCTATCTGATTGACATTTTGGGTAGTCTTGTAGAGGTACACACCCAGATTTTAAAATATTTTTTGGCTGACCTATTTAGTGAAAGGATTGGGGAAAAATATTTTGCAACAGCTGTCAGTCTTTTGACACATGTGTGTATTTTTTTTTTTACACAGAGACGCGCTGTGTGATGCAGAAAGTGTTGCTGCAGCAAATCAAAAAGCCATCATTTCTTCTAGCCTGTCAACAGAAACACTTCGCACCACTCATTGTCTCACTCAGTTGTACCGCAAATCACTTCGCCTGACATCTGAACAGATAGTAAGTAGACACATGGTTTGCCGTAATTTTTGTACTATAAGGAGCATCTAACTGTGAGCCGCCACCGACCAAATTTGACACAAGAATGGCATTTATTCATAGATAAGCCGCACTGGACTATAACCAGCAGATGTTCTCACTGTATTGTGGGATATTTACACCTAAGTTATTAACTGGTAACACTTTATTTGACGGCCGCATCATAAGACCAAATGAACCACCATGAAGCTTTTAACCAATTGGCTGCAAAGCTTCAAGAAGCTTCATTTGGCCATCACTGCTCCCTTGGGGGAGACCGTCAACCTCTGCTGACACCTGTTGTCAACACTGTTGTCATTGAACATGCCTCCTAGCATGCATTGCAGCGCTACAGATGTAAATAACAATCAAAATTCATGTTCTATGCTAATTAGTTCTTCGATTACTCTTCCAATTGTTTCATCAATTGCTAGTTATGGTATTTGGTAACACTTCATTTGACAGTGGCGCCATAAGACTGCCATAAGACCATCATAATTAAGACATTACTAAAGCTGCAACGATTAATCGATTAACTCGAGTGTTCGATTAGAAAAAAAGATTCGAATTAAATTTTGCTGCTTCGAGTATTCGTTTAATTAAAGTGGCCTTGTGATGGTTTATTTTTAGAGTGTTTGCGTTTAGTTTCATCGATTTGGGTGGATACACTGCCCTCTAGACTGCCTTATTTCACATGGCTGAATCCAGCTGCTCCATGTTAAGAACAACATAAGCCAAGTTTTTGTCTGAGCTAATGTTTTTTAATGCATTTGTAATTTAGTTTATTGGTATAGTTAACTTTTTTTTTTTTTTTTTTTTGGTCGGAATATTTGAACTATTATAGCATTTATGCTAGCGGACTTTTGCTATGTAAGTTAGCCATTGTTCTTTTGTCGTACATAGATCAGTTTTTTTTTTTTTAATATAGTTTGAGGCTCAGCGCAGGTATTTTAATTTTTCATATTCCTTATCCGACTACTTGATTGTTCGAACTAACTAGTTCATCGATTAATCGACTACTAAAATAATCGATAGCTGTAACCCTAGACATTACTCTATCATGAGCATTAACAAATGCTTATGATAGATGTCATTTTGTGTCATCCTGCAGATTATCTCTCTTTGAATGGATGTAAAATATCCGAGCTGTTTTTATAAGTGGCGTTAGTGACATTATTTGCTAATTCAAAATGAGGGGGAAAAAAGTAGCGGCTAATAGTCCGAAAATTACCGTATTTGACAAACATTTTTTCCTCAGTGAAAAACAGTTTCTAGTTGTCTTCATAACGTCATCTGTGATATACATAATGTTACCATAGTGGCAAAAATAAAACTCATGACATTGCAGCATTTTCTGTTTTTTTTTGTGTGTGTGTGAAAAAAAGAGTGTGTTGTTTTCTTTAGGATGTCCACTCCCATGTAGTAGTCTTCTTAGGTCTGAAATTTAATACTGTTTTTACAATTTAATACTAGCACCACTCCAGTTGTGGCAATATTTCTCTACTAAAGTGAGGGACATGCATTGAAATTCATTCTCAAATCACCCTTTTTAGAGAGTGAACTTATGTTGTCACTTTATTTTCTAAACAGGAGAACCTAAATCTGCGCGAAGGAGCCAACAAGGTGATATTTAGTGTGACCACTCAGTACCAGGGAACCTGTCGCTGTGAGGCCGCCATCTATTTGTGGAACTGGGACGACCGTATCATCATTTCGGACATAGACGGCACAATTACCAAGTGAATACAAATGTCTCTCCTTGAGTTATACAGTTAGTCCTGGGTTATGAACGAGTTCCGTTCCTACGTAGCCGACGTTGTTCAACGTAGCCCGAATTTCTTTCATAATATATTGACGGGGCGCGGGGCCGATTAATAGAGCGCCTATATCTGTCAAAGCTGACCAAGTGGAAACATGGACAAAGAACTTTTTACATTGAAAATTCTTGTGAAAAAATGGATAAATCCGTGAATTCTTTATAGATATGGACGTAAAACAGTCTCGATTATTTGTTAAAGGAGCAAAGAACCGAGCATTTATTTTACGTAAATATGTCGAATGTGTTGCGAGTCTTTAAGCCACTGTGGCGCCGCCTTATCACTACAAAGAGTTTTTTACTTTGAAAATTGTTGGGAATAAATGCTTAAATCCCTGAATTCTTTATAAATATGAACGTTTAAAAGACAGTCTCGATTCTTGGTTAAAAGCAAAAAAAAAAAAACAAAAAAAAAAAAACGGGCAGTTAGCATTTATTTTACGTAAATATTGCCAATTATGACACCAATGCCGTAGCGGTTAATTTCTGGAATTTTTTTTTTTTGTTCAAAATGCATACATGGTACGAAAAATATAATACTTACCTTGAATCCTCGAACAAATCACTCCTGAGACAAGCCTTCCTGTTTGTATGTGGTACAGCTTTCGTACTTTTTCAACCTAAATCCGGCGTTGGATCGCTGCATTTGTTTGAGAATAACTTCGACCGACTGAAGCGGAGTGTGGGACGGCCCCCTACTTGAAGGCGTAGTGCAGTGTCTGGTGAATGTGTCCCGTCAATATCATTATGAAGTCTATGGTCGGAATTATCCCTTTAAGTACCCCTACATACCCTCTCTCAAACTAACTATGCAAAAAAGTATTATACGTCAAATTAATAAAATATAGTAAAAAAAATTACATAGACAGATATTACTTCCCGAGGTAACACTGATCACACCATAATTCTTCTTAAAACTGACGTCTATTAATTTGTCACTGTCCAACTGAACACACGATTAAAAAATAAAATACAATAATGACAAAGAGCTTACAATAATTCTTTAAAGTAAGTCAATAGAGACATATTTGCTTACAAAAACATACCTCAATGGCTGCACAATAATTCCGAGGGAAATAAGGTCCAAATCTTGGGCAATTAAACAAGCAAAAAGGCAGTTATTTGTGGCACCGGTCCAGCGGTAAAAAGCAACGCTGCTCAATAAGCTAGTGGGCTAATATCGAGCTAACAGGGGAGGGCATCGCCAAGACACACCGTTTACAGTTTCTCTGCCCTCTTGAAATGTTAACTGGCACTCACCGCCACTTCACAACGTGAAAGAAACCCCTCGAAACTAACGGAAAATAGCGCTGGCATGACGTCAAACAAGTCCGAGTGCAACAAAGGAAAGCGAACCACACATATACTGTAGTATAAAGAAATACCAGCTACAGTGCCCTCCATAATTATTATGTGTTTTTTAGCTTGTAATATTTTTTTTTCTAAATAATATGGGACCTTAATGGAAAAAAAGAGAAAAATCCAACCTTCAATACAAGTGCATTTATTCAGTGGGGAAGGTTCCCAGGGCCTTTGGAAGCAAAACAGCCCCACAGCATCACTGACCCACCCCCATACTACACAGTGGGTATGAGGTGCTTTTCAGCATGCGCATCTTTCGTGGCACGTCAAACCCACTTAGAGTGTTTGGTTCCAAAAAGCTCAATCTTGGTCTCATCTGACCAAAGCACACGGTCCCAGTTGAAGCCCCAATACCGCTTGGCGAACTCCAGACGTTTGCGTTTATGATTGTGAGTGAGGAAAGTTTTTCTCCGTGCATGCCTCCCAAACAGCTTGTTGGCGTGTAGACAGCACCTCATACCCACTGTGAAGTATGAGGGTGGGTCAGCGATGCTGTGGGGCTGTTTCGCTTCCAAAGGCCCTGGGAACCTTGTTAGGGTGCATGGCATCATGAATGCTTTGAAATACCAGGACATTTTAAATCAAAATCTGTTGCCCTCTGCCCGAAAGCTGAAGATGGGTCGTCACTGGGTCTTTCAGCAAGACAATGACCCTAAACATACGGCCAAATCTACACAGAAATGGTTCACAAGACACAAAATCAAGCTCCTCCCATGGCCATCTCAGTCCCCAGACCTCAACCCCATTGAAAACCTGTGGGGTAAGCCGAAGAGGAGAGAGTACAGAGGAGAGGACCCAGGTCTCTGGATGATTTAGAGAGATTCTACAAAGAGGAATGGCTGAAGATCCCTCTTTCTGTCTTTTCCCATCTTGTGAAACATTATAGGAGAAGATTAGGTGCTGTTTTGTTGGCAAAAGGGGATTGTACAAAGTATTAACACCAGGGGTACTAATAATTGTGACACACATTATTTGATGTCAAATAATTATTTCTTTATGTGGGATTTTTTCCCCACTGAATAAATGGATTTTTCTCTTTTTTCCCGTTAAGGTCCCATATTATTTAGAAAAAAAAAAATATTAGAAGCTAAAAACCACATAATTATTATAAATCCAATAATTATGGAGGGCACTGTATGCATAGTAATTACTGTAGAGATCAACCATTTAGAATAATTAGACCTAATAAATAACAAATGACAATATACTGTACTCACCATCAATGCTGAGAGTTTGCGGACGAGACACTGTTATGCGACTTTAAAAAACAAACAAAAAAAAACATCTGGAGAGAAAACAGAGCACGAGACACGCGTCATAAAGTCGAAATCACATAAGTCGGGTACCTCGTAACCTGGGGACTACCTGTATTTTAAATTGGTCTCCTGACACAAACATCTTCAAACATAATGCTTAAAGTAGCTTTGTTTTCCAACAGGTCTGATGCTCTGGGACACATCCTGCCTCAGTTTGGCAAAGACTGGACACACAAAGACATTGCTAAGCTCTACCACAAAATTCACCAGTAGGTGAACTGAAGTATTTGACACTCATATTTGCATAGCTGTTTAAATGACTTACTTCTTTCGATGCAGAAATGGCTACAAGTTTCTGTATTGTTCTGCGCGAGCGATAGGCATGGCCGCCATCACGAAGAACTACCTGCAGTGGGTCAATGACAAAGGCACTGTTCTCCCGAAAGGCCCAGTACTGCTGGCCCCGAGCAGCCTATTTTCAGCACTGCACAGGTAGAAACATTCATGATTAGTTCTCTCCCTTTTGATTATTTTGAGAATTTATATGTAATATGTCATTCGGATAATTATTAGTCAAGCACACAGCATTTCTTGTTGTGTAGAAACGTCCTCTCTAAATTTTTAATGAACTGACTGTTGTTTATTATGCAGGGAGGTGATTGAGAAGAAGCCAGAGGTCTTTAAAGTTGCTTGTCTCAGTGACATCAGAGACTTATTCAATCCCAAAAGACAGCCTTTCTACGCCGCCTTTGGAAACAGGACCAACGTATGCACCTTTGCACATCCTCTCTTATTCATCACCATGAATATTCTGAATTGAGGGCAACTAGTGTTACATTTGTGCTGTTAATTCATTCATATATCGATCGGACTCATCGATGTGAGAAAAAATAGAAATTAGAGATTTGTGGAATAAAATTACACATATAGGAATTATTTATTGATTAGTGGGCTATCTAGTGCTGTAACGATTAATTGATTAACAGAAGTAATTTGATTAGAAAAAAGCTTAGAATCAAATTTTGCTGCATCGAGTATTCATTTATCTGGAGTGGCGTTCTGATGGTTTGTTTTGAAAGTGTTGGCTGGTTGGAGACCTGGTGGCCATTATTCTTGCTTCATCACGCTTTTATGCCATTGGCGTAGTCACCTGTCACTCAAACATTTTGAAAGTAGCCGCGAAGTTGGATCTTTGTGTCAAAAGGATTCAATCAAAACTTTTTTTACTTAAAAAAAAGTGCGTTCAAAACTTTTATTACTTCAAATAAAAAATGATTTCAAAACTTTTTTGCTCTCCGAAAAAAGTGACACTTCAATTAAAAAAATATATATTTAAAAAAAATAAAAATAAAATATATATATATATATATATATATTTAAGGAGGGGCGATTTCATTTTTGCAAAAGATTTTTTCTTTGATTGAAAATAGTTTTTTTATGATTGAAGCAACTTTTTTTGGGATTGGATAATTTAGACACAAAGGTCCTACCCATAATATGGCCCAAACACAAAAAGGATTGCTTCAATCAAAGAAACCAGTTTCAATGAAAAATTAAGTGTTCAAATGCAAATTTCTGAGTCTCAAGTATTTTTTCGCATTCAAAAACTTTTTTTCTATGATTGAATTTTTTTAATTTTTTGATTGAAGTGATTTTCTATTGAAAACATGTTTTTTTGTTTTGAAGCAACTTATTTTTTGATTGAATAATAAAGACAATGTCCTAGCCAAAACGTGGCCCAAAATGCAAAACTACATTACTTCAAGTAAAAAAAAAAAAAAAAAAACTTGACTTCAATCCAAAAAAAAAAAATTGGCATTCAAACACATTTTTTATTGAAATGACTTTTTTTTTTTAATTGAAAATGTATATTTGATTGAAACGACTTTTTTTTTTTTTTTTGATTGAATAATAAAGACACAAATCTACCTCTGTATACTTCCAGAACCAGTTAATTTCGTTAGTAAAGGTACCACTGTACTCATAACTACCAATTTGCAAGTGGTAAGGATAATCTTTCCTAGAGCATGTGAAGGCAGCATCAGTTCTAACGAGGTTAGATAGCGCCATCTCTTGGCTACTTCTATTATTATTTTTAGCGGAGAATACGTCCATAATAAATTTGGACATTGGGTCTGTTGTTCAAACTACCGTTATTCAAGGAAAATAATATAGAATAGTTAAAAGTGATACAGAAACTATTTGTGGCAATGCTACTTAATACTACATATTTTCCACTGTCTTTGCAGGATGCTTATGCCTACACACAGGTAGGGGTACTCGACACCAGGATATTTACTGTCAATCCAAAAGGGGAGCTGATCCAGGAGATGACCAAAGGAAACAAGTCCTCGTAAGTTTTGACCTACAGTCATGTGAAAAAATTAAGACACCCCATTAAATATTCAGTTCTTTATTCAGAAATGTTCACATATCAATGTATGATCTTGTTTTTCTTTATCTCTGGAAATGTAAGTGATTTAATTGCAGGTGAACAACAAAAATTGACATTGTTTTACTCATCAAACCAAAATTCCAAACCAGATCTTAATCCCATTGAGATGCTGTGAGGTGACTTGAAACGGGCTCTACATGCTAGAAACCCGTCAAACATCTCACATCCGAAAGTATTCTGCGTTGAGGAGTGGGGCAAACTTTCTTTCCAGAGATAAAGAAAAACAAGATCAGACATTGATATTTGAGCATGTCTTAATAAAGAACTGAATATTTAATGGGGTGTCCTAATTTTTTCACGTGACTGTATTTCAAAGCCGTTTGAATGAAACATCAGGACGCATCCATCATCAATAATTGCGATTGTCTGTGATGCAGGTATAGCCATCTAGGTGAGCTAGTGGAACATTTCTTCCCAGCGCTTGATGGGAGTGGCTCCTTTGCTTTTGCGTGTCCTGAGTTCAGCAGCGTCACCTATTGGAAGGAACCACTGCCAGAACTGGAC
Organism: Corythoichthys intestinalis; assembly: GCF_030265065.1. Taxonomy (NCBI): domain Eukaryota; kingdom Metazoa; phylum Chordata; class Actinopteri; order Syngnathiformes; family Syngnathidae; genus Corythoichthys; species Corythoichthys intestinalis. Next base: position 46,820,283 of record NC_080403.1, on the reverse strand, counting down.
CTCGAGACACTACTGTAGACACGCCATTCTTACCTTATGCCAAAATACATAGCCATTCTCTGCCTTAATATTTACAGCGACGTGTTGCCAGACATTTCCCACCTTGCCTTTGACTGCCTTTGAATCCTCGTTGGTGTTACTAAGATGCCGTAACTGTCAAACATTCCTCATTTAGTGATAGCTGAGAATGTCAGTGCAAAAAGATCTAATTACACTACTCTGACTGACTTATGTCCAAATGCATTACCTACAATCTTTTTAATGTAAAACATAAATATGCAAATGTTGAAGTTATGTTTTACCTTTATTAGTTGCATTCACAATCATTCCCGTTGTTTGTGTATGGCACCTTTTAACACTGTGGAACATATCAACTCAAAGCATGGGCCAAAAATAATCGTAATGCCAAACTTGTAGCTACTAATGTGTGCGGTTTTTTTTTTGTTTTTGCTTTGTTTTCTGAGACAGGGACCATTTGAATTCCCAACCAGTGATGTGACTTTCCTGTTCAGCAGTCATGAGAGTTTGATGTTGACTTGAGAGGTGTGTTGGAGAGGATTTATGGTTGGTTATGGAGTTGTGTTGGCTCATGTGGTTTGTCCGTTATATTGTTCAAATATAGCCATGGTACGCATGAATTTAAGGTATGACAATTCCTCATTAAGCCTGTACACACTACTGGGTTAATAGTTGGAAATGGTTGCTTTAATATGATTACAGAATGACTGTGATGGCAAGTTTTAAAAAAATGTTTGAAATAGCACATTTCACTTATTCCTTCTAGTTACTGCACAACTACTTTTAAAAATGCTTGTACACTGTGAATGAGAAAGGCTTTAATTTTATAGAGACTTTTTGCCAGATTCAGGAAGTGTGCTGAACTTTAATGGTTAGGATTGTTAAATGACTCATATTTATTTTTATCCTATCCTACTTTTCATGTTTGACAGATGTAAGGGATTTATTGGAGGTAGTTGAAAATGATGTTTGGAAATGGTATGCGTGCTCGGATTGGGATGGATTTGAAATAAAATGTTTTTAATATAAAATCGTTGTTTACAATTGTTTTATTTTCTTAAGTATTCTTTATCTTTGATAAATGTGAAAGTTTTATGTTGAGCTCTCGGGGGCGTGCCAGAGAATTGGTTTCAAGTCCGAGTGAGCTAACAAGTTACAACTCGAGTTCCGTCCTCTTGATGGCAAACGCCTAACGTGAGTACACACCGCTTTCCTGATCGGTGAGTTCACATAATGTTTATGAAATTTAAATTCTTGTTTAGAAGAGTGTCTGGTAACTATGGTCAGGTAACTACTTTTTTATGACCTAAAGTTGCCGTCAAGTTTTATCAAACTAAATCGTAAATTCTTGCTTTTGTCAACTAAACAAAAGCATAACGAATACTTTTACTCTTGTCTGAAATAATGAGACTGAAGAGCATTGATTGTATAAAATGTTTCGATTAGAACATTGTTCCGAGGAAAATAAAACCTACCTCACTGTGACCTAGAAATAGCCTATTGTCAAGGGCGTAGGTTTGGTCTCAACATTAGTAGGGACCATATAAGAGCATAACCTGCATGTACACTTTGGTGAGGAAGTCGGCGTGATGTCACGATGACGTCACATCGCTCAGCAACTGTCGCCATTTTGTGAGGGGGGTACGCATAGCTAAACATTTCATAGACAAATGTCTGAAATTCATATATTTCAGGTGTGTTTTGCGTCTTTTATTCCTAAAAACGTCTTAAACGTGGCTTACTATTATCACGAGTCACTGCCGACAGACGCGAGGAGGCGATGCAATTTAAAATGAGCGTTTATTGGCGTACAAAGTTGCCGATACAAAGTCGCAGCTGATAGCTGGATAAACAAAGGAATGGCCTACAGTGGAGTTCGGAAACATCTACAACTACCTCATAAAGTCACCCAGTAAGTTGACCTTTATCATTTACGTGGAATATGTACTGTGTGGAACTGAGAAAATTGGTAGTATATACGAAGTGATTATTTCTGCCTTTACCGGCAATTCGCCTCCAAGCTTTATTTAGCTGTCAACACGTCACGGCAAAATAACCAATTCCCACAATGCTAATAATATACCGATTGACTAATCATAGCAGATCACGGAAAAAGGGGAAAAAAAACGCTTTGCGAGTAAACTCACAAGTAATAAAATGTCGGCTGCAAACGTAAATGTGCTTGGATTTAGGTTCCCACAGGCGAAAATAGTCCACGGAACCGTCTTCTTTTACTGTTCCTCGATTAATTGCGCTCAGCCATTTGTTTCCCCTTTTTTTCCTCACAAGAATGAAGAACTTCAAATGCGGCTCCGAACTCTTCCTTGTGTGACAACCCGCAACACAGCAACTTTTAGCCATTCCGACGGAAAAAAGACTGCAAATAAGACGAAAGTTCAATGCGTTTCTATTATAAGTGACTCGTCTTTTACCCCATTGTCAATATGGCGACGCTTTGTTGTGGCTGGTGACGTCATTAAATGCCTGGATGTCCGACTGCCTCTCTAAGACAAAACAGATTGGGTGAACGGGGGTCAGGGCTACATTTCTCACGAATGTGAACCTAATTAATTGATAGGCTAAATAATCAATGCAAAATAAATCTATATTGACTTATACCAACTTTCATGTTTATCAGTTCAGGTGGTACACAGGGGTGTAAGTGGACGGGAATGTGTCTTACAAAGACATTCTCCTACAGACTGCAAATTTTTATTAATATAGTAATATTATATGTAATAATTAGGGCTGTCAAAATTATCGCGTTAACGGGCGGTAATTATTATTTTTTAATTAATCACTTTAAAATATTTGACGCAATTAACGCACATGGCCCGCTCAGATTAAAATGACAGAAGTGTAATGTCCGCTTGTTACTTGTTTTTTGTTATTTGGCGCCCTCTGCTGGCGCTTAGGTACAAATGATTTTATGGGTTTGGGGATTGCGCATGGTGTAATGACATCAACAATGGCGAGCTACTAGTTTATTTTTTGAGTGACATTTTTACAAATTTAATAAAACGAAAACATTAAGAGGCGTTTTAATATAAAATTTCCATAACTTGTACTAACATTTATCCTTTAAGAACTACAAGTCTTTCTATTCCTGGATCGCTTTAAGAGAATGTTAATAATTTTAATGCCATCTTGTTGAGTTATGGTTATAATAAACAAATATAGTACTTATGTACCGTATGTTGAATGTATATATCTGTCTTGTGTCTTATCTTTTCATTCCAACAATAATTTACAGAAAAATATGGCATATTTTATAGATGGTTGGAATTGCGATTAATTGCGATTAATTACGATTAATTTTTAAGCTGTAATTAACTTGATTAAAAATTTTATTCGTTTGAGACCCCTAATAATAATATGTATAATATGTATATGGAATTTTTTACTAAAGGGTTTTATGTTTCTTCAGGTGGACAATAATTTATTTCATGGAAAATTTTAACTTAGATACAAGTAAAATGAACTTTCACATGTCTTATTTAATTCCTGATCTATCCAAATATAAAAATCTAAATGTTGCCCTTTGAAAGAAACGCTTGCTGAGCCCCATTTTTATGGCTTCACTAGGCCTGCCCACAACTGGAGATACTGTACAAGCAGATTACCCAGACCTGATTCCAGGTTCCTGTAAACGGTTAAAATACAGATAAGTACAGTAGGAGAGCTCTTAAAAAAAGACGTGTAAGTCTTTCTTTTTTTTAATCCTGTGTTCAACTGCTTATTCATACAGAAAGGTACTTTTGAATGCCTTTTAAACAGCCTTAATGTGCCACGGGAGTTTGGTATAATCCCTTTATAATTGTTTACAATGTGGTGTTTATTAGAAAATGCAACTGGACAGAGGACTGTTTAGGCGCAGTGGTGTCCAAACTATTCCACATAGGTCCGCAGTGGGTGCTGGATTTCATTCCTACAAAACAAGACGACATCTTTTCACCAATCTCACAAGTGTATTCAGTTGATTGCAGTCAGGTGCTGCTTGTTTTAGCACAAACTCCATTGGTTAAACAGTCTGTGCTCGATTGTTTGAAACAAAAACCTGGACCCACAGCGGCCCTTGAGGACAGGTTTGGACACCCATGGTAGAGAGAAAGGACGGTGAATGGTGATACAGGAACGTGATTAAATATACAGTATATGGTGCCTAGCATGTGAGGAGGGGATAATTGTCACCTACTAACTGTAACCAATAAGATAGGAAAAGGGAAGACGGGTATGACAGGGCAGGGAGGATGCACAAGCAGTGCTAACAACATGCAGTGAGAGCCCAATATAGAGATTAATCACCTGTGAGATTTAGTTGTCTCTCTACTAGTGCTGCAACGATTAATCGATTAACTCGAGTATTCGATTAGAAAGAAATATTCAAATTAAATTTTGTTGCTTCGAGTATTCGGTTAATTAAAGTGGCGTTGTAATGGTTTATTTTGAAAGTGCTTGCATTTAATGTTATTGATTAGGGCGTATACACTGCTTGGTCTGCCTCTTTTCACATAGCTGAATCCAACTGCTCCCTGTTAAGACTAACGAAAGCTAAGTTTTTGTATGAGATAATGTTTTTTAATGCATTCATAATTTAGTTTATAGGTGTATTGAGCAATTTTTTGTGCGAATATGTGTCTGAACCATTTGTTAAGAGCATTGTAAATAAAACTTTAGCATTTTATAGCATTTCAGTTAGCGAACCTTTTCTATGCAAGTTAGCCAATTGTTATTTTGTTGTACACAGATCCTCATTAAAAAAAAAAAAAGTTACACCGTTTGAGGCTCAGCTCAGGTATTTTAATTTTTCATGTTCCTTATCCGATTACTCGATTATTCGAACTAACTAGTCCATCGATTAATCGACTACTAAAATATTCGATAGCTGCAGCCCTACACTCTACATTCACTGTGGTATCATTAATACCGACACCACCTGTTTTTAGTTATACATTAGATCCCGTTTTGTGTCTAGCAATGCATATTCATAAATGTTACCGTTCTTACTTTAATACTGGCCATGCAGTGAACATACAGTAACTACTGTGCAGGCATCATAGGAATCAAATCAGTTTTTTCCATATTTTTCCTGCAGGGTCTATCAACATGTCTGCTCTGACAAACTCCACCATCATCAAGTCCAGAGAGACTTTAGCATTAAAGCTGTGCTGCCCTATCTGCTTGCAGCTCTACTCAAGGCCTGTGTCTCTGCCCTGTGGTCACATCTACTGTCATGTCTGCATTCAAACTCTGGGAGAAGGGCTTGACCGTCACTGCTGCCCCGAGTGTCAGGCAGATTATCAAGAGGACCAAGTCTTAGTAATCAGTTACAAAATGTCTGGTATTGTCGAGTCTCGAGAAACTGCTGCAGGTCAAGTCAAGCCGGCTGTGGTAGAATGCAAAACAAAATGCAGTTTGGATGTAGCTACACAGCACCCACAAAATGAGGGAAATGACATCAAATCCAAAGAGGTTCACACAAACAACTTTCAACTGGCATCTCAAGTCAAGGACCTTGCCGTCCAGTTGGAGTTGGCGGAGAATGTGCTAAAAAAGGAGAAGGAACATGAAGCAGATTTGACCGTCGCTAATAAACTGTTGAGAGAAAAGGCATCGGAACACCTGCGCCAGCTCAACGCTGTCGTGCTGAAATATGGCAATGACGTCATGCAGCTCCTGGATGAAGAGCTTTCTCCAGAGGAGGCCAGTGTGAGCCTCAGGGTCGGTCAGGCTACCCAACTCACAGAGCAGCTAAAACAAGTTCTGCTCAGGACGGAGTCGCTCCTGGCAGAGGGAGGTGATGCCAAGTTCACAGAAGACTTTCAAGACCTGCAACCGCACATTGCGGAGATGACAGGAAAAGCCATTGGGGAATCAGAGGGCCTTGTGGAGCCAAAGGGCGACCCAGTTCGAGTCATTCCTAAATTAGAACGCAAGAACCTTGAACTTAAGGAAAGTCTCGGCGCTATACAGCGCTCACTTCGTAAAACCCTCAACCCGTCTGAGGTGACGTTTGATATCAGCACAGCTCATCCTAACCTCATCCTCTCTGAGGACTTGAAAACTGTGACGTTCAGCACCACCAAGCAGCCGTACCCGCCGTCTCCTCACAGATTCACTAGCTTCTTCCAGGTTCTCAGCTCACAGAGCTTCTCTAAAGGCGACCATCTCTGGGAGGTGGAGCTCCACGGTGCTCCATGGATCATTGGTTTATGCTGCAGCGGTAAAATGGAGCGAAGTGGGATTTCATCGGCGCTGGAAAGCAACAGCAATGCTTTCTGTCTGATGTGGTTCAACAACATGCTAACAGCCTTCGAGCGAGGTCGAGATGTGCCACTCAAGAGGACCACGGTGTCTTGCAGACTAGAGATCGGGTTGAGCTTCAGCACCGGCTCGCTGAGCTTTTACAAAATCAGCCCCACCAGTGGAAAGACACTCGTGTACACATTTAAAGCCGACTGGCCTGAACCTGTGCACTTAGCCTATCGAATGATGTCAGGGCATCCGGAAGCACGTGTCACAATTATTTCAAAATGACTTGACAGCTGGGAATGTTGATGTCATAATAAATCAGAATAGGGTGACCAAACATCCTCTTTTGCCCGGACATGTCCACTTTTTACATCCTGTCCAGCTTGTCCGGCGGGGTTTTATAAATTCATGAAAATGTTTTTGGTTTTCACACCTGTGTTGAAATTGACTGACGCTTTGCACAGAATACCACAGGCATGAAAATCACTCACCTTTTGGTGAAATTCGCCATTTTGACCTACGTGAATTGTTTAGATCCGAGGAGAAAATGTTTTTTTGGGGGAGGGGGCGGTCGTAATTCTAACTAACGACTTGTTTTATCGAAGTTGCTAAGCCTGTCGGGGTATGCAATGAGTCCATTTATCGCAAGTTAAATAAAAATGAGGGCGGTAATTTTCACGGCTGTGTTTTATCACCGCGTGCATGCGTGCATACATTCGTGCGTGCGTGTAGAGGACATATGAGACTCCAGTTGTTGTGTCCAGATGTTTATTGATCATCAACACGCCGCAGAGTTACAGTTCACACATACAAAATAAGAAAACACATCTATATTAAACACTGTAAACGTTAGCATTGCTACATTGAGACTAATGGAGAAAAAAGACTACCTACATTAGCCTGCTATAAAACATTGGCAGTCTTTTCCAAAACGCAAACTTGCGGTTAAAAGGTGACACATCAAACATAAAAAATCGCTGGTTAAGAGCATTTGCAAACGAAAAAATGAACAATTCTATTAGCGACGCCACAAGCAATGATGAAAAGTGCTTTTTGCGGCGTGTAAAGTTGTTAGCGGTGTAGCGAACGTACTTCCGGTGAACATTTCAAAATAAAAGCATATCACGTTTGTCATATAAATAACGATTTCTGGAGTTAATCCCACATACATCAGAATTAATACTATAATATGTGAATACTAGGGTTGTTCCGATCATGTTTTTTTGCCCCCGATCTGATCCCGATCGTTTTAGTTTGAGTATCTACCGATCCCGATATTTCCCGATCTGATTGCTTTTTTTGCTCCCGATTCAATTCCAATCATTCCCGATATTTTGGCAAGGCATTAAGAAAAAAATGAATAAAACTCGGACGAATATATACATTCAACATACAGTACATAAGTACTGTATTTGTTTATTATGACAATAAATCCTCAAGATGGCATTTACATTATTAACATTCTTTCTGTGAGAGGGATCCACCGATAGAAAGACTTGAAATTCTTAAAGGATAAATGTGACTTTGTATATTGTGACTAAATATTGCCATCTAGTGTATTTGAGCTTTCAGTAAATTATACTGTAGACATGCCCAAATGCATGATGGGAAGTGCAACCATGACTGTGCTTAGTGCTACCAATTGATATATCTTCTCTGCATTGGGAAATAAAATAGGGAGTTAAGAAAAAGATCTATTACTACCTTGCTTCCCCACATTGCTTCCCACAATATTTCTAATCGTAGGGAGAGGGATTCTAAGGCTTTAGCCATTTAAAACAAGGCTCCAAAGGCTGCCAAAATTCTCTCTACCCATTATACGCTGCCTTTAAGCTCTCTATATAGGTAGAACGGCGCCATTACAGATTGAGCGCGATAATGCGTGAGTGGGTCGTGCAGCGCATTCATTAATTGCGTTAAATATTTTAACGTGATACATTTTTTAAAAAAAATTGCCGCCGTTACCGGGATAAATTTGATAACCCTACTTTAAGCCGTTAAATACAGTTAGAAAATGATTTAATTAAAAAAAGTATATATATACAGTGATACCTCAGCTCACGAACGCTTAAGCTCACGAACTTTTCGCCTCAAGAACATTAAATTCGCGAGCATATAGTCTCTGCTGACGAACTAGTTTTCGGCGGACGAACGAAACCACGCGGTCGAACAGCGCCACGAGAAGCTGACGCACGCCCACGGCGTCCCAGTTCGTCCCCTCCCTTTCGTTGAGTGCAGACGTGGTTTGTGTTTGATAGACAATTTGGACCATATTGAGTGTACTTTTGCTATTATGGGACCGAAAAAGAGTTACCTACAGTCCTTATGGAAGGTGACTCGTGTTACCAATTCGCCCTCGACTGGTAATTGGTGGTGCTTTCAGCTTCCCACCGTCGTGAGAAGTGGACCAGTGTTCGGCGAGTCACGTTGGCTCGTTGTCGTCGGTTGTCTTCGGTTCGCCCGATTTCCTCTCCAGAAAGGTGGCGGCGTGCATACAAACACCCAGAGGCGTCGGATGGCTTTTTGTGGGCACTTTTATTAACAACCAAAAGCATGTGGGGGGCACAGCAGTGGAGTCTACGCTACCTGCGCACTTTGCCGGTAACACTCTCCTTCCAAACAGTAACTCCCTCCCTCCCTCCTCCTCCCACTCCATTCCATCAAGCCATCAACTACCATCACAAAGGTAAATAAAACGACTTTATTATACAGTGCAGTTTATTTCTTTAATTATAATACAATAGCACATTTATTATACTTAAAATAAGGTACAGTATATTTTTGTGTAGTTTTAAGGCTTATTTAGTAGAAAATTATGTTTTATGGGGACCTGGGAACAGATTATTCTCATTTTAATGGTTTCTTATGGGAAATAAATGTTCGGAAGACGAACTTTTCGCCTCACACACACTTTCTGGGAACCAATTATGTTCGTGAGCTGAGGTATCACTGTATTTAAAAAAGGCATGTCCGATATTTTTTTGCCGATTCCGATACTTTCAAAATGACGTGATCATCCCGATCGATCGGGACATCTCTAGTAAATACTAGAGAATTCAGATTCTACACTAAGAATAACTTTAAAATAACACCCTGTTTAAAAAATATGACTGGCAATCAATATGATAATTATTAAAATACCCCATTATTATAATAACCCCCAACTTTCCACCTTCTTACACATATATAGTAGTAGTATACTATAATAATAATGCTGGATACTTTTTTTTTTAAGAATTGTTTTGAATCTGTTGTAAAGGCGAAGTCACTGAATCTGTTTACATTCCATTCTTTCGCACTAGTAAATGCCATCAGCTAAGCCTGCACAATATATCGTTTGAACATCGCCATCGCAATGTGCGCATGCTCAATGGTCACATCGCAGGACGTGCAATTGTTTTTCTTTTTTTCAACATTCAAACTTTTGTTTTGCTTCATAAACGCATCAAGTGTGCAGATCCTGGATTAAACTGAGTCATATAAATAATATATATAAAGGGCCGATGGCGCCATTTTTCAGCGCATCGGAATCGGGTGAAAAGGGTCTGTTTTTTATTTAAAAACAACATACGTTCATGTTTTTCTGCTTCATGCTCGTACAGCACCACAGCTTCTCACTCTCTCGCTCCTGCTATGCAGAGCGACCAAAAACTTGTTCTTGGTCAACAGTAGAGGTGGGAATCTTTGGGCACCTAACGATTCGATTACGATTCAGAGGCTACGATTCGATTATAAATCGATTATTGATGACCCCCCCCCCCCCCCCGCTATTAGCTGCTTTTAATGTTTTGTACATTAGTTACAAAAACTGTAAAAAAAAAAAAAAAAAAAAAAAAAAAAATTTTAAAAGCCTCGCAAGCTTAAATAAATAAATATTCAATTAATCTGATGTTGTGAATCAACCGTTAAAGTTGTTAAAATTGCGCCCGTTTTTCCATAATTTCCCTTTTGTCTACTTTCGACATGTGAAAGTTAAAACTATTTTAAAGATAGATTCAAGTTAATATTTTACTAATTTAGGAGTATTTCAGATAAAAAGTTAGATTCGCTTGGAAGGTTCGCAACAGCCTTGCAGGGAAGTCTACTGCTTTAAGATGGCGGCCGTTTACTAACGCTCGCATCTAGCTTTTTGTACATATGCTGCTAACGCCACCGAGTATTTAGCATCTAGTCCTATATAATATATCTACCGTACCATTATGTGGACGTACTTTGTAGCAGCTGTCTGCAGCAGTCAGGTATGTTGTTTTTTTTTTTATCTCGCGGCATGAGTTGAGCTAGAGCCGTGAGTTGAGCATTGGCATTACCCGAGGGGCCGGGTAATGACAAGCATGATGTTTAGCTACTCTCGCTCCGTTCCTCATTGCGTCCCGAAGACCGCGCGGCGCGCTGAGTGTGTTTTACTTCCGCTTTACTTGACATATTTCAATAATCGGAATTTGGATGTTTGTGAATCGTTCTTGAATCTTCCACAGCCGAATCGCGAATAATCTAAGAATCGGAAATTTCGCACACCTCTAGTCAACAGTGCAGCTATCCCAAACGTAGCTATTCAAGTTATTTGGTGAAAATCCCCAAAAATGGCCATTATGTTTTTTTCCCTATATCATTCAGGCCTACTATCAGCATTTGACCTCATTGTTTATGTGTGATTAATTATTGTTATTTACATGTTTATTTGTATTTGAATAAAGAATTCCAAAATGTTTAGTGAATGAATACGCGTCAACAAAAATTTCATTGCTAAATTACTTTTAAAAAATTAAAATTAAAATAAAAAATTATTAGTCGACTGCTTGTAAAAATAGTCTGCTGACTAATCGGGAGAAAATTAGCCGTTTGGGACAGCCCTACCGGAACATATTTCCTCCACACCCTTCTCACCTTTTTAACCCCTGACCCATTTTCATTCCTGATACTATGGTACTGTGCTGCCTTTGACATGTTCCCAGAGAGCCTGGTTCTGCTGTGCTCAGTAACAGAGAAAACAGACATCGGAGCAGTGCCAAAGTGCTTAAACACACAAAAAAACAAAGACTAAAGTGACTTTTTTTTTTTTTTTTTATTAATATTTTTGTGAGGCTATGGTTTGATTTACAGGATTTCACTGGAAAGGGAAAAGAGCTTTTTGTTAAAGCTGGATTTTCTACAGAAGAGTTGTTATTTAGACCATTATTTCAGATTATTTATTTGAATGGTAAGAATTGAAAAGTTATTATTTTTTTCAAGGATGATTTGCTAATACAGAAGAGGAATTTAATAAAAACATTATTTAATGCCATGTTTTAAAACATTATTTTCATTCACTTTTAGGAATAATAAAGCCTGTTGGGTAACCTCTGAGATTTTGAATTTGTGTCTTTGGTTATGTTAGATTGGAAGCCAGGTTTATGGACACGTAGCTTGGCTAAAAAGAACACGCAGGAAGTTGATGTAGCTTTTGTGGAGGTTGGTAGCTGCTCCCCCCAGTTGCTATGATAGCAACCTTATTTATTCAGGGGCAAACGATAAGGATGGGAGGGGTCAGGAAAGCAACATAGAACATAGAATAGAATGCGCAGACAACATGGGGGCCACATGGCCCAGGACAAAGGAAAGACTGACTAGACAGAAGTTAGTCTATCATAGGGTGACCAAACGTCCTTTTTTGTCCGGACACGTCCTACTTTCACGTAGTATCCTCGTCGTCCGGGCGAGTTTTATAAATTCATAAAAATGTCCGTTTTTTATGATTTTTTTCACGGGACCAATTTGAAGAGAATTTCTCCGGCCGCTGGATGGCAGCAGTTGACATGGCTCCTACTAGAGGGGAGGGAAGGAGTAGCTCTTGTTTTTGTTGGCAGTTTACCCCTATAATGAGGCATTACCGCCATCTACTGGGTTGGCGATTTGGCCACAACGCCTGCCCAGTTGTTAGGTTTTTAACGCTAAATACGCAAATAATGGCAACTGTTGACTTCTGTCGGAGCTTTGACTGTAAAATCCCATTTGGTGTCGCATCGTTGCGCTGCCAATGATTGTAAACTTTTCTAGCAAAGTTTGTTTTTTGCCTCAGCTAGCTATCAGTTGGCTAAACCATGCTAGGCATTATGGGAAACTACGTTTGGAAACATGCTGGTTGAATAGTTTGTCAGTTTACAGTTTGTGTGCAATGCAATCTAGAACTTTGAATGAAAATAAGGACAATTGTCGTGATAGTAATTTATAAAAAATTTTAAAATATCAATTGAATGGGAATAACAATTTGTCAAGGACAATTGTCGTGATAGTAATTTATAAAAATGTTTTGTTGGCACATAGCCTACTGTGTGTATGTGTATTGACTGGACTACAATTCCGTGGGTCTGCATTATACATATATATATTATATTTTAGTCATTATTATTTATTTTTTTTATTTTCAAACTGCATTTTCCCGTCCAGAGTGAGGGGGCATACTTTAAATATATCAAAGTGATATAGACATCTTTGAGTGAACTTCAAGTATCTTGAGGCCGGGCTGAGTGTTCTCTTTTTTGGAAATCAAAATATGGTCACCCTATCCTATCAGGTGACTAACTATAAGGAAAGCATAAATGTTAACTGTATGCACAACAATTCCAACAGGTTGTATAGCTATTATCTAGTTATAAAACTGAATTTTCTATCCAGTCGCAGGAGGTGCACTTTAAATATTTTAAAGTGATAAGGCATCTTTGACTGAACTTGGAGTAAAATTGAAGTATCTCGAGGCTTGCCAAGTGTCCTCTTTTTTTGGAAATCAAAGTCTGGTCATCCTAATTGGCGTACCGCACGCAGACTATTTTTAGACTGTGACGTCGCATCGTAAAGCGGAAGTAAAGCCGAAGTGGGACATTATAGACCCGCCCTCGCATAGACCCAACGTAATTAGTGCTACTTTTCTCCGGTAATCTTTCAAAAACGAACATGCTGATCACGCATTGCTTTTTTGGAACTTGTAGAAACGACTCTAGACATTACGACACATGAAGGATGCTTTCTTCATACGTTTCCGGAAACCAAAAACTCGGGAGGAAAAAATGTGAAGACCGAATCAACTTGCGCGGACTTTAACACCAGCTCGGCGAATCCATTCACGTTTCATATGCAGTAAACATGTTGGGTTGGCATGGTCTTTCAGAGGACAAAGAGGTAAGCCATTTTTATACTTTTAACTTATTTTTTTAGCGTAACATTGTGCCGTACTGCTTCTGTTTGACAATGAATGACCTGAAAAGAATTACAATGGTATCCGACTGCCACTGTTACCGTTTCTGTTATATACAGTGGGGAGAACAAGTATTTCATACACTGCCAATGGGTTTTCCCATTGACTGTGTATCAAATACTTGTTCCCCCCACTGTATATAAAAACAAACAACTTTAGTAAGGGGGAAGTGTAAATAAATTATAGGATTAAGATGTGTTATCAATGAAAAAATTAAAAGTGTTCATTAGCTGTCACTGAGTAGCATTTGCAATCGCTACACAAAGCTAACTAAATTACCCCCAAGAACGGTAAGAGACGTAGGACAACCAGAGGATATATAAGAAAGACAGGGCTGATGGTAAAGGATAGCTTGTTGAAACAGGAGAATGTCATTGTCAGTCGCTTCGATAAAAAAGCTAAAGCTATGCTTAGGTCGGCTCGTTTTTTTTTCGTCTTTTTCAGCCTTCGACACTCAAGCCATCTCTTTAACTGAACATTTTTATGTTCTTCCACATCTTTGCCAGTCAATTTGGCACCAGGCACATCATTTTCAGAGAGAATTGGTAGGTTTAGCTCTGTAAACATCTCCTTCGTACACGATTTCCATTCATTTCCTACTAGGGACAAACTGGCTTGTCCCTACTTAGCAACAGTAGCTAATGTTATGAATATTAATGAGTGGAAGTGACGTGTTGCTTGCGGTACGCCATTAGAACCAATACTAGAAGTGGTGCTGTGAGATCCAAAATTAATATTTTGTATGACTTCCATGGGCTTAAAGGACTGCATCCATGCGGTTCGGCAGGGATTCATACTCTCTCATCTCACAGCACCACTACTTAATTCGCTTATTTTATGTAACATATTTTTTATATTTGAAGTACATTTTTTGTTCAATTTTCACACTACTTTCTGTAGGCAACAAAACTTTTGTCTTGCCAAAATTTGACCTATATGTCTTCATCAAATGATAAATCTTTTTTCAGTGAAACAAATATATTTTTGTACATTCAACATCATTTGGGAGGATCTTGAGTTTCATATGAGCCATTTATGAAACCAATTGAATAATTAAAAGTCAGATTATTAGCAATTGTTTCTACAAAATGAATAAGCGACAACTTTTGTCAGGGACTGTATACAAGGCACACTGAATTATTAGGCGCATTGTCGTCTTTTCAGAAAATTAAAGGCTTTCAGGTGTGCCTTATAGTGCGGAAAATACGGTTATCATGAAGAACGTTGCCAACTTAAGTCATTTTGATAGTAGGCAAATATAGCTTAGATAGATACATACAGCATGTGTTTCCTTCATTATAAAACTTATATAAAGCTTTACTTTTTTGGCGGCTCCAGATATATATATATTTTTTGCTCCAATATGGCTCTATCAACATTTTGGGTTGCCGACCCCTGACATCGCCGAATAAATTAATTAATAAAATAATATGATGGAAGAATGACGCGATAGCGATCATGACGTCATTATAAATCTCTCGCGATATGTGCTCCGCGAAGCTCCAAAATGTCAGCTGACCTATGAGGATATTAGTGCACGGAACTGGCCAGAAAACAAAAATGTTCGGATCATATCGAACATTTTAATGACTTGTGTCGTCTATAGGGCAGCATGGGAATCATGCGCTACGCTGTATAATTTTTCATTCACAGCAGCGTTTACAGCAGTACAACAAAAACCGAGTCCTCCGTAAGTATAAGGTAAAACAGCGGAAAATTAGCGTTTTATATAGCAGTTGCAATGTATTTTGCAGTTTCGTTTTGGTACTAGCGAAACTGATAGACACACCAGTAATATGAAATATTTAAACCCTCGTGGTTATTGCAATGTACTAAGTGTTTAAAAGGATGTATTTCATTTTACAAAAGTAGACTAACATTGGCTAAGAACATGCTAGTTAGCAGCGTAGGCTAACAAACAGACAGTATCCGGGGGTAACCCGTATACCTAACAAGAGTGTTAAAATCATGCCAACACAGGGAGTATTATGCTACTTTCGTGTTTTTGGTCATTTAATCAGCATTTATAACAGTAAATCCCTTTTGAGGAGGGCGTCATGGTAGTTCTTTACTTCCCCTAAATCCTACATGTTCGGAGGAAATCGCTATGGAGTCCAAAATCTGATACTTTCATTTTAGTTTGGTCAGGCTGTTTCCTAATATTTGTTTTTAAGAACAGACCATAGAACGGATACAGACCTACTAAAACCTACATTCAAGCTCTAACTATGACAGTGATGAAAATGGTTGTTTGCAATGAGTGGATCACTGATATGCATTGACAAGAGGTTCTCTGTTAATTATTTCCAGAAACGGTGTGTTTGTCTTGGTATACATTGTGTATTGTTAATATAATTTTTCCCTCCCTCAGGCGTGTCAAACATGCTAGCCACTCCTGTGGTTAGATTTTCTCAATATAATGGCAACAGCACATCCACGCCGCTGGAGAATACGTCGATATTTCCCACCTGGTTACCGGATTTAGAATCCAACGTCAGCAAACCTCACAAATGTCTACAGATTTTGTATGAGGATGTTGGTGACTCCAGGTAAACAAATGACTTCCACCCGCCACCACACACCCCACTCACTGATAGTGTAATGGTTTTCTGTTTGCTATACCAGGGTGCGTTTCTGGGATCTTCTTCTCCTCATACCTAATGTGGCCTTCTTTGTTTTCCTGATGTGGAAACTACCCTCAGCGAGGGCAAAGATTCGGGTCACATCCAGCCCCATCTTCATCACTTTTTACCTGCTGGTAGGGCTCAACATAGCATCGAATATAGTGGAATCTGCAAAATAAAGCAAAATACTTTTTGATGCTAGTAGGCTTCAAGTTAGTCACATTTAAGAAAATACCTTCGCATGGAAAATTATTAGGGCTGTCAAACGATTACAATTTTTAATCGAGTTAATCACAGCTTAAAAATTAATCGTAATTAATCGCAATTCAAACATCTCTAAAATATGCCATATTTTTCTGTAAATTATTGTTGGAATGGAAACGTAAGACACAAGACGGACATAAACATTCAACACACTGTACACAAGTTCTGTATTTGTTTATTATAACAATAAATCCACAAGATGGCATTAACATTATTAAATTCTTTCTGTTTAAGGGATCCACGGACAGAAAGACTTGTAGTTCTTAAAAGATACATTTGATTACAAGTTATAGTAATTTTATATTAAAACCCCTCTTAATGTCTTCGTTGTAATAAAATTTGTAAAATTTTCAATCAAAAAATAAATAAATAGCTAGCCATTATTGACGTCGCCGAGCGGGACGTCACATGGGCTCCCTGCCGTTCTTCCACAGTGTCTTTAACTACGTAAGGTAGTGATTGACATACACCACAAGGTGTTAATGGCGAGTTTTAAATTAGAGATCGAGCCAAGGCAAAGTTGCAGTAAGTTTTATGTGTATTTTGCATAGCTATTTTGATTGATAATGCCAGTTCTCTTTACACTTAGCGCTTTTCTTTTTTTAAACATTTTTTTGGAGAGATAGGATTATTATTTTGTTGTGCTTTCACCAAATGATACTCTAGCGACTTAACTGTTCCGCCCAAATGCATGATGGGAAGTTGCGCAACCATGACTGTCAGTGGTGGCTGCAAATAGTATACAGTATGTTCTGTGTTATGTTCATGTAAGCGTGTTAAGAAAGATTGTCTTCTGTGAGAGATAGGAATATTATTTTTGTTGTGCTTTCACTAAATGATACTGTAGCGAGTTAACTGTTCTTCCAAAATGCATGATGGGAAGTTGGGCAACCATGACTGTCAGTGGTGGCTGCAAATGGTATACAGAATGTTCTGCGTTGTGTTCAATTAAGCGTGCTAAGAAAAATTATTCCCCACGTTGTTTGCCACAATACTTATATTTGTTGTGACAGAGTTGCCAAAGCATAAGTCAATAAAAGGCGCGGTTCAATGAACGCCTGTGTCCACTCGCATTTCTCTGCCTTTTCCCATTGTAAACTGTTTGAGGCAACGCATGAACGGGTCATTCCGTGCATGCTATAATTGCGTCAGATATTTTAACGTGATTAATTTAAAAAAATAATTACTACCCGTTAACGCGATAAATTTGACAGCACTAAAAGTGATCTTCACTGAATTTGAATTAAGATAAGTTTTTGTTTAAGCAAATTTTTTTTTTTTTTTTTTATGCATTCGTTATTTAGCTTATAGGTATATTTAGCCATTTTTTGTGGGAATATGTGTTTGAACCATTTGTTAATGGCATTGAAAAAAAAAAAAAACGTTGGCATTTTGTAGCGTTTAAGCTAGCGGACTTTTGCAATGTAGCCAATTGTTCTTTTGTTGTACTTAGATCCTAATTTATTTATTTATTTTTTATACCGGTTGAGGCTCAGCTTAGGTATTATAAATTTTAATGTTCCTTATCCGATTACTGGAACTAACTACTTTATCCATTTATCAACAACTAAAATAATCGATAGCTGCAGACCTACGTTAAATATTTGTCTATTTCCTTCACATTCATTTCTGCTACAAATATTTTCACTACATTGATGGTCCCTCGTGAAAGCATGTAAAAAGTACAGTTAGAAGGATATTTGGCTTTTAATTAGGGCTGTCAAACGATTAAAATTTTTAATCGAGTTAATTACAGCTTAAAAATTAATTAATCGTAATTAATCGCAATTAATCGCAATTCAAACCATCTATAAAATATGCCATATTTTTCTGTAAATTATTGTTGGAATGGAAAGAAAAGACAAGATGGATATATACATTCAACATACGGTACATAAGGACTGTATTTGTTTATTATAACAATAAATTACCAAGATGGCATTAACATTATTAACATTCTGTTAAAGTGATTCATGGATAGAAAGACTTGTAGTTCTTAAAAGATTAATATTAGTACAAGTTATAGAAATGTTATATTAAAACGCCTCTTAATGTTTTCGTTTTAATAAAACTTTCTTTTTTAAAATTTTCAATCAAAAAATAAACTAGTAGCCCTATTCTGTCCTCAATGTGTGTGAGTACACAAATTGACAGATAGCGAACATAAGTTCCAAAAAGAAATCAGACGGTGTGGCAAAGTTGCATGGGCTTTACTGAAGTCATCTCTTTTTGACAGGAGCACGTTTCTTGTATTTTTGTAAAACTGAAAATAACAAGGCAATGTGTCAATAACTTGCATAAATCACAAAATAATATAAAATGTGCACACACGTGTCCATTTGAGCAGTAGCACTAGCCAATTAGCTCACAAGCATCTAACAATGTAACTGCATTTCACCATATATGTGAACAAATTCAAATACACATCATCAATAACTATCTAATGCTCATGAATATAAACAAAGGAGGACTATAACTCACAAGCGATGCATGTATTAGACACAAACAGTGTGATGGGGCTATGAGAACTGCCACTGAATACTGGATGCGGACGTTAGCTGGTCTGAAGAGCACTGTCTATTAGTGTGAGTTCGCGTCGACATATAATCACGTCAGAAAAGCGCTCCGAAACCCAAATAATCAGCTGCACTGAATCGCCAGCAGAGGGCGACATTACGCCACATAACATATGCAAGTCACACCCAAGCGCCAGCAGAGGGCGGAAAAACTCCATAAAACACAGTTAACAAGTTGGCCTTTCACTGTACTGACATTTAAATCTGTCTGAGCGGGCCTAGTGCGTTAATTGCGTCAAATATTTTAACGTGATTAATTAAAAAAATTAATTAACGCCCGTTAACGCGATAATTTTGACAGCCCTACTTTTAATGCATTAAACGATCATGCTTGTCATACCACAGCAGATTTTTCTTTGCTTACTGGACTGGTGGCATATTTACGTTTTTCTAACTTGTTGTGTATGTCTTAGGTATTTGTCGTAGCAGCAGTTGGAATCACCCGGGCCATTGTATCAATGACTGTCAGTGCATCCAGCTCTGCCACCATCATCGACAAAGTAAGGAAGTGCATTTAATAAATTGGCTTCTGCTCTCGCAACAATAAGTACAGTTCAGACATCGGAAACAGCAGTGTAGTTCTACACCTCTGGAAACCATAACCAAAACAATAACATATACATCAGGGGTGTGGCAATATATCAAAAAGGTGATATATCGGAATAGTTTGTAGCCCAAAAGTTTATCAGTATGTTCCGACCAAGAATTGAAATATCGTTATAAAAAGGTGTTATTGTTTTTTTTTTGGTTATGGTTTTTAAAAAGTAACCAATAGGTTACTACCAAAATCTTCCATAAAAATAGTGTACGGTATGTGTTAGCTCACTGGCTGCCATCGACAGCGCTAGACATCTAAATCATTTTTCACTGATTTGGACATTTAGTACCGTCAATGGCACCGAAACCAGAGTATTCATAGCCAATATTTTGTGGGCATCTACAGGTCATATCCTGTTCATTTTAAGGCATTTATTAACTTTGTGTCCCTTCATGTTCACTTGGGGACAGTCTTGATTCACTTCCTTGGCAGTAACCCAAAATAAACAGAAAATGACGTCAAATGCCTCAGAACGAACTTGTTGCCTGGAATTCAGTGCTGCAACGGTTAATCAATTAACTCGACTATTCGATGAGAAAAAAATATTCAAATTAAAATTTTATTGCTTCGCGGATTTGTTTAGTATTTTTTTTTTGTTTATTTTGAAAAAGTTTCCATTTAGTTTTATTCATTAGGGTGGATACACTGCCCGCTGGTCTGCCTCATGGCTGAATCCAACTGCTCCCTGTTAAGACCAACGTAAGCTAAGTTTTTGTTTGAGCTAATGTTTTGTAATGCCTTCGTATTTTCGTTTATAGATATGTTTAGCTGTTTTTTGTGGGAATATGTGTTTGAACCTATTGTTAAGAGCATTGAAAAAAAAAAGTTACAAGTTTATCGCATTTAAGCTAGCGGACTTTTGCTATGTAAGTTACCCAATTGTTCTTTTGTTGTGCATAGATCTTTTTTTAATACCATTTGAGGCTCAGGTATTTTAATTTTTGATGTTCCTTATCCGATTACTCGATTATTCGAACTAGTTCCTCGATTAATCGACTTCTAAAATAATCGATAGCTGCAGCCCTACTTGAATTGACTACCACTGACGGTCATAGACGTCCAATCCATTCGAAGTGGGAGGGATGGCACCCACCCTCCGAGTTCAAATGAATTGGACGCCTGCTAGTGATAAACTCATTGCAATTCACAGCACAAGGATTAAAGTAACTTGTTTTTCTGTTTTATTAGTTGTTTTGTTGAATATCCTAGAATGATTTCCTCAACCATATATCGATGATTGTTGAATCGCCATATAGTGAGCCTTGTATTGCAAATCGTATCGTATCATGAGCTACCCAAAGGTTCCCACCCCTAGTATACATTATTGTTGTTAAGCTGAGCATTATTCAAGTTTAGGTTGCTGTACTAAACTAGGCAGGTGTGAGTAATGTCATAGCAAGTTTTAATATAATTTATTGAAATTTGCCAACACGCCACCAATAAAGAAAAATGAGGCTCACCCTTGTACAAGTTTGGCAAAATACACAAATAGATGAAATTGAACATTGCACAATACTGTATTTTTTCTGCGGCAACACTTCTGATGGTTATGACTTGCATTGTGCAATAATTAGCTGCCACATCATACAGTTTCTTCTTTTTTTGGCCAGAGGCGTTGTTGTTTTCGCCAGTGATGACAATTACAAATATTTTGTCAACGAACAATTTTTTAATGACAATGACATGACTGACGCGCTAAAAACGTGTCTTGGTAGACTAAAACGGTCAGACAACAGATAACCAACTATGAACACAATGAACTGGTTTCCCTGAGCAAACAGAAAATGCTTATGTAATGGTTAAGAACATGTTCTTTGTCCTTTAGAACATTTCTGTTTTACCACAGTGGATTCTCCTGATCTCTGTTTCTTGTCTTGCTTTCTTTTCAAAGGTATTGTGGGAGATCACCCGCTTCTTCTTACTGACAATTGAACTCAGTGTTGTCATTCTAGGACTGGCTTTTGGTTAGTTGGCCCTGTAATTTCACTTTACATATGTTAATATTTTAAACACCATTGTGGTTGGGGTTTTTGTCAAAATTACAAATGCTAAATTTGCTCATTTTATATTTATTAGGTCACCTGGAGAGTAAATCCAGCATAAAGCGGGTGCTGGCTATCACTGCTGTGCTTGCACTGGCATACTCTATTACACAGGTACTTTCATATGACTGTTGCTGACCTTATTATATAGTACATACATACTAATTTCCAGTTGAATATCTGAAACCAAGCACAATTTTTGTCGTGTATTTCTCTTAAAGTAGCTGTAATACAAGTGGAAGTAATGCGCTTAACACTGTAATAAAGTGGAAAAGGAATTAAATACTGATGAGAGCAGAGGGGGGTATCCGTTAGTTCTAAGTGGCCACATTTGATTTTTAAGTTGTACAGGTGGGCTTTGTCATTTGTAGGTGAAAAGAAAAATCAGTAAAAATATTTACAATGATTCTTTTTCCATTTAGTTTTGGTGATAATTGAATAACCATATTTTATTGTTGTAATTGCATCAAATATTGCAGGATTCCTCTAATTTAAATGTTTAGAGTGACCACACATAAAAGAAGGGGGCTGTGGCCTTCTTGTGTTGCTAAAGTACATAAAGCGGCACATCCTTGTTTGATCTGATCTCAAGATTGTAGGAATTTCTTTTCTGTCTTGACACCATTAGTTGAGGCTGCTTCTGTGTTGCAAAACTGCCAATGAACAAACAAAACTTGGGTTAATCCTTGATCGCTCACTCAAGCAAACTTCTTACCCATTAGTGGTTCGGACTTTGGAGTAAGATGACTTTTAAGGAATTTGTTATAAGGGTAAAATATTTGTTTAATTCTTTTTTTGTACATTGGTAGGGTCTTACGGCTGGAATGATGCACACACTCCAAATGTAAACACAATACGTATCCCCTCTAGGGCACTTTAGAAATCCTCTACCCGGACAGTCACCTATCTGCTGAGGACTTTAACATCTACGGACATGGAGGGCGACATTTCTGGTTGGTCAGCTCCTGCTTCTTCTTCTTGGTTAGTAATCAGGAGAAACACGAGGAAAAAAACAGTGTTGATATTATTCATCACCTCTTAGGCTAGGTTCATACTACAGGTCTTGATGCACAAATCCGATTTTTTGCCATATATGTTTTTTTCGCATGCCCGTTCAGACTGCCTTTGTCCATTGAGACCGTTTAAGTATCACGCATGCGCACTAATTCACAGTCTGAGATGCGCTCAGCAAAGAGACCTGCATGCGCAGAAGCATCAAAATAAATGGCCACACATGCTGGCTGTCGTCCGCCATTCCAGGGATATCATATTTTGCTTTTCAAAAAGAGGAAACAAATAACAGACATAAATAATCCCCATTTAGGCTTATATTCAAAGTTTATATGGATCGATAGCATGCACGCACTGTCCGTGCATGTCACACACAAATATGGGCAGTTTGCCCCGACTCTCGGCCGTGTAAGCAATGTTGAAATATAGCTCATATAGAGCAGAGAGAAAACTGATCATTCTCAGGCTTATCCTCAACCCATTTTTATCTTTTTTATGACTTGTCAAGCCCGGCCCTTCCCCAAAAGCTGTTTTCAATACAAGCTAGGCGCTAATAACGCGCAGCTGCACCGCTACCGTAGCATATCTCTCGCTCTTTGTTAAGGTAATTGCTGCATGAATTCCGATTTGGAGACTTGACAGTACGGACCACCGCAACATTCTGGAAAAATGTGGCCCAGATCAGATTTGTACCACATACGAAACTGACCCAGATCGGATTTGAAATGGTCCAGTTCTATGCGACTTGTCACGTTCAGACCGTCAAGTTAATGCCTGACCGGAGTTGGAAAAAACACGAAAAAATCGGATTCGTGCATTAAGACCTGTAGTATGAACGTAGCCTTAGTGTCATTCATATCTAACATATCCGGCAATGTCTTTTCTAGGTTTACTCGTTGATTGTGAT
Source organism: Corythoichthys intestinalis (assembly GCF_030265065.1). NCBI lineage: Eukaryota > Metazoa > Chordata > Actinopteri > Syngnathiformes > Syngnathidae > Corythoichthys > Corythoichthys intestinalis. The sequence continues at coordinate 46,796,763 of NC_080403.1, read as the reverse complement.
TTTGCCCAAAACTCCAGTGAGGGAAAGGATATCTCTGCCATGTAAGTTTGAATAGAGGTGGGCACAGACAAGAATTAGCACTGGAAGCACTTATTTACTCCTGCTTCGTTTAGAATAGCAGGAGCTTGGACGAAACAGAAAAACACGTGCTATATCTGACAGGAGAGGAAACCGGTCTTGCGACAAAAGTATTGTTCCAAACCACAACAAATGCCCATGTATAGATTTAAGATGAATTTGTAGATGACATTTGAATTCCAAAGTGCTTTGCAATTTGTTATTCAAGATGCTGCAATATCCTGACATACAAAGGGCTTCACAGGCTGTTGCATGACATCCATAGCGCTCAAAGCGCTTTACACTACATTGCCATGACGCAGCACCAGGAGCAGTGTGGGGTTCAGTATCTTGCTCAAAGACACTTAGGCAAGTTCATCAGGGCAGAGAATCGAACCCTTGGGGGACAACTACCCTACCACTGAGACACGCCGTCCCCCCACATTAAGGAAGAGCGGTTTTGTTATAGTACAGGGGTCAGCATGTAGGTCTTTGAACCCTCTGATGCAATTCAGTTTCATATTAACTAAAACGATAGTTTATTTTTTTCTGGCACTTACGAGATTTAACAAAAACCTCTAACTTCCCTTTAGTAGGCAGGCTTACTGTTTTGAGTAAACACTCATGGAGGTCATGAATTCACCAACTATGTAAAGTCACAGTTGCCACTTGGAAGTTCTGTGAATACATTTGTGTAAAATGTGAGCACTTAGTCTGCTTACTGAAAGGACACGAAACCCCTTTGTTAATTTAAATATGCAGCACAGTATATATACAGTGGTATGAAAAAGTATCTGAACCTTTTGGAATTTCTCACATTTCTGCAGAAAATCCCCATCAAATGTGATCTGATCTTTGTCATAAATCACCAGTGTTGTCACAGATGACTTAAAAAAGTAATTTAATTACTGATTATACCTCAAAAAAGTAATCTAGTAACTTTACCAATTTCTTATCAAAGTAACTAAGTTACTTTAAAAGTAACTAAGTTACTTTAAAAGTAACTTATCAGTTACTTTTTACCAATTTTTCTCCTTTTGCTGCCTCAACATAAAAATGACAACAAAAAAATGTCATCGCATGTAATTGAAGTTTTCACATAAGGCTTAATCTTTGAGTTAGTGAGGGTTTAATTAGTCGATGGAGTGGATTTCAACCACTATTGACTCGCGCTAGCTTAGCCACCCCGGAGCCCTGAAACTAACAAATAACCGACAAACTGCACAGAATTTGTTCAAATGAACTCCAACGACTAAACAAACCCCCGCTAACTCCAAGATAAAGCCTAATGTAAAAAATTCTGAACTTTCCCTTTAAAATAAAGACCTAGCTGTTAAAATATTGTCTATAAAATTTCTAAAGCAATAAAACAACAAAAATTGATTAAATGAACAAGAATCCTACAACGTATGTCATAATGGATCAAAATCATTTTTCGAGCAGATCATGTGACTAGCACCTAAAACACTAGCTTTTGCTTTGCTAAGCCAAAACTACACCTGTGGAGGCAACATGCCTAAATGCACTGAGTTGCCGCCATGTGATTGGCTGATTAGAAATTAAGTGTTAACGAGCATTTGGACAGGTGTATCTAATAAAGTGGCCGGTGAGTGTATATGGATCAACATTGGTTAAGCATTCCCTTTAGGGAAGCTCCACCTAGTGGATGCATAATGCAACCCCAACCAATACCACTACTAGTAGTAGTACTGTGCCTTACAATGAGGTGCGTCCTCTATCTGAAAAGTTTTCGAATAGGCCATTCATTGAAGGTGCACTCTATAGTCCTTTCAGTGTGAAAATACGGTATATAGATACATGCAATGGTGGTACATCGTGATACTGTGTATCCCAAAAGGTTATCGATATGCTACTGCCAAGAATCGAGATATCCTTTTGAAAAGGTGTCAATGTTTTTTTTTTTTTTTTTTTTTTAAAAAAAGGGAACCAACAAGTTGCTATCAAAATCTTCCACTATAATACAACCCCTAGCAAAAAGTATGCAATCGCCAGTCTTGGACGAGCACTCACTCAGACATTTTATCATGTCGAACAAACTCTGATAAAAAGCTTGAAAAAATAATGAATTAGTTCAAAAGTGAAACTCTGTAGCCTTCGGAAACACTAAAATAAATAAACATTGTGGTGGTCAGTTAAATGTTAATCTTATAGAGCAAGTGCAGGTAAATATTTATGGAATAATTCCATTCTGAGGACAAAAATATGGAATCATGAGAGACAAACAAAGAAATAATCAAAACTTGCAGTTGCCAGATCATCCATGCAGGTCGAAGCCTTGCTGTGGATCATTTTTTTCTATTTTCACCACAGGTTATCAATAAAGTTGAGATCTGGGCTATTTGCAGGCCATGCCATTGACTGGATGTGTCTTTCTCCAAGGAGTGCTTTAACAGTTTTAGCTCTGTGGCATGATGCATTGTCATCTTGGAAAATGACAAAAATATTTTCAATTGAAGGGATAAGAAAGCTGTCTAAAATTTCAATTTAAACTTGTGCATTTATTGAAGATTTAACCACAGCCATCTTCCCAATGCCTTTGCTTGACATGCAGCCCCATATCATCCAGGACTGAGGGAAATTTGGTGTCTTCAGGCAGTCATCTTTGTAAATCTCACTGGAACAGCACCAAACAAAAGTTCCAGCATCATCACCTTGTCAAGAGTCAAGAATCTGCATTGGAGCTGTTCCAGTGAGACCTTAAATGGCCCAAAATTTACCGAATTGCGTGGTATTGACTGCCACTGAGAGCCATAGACGTTCAATCCGTTTGAACTGGGAGGGACCCAGGAACCCTCCCAGTTCAAATGGATTGGACGTCTACTAGTGATAAACTAATTCCAATTCACACTAGAAGCTTGTTTTCTGTTAATTAGTTGTTTGTAGAATATCCCAGAATGATTTCCTGACCAATGTATTGATAATCGTTGTATCGCCATATCGTCAGATCATCGTTATCGTGAGCTTTGTATCGCATATCGTGTCGTGAGGTACCGAGAGGTTCCCACTCCTAATACACACTGTCTAGCTGACACAAACATTTCAAATGTCAATATGTGTGTGTGCAGCTCCCAGTGTTCTTTTCTGTGGAAACTGTCAAAAACAGCTTTTCGAGTGTTAAAGGTTGCTTACCTTGCAATATGTTGTTGTTTATCAACCTTTGTTTTTTTTCCCCCTACATGCAGCAAAGAGGAGTTTTTATGTGTATGCTGCCATCCTGTCCTTATTGAACTTCTTCCAGGGCCTGGGTAGTGCCCTTCTATGTGCAGGAGTTATAGAGGGACTGTGGTCAGTATAAATACCAGGGCAGTATATACATATTTGATGATTTTTTTTTAATGCTTTGTTTTTTCTTGATTAGCTGTGTGGATGTCACCACCTTCCTCTACTTCTCTGCTTTTGCTCCACTCATCTACGTCACATTCCTCAAAGGATTCTTTGGGTATGTTAGAGGAATCGCACAGATTAAAGTTATGCTGAATACTAGTTTTAGATTATGTTTGTCTCTTTTTCCCTTGCAGCTCCGAACCAAAGATCCTGTTCTCCTACAAGTCACAGGTGGACGAGGCGGACGAAAGTGACGTCAACCTTCCGCCGACTGTTGCGTCAACCATTGGCCGTAGGGAACTCACCGACCAGGGCCTGTACTATTCGTCCACTCAGTTTGACGGCTCCGGCCCCAGCAGTGCAGGAGTGGTCGGAGCGTATCTGGATGACGTTGCTTCTGGACCTTTTGGGTCCAGCAGCATTAACAGTATTGAAGCTGATCGTCGGAGGCCTATTAATGCCTAATTCCTTCATGGCGGTCAGCCTTTGAACTTGAATGTGTGTAAATACACTGTTTCAATGAGATCAACACACGATATGGACAAAGAATTAAGGAACTTTTCTATCCATTTCCCTTGATGATCGTGATTTATTGATACTTCTTCTTTTTTTTAACACTGTTGTCAGTGTGCCCTGCTGCTGTAGCTCTTCGCTCAAGCTGACTTTTTCTCAGCAGATCTTCTGTCATTCCGCTTTTCTTCAGCCAGCGCTTTGTCCTCAGTGAGGAAGATTTCGTCATTAGAACAGTCTTCACATTATTTCTGACACTGAGTATCATTTGTATATTCTCACTGAAGTGTTCATTAACTTTTATGTATTTGTCCAAAAGTTGAACTGCCATGTCTCAGTATATGTGGCAATGTTGAGTGCTTTTGACTGGTAAATTTTATCATTGATTGATTGCTATTGTGTTAACAAGTCAGTGTTCTGTGTTGCCATGTCTTAAAAAAAAAAAAAAAAAGTGGATTGAAATTGCATTCTGTGGTTCAGTTTACAGCATTTTGAATGTTTACGCTGAACGAAAACGATCTGACGTGGTCTTACCTTTCAATATTTATTTTTAAAGTATGACATTCCTACTCTCTGCATCTTCTATACTTCTAATGAAAGTATCAGTCATCTTCATCTGAGCCAGAGATGCCTCATTACTGCATCCCACCTCCCTTCTAGTAAACAGCAACAGCTGCCTTGTAATTGTTTCCTAAAAGTGTTGATTGTTGTTTGAGTGCTTGGAAATTGTAAATGTGAAAGGAGAGCTGTATTTAAACCATGTAGTCGTCACATTGCAAGGTTAGGTTTGCTTTTGTTGTAAAACGTACAGAAAAACGTTCTTGACCTGGTTGATGCAATGTTTTCTATGTAGTTTTGCTGATCCCTAAAATGCTCATATTGATTGGATTCTGTGAATTAGAACATACTCATTCCCTGTCAAATGATTCAATGCTACAGTATATACGGAATAAAAATGATAATGATTGTCCTCGGTCGTTTATTTCATACTTGGAAATTTAATCTTATTTCATAATAAAAATACTATTAAACATAACATTAAATTAAATGCAATAATTTGGAAACATTAATATTGGAGATTGATAGCTTCCCTACATTGTTTAATACGAAAAAAAAGATAACACAAAACACGCACTATACAGAACACATTTATATATACACTCACCGGCCACTTTATTAGGTAAACCTGTCCAACTGCTCGTTAACACTTAATTTCTAATCAGCCAATCACATGGCGGCAACTCAGTGCATTTAGGCATGTAGACATGGTTTACGACAATTTGCAGTTCAAACCGAGCATCAGTATGGGGAAGAAAGGTGATTTGAGTGACTTTGAACGTGGCGTGGTTGTTGGTGCCAGAAGGGCTGGTCTGAGTATTTCAGAAATTGCTGATCTACTGGGATTTTCACGCACAACCATCTCTAGGGTTTACAGAGAATGGTCCGAAAAAGAAAAAATATCCAGTGAGCGGCAGTTCTGTGGGCGGAAATGCCTTGTTGATGCCAGAGGTCAGAGGAGAATGGCCAGACTGGTTCGAGCTGATAGAAAGGCAACAGTGACTCAAATAACCACCCGTTACAACCAAGGTAGGCAGAAGAGCATCTCTGAACGCACAGTACGTCGAACTTTGAGACAGATGGGCAACAGCAGCAGAAGACCACGCCGGGTGCCACTCGTTTCAGCTAAGAACAGGAAACTGAGGCTACTATTTGCACAAGCTCATCGAAATTGGACAATAGAAGATTGGAAAAACGTTGCCTGGTCTGATGAGTCTCGATTTCTGCTGCGACATTCGGATGGTAGGGTCAGAATTTGGCGTCAACAACATGAAAGCATGGATCCATCCTGCCTTGTATCAACGGTTCAGGCTGGTGGTGGTGGTGTAATGGTGTGGGGAATATTTTCTTGGCCCTCTTTGGGCACCTTGGTACCAATTGAGCATCGTTGAAACCCCACAGCCTACCTGAGTATTGTTGCTGACCATGTCCATCCCTTTATGACCACAATGTACCCAAATGTCCGCTTGTTATTTGTTTTTTGGTGTTTGGCGCCCTCTATTGGCGCTTGGGTCCAACTGATTTTATGGGTTAGTACCATGAGTGAGCATGGTGTAATTACTGACATCAACAATGGCAAGCTACTAGTTTATTTTTTGATTGAAAATTTTACAAATTTTAATAAAACGAAAACATTAAGAGGGGTTTTAATATAAAATTTCTATAACTTGTACTAACATTTATCTTTTAAGAACTACAAGTCTTTCTATCCATGAATCGCTTTAAGAGAATGTTAATAGTGTTAATGCCATCTTTTTGATTTAATGTTATAATAAACAAATACAGTACTTATGTACCGTATGTTGAATGTATATATCCGTCTTTTGTCTTATCTTTCCATTCCAACAATAATCTACAGAAAAATATGGCATATTTTATAGATGGTTTGAATTGCGCTTAATTACGATTAATTAATTTTTCAGCTGTGATTAACTCGATTAAAAATTTTAATTGTTTGACAGCCCTAATTTTAAAGTTTTTAAACAATGGCCGTCAATGGTATGCAATGCATTTGTTTTTATTCATTTTGATTTAATTACTTTAGTTTTTAGAAGCATTGTATTGATTTGTAAATATATTTGTAACTATAAAAACATCACAATTATTGATAGCTGGAAAAAATGGAATTTTAATATTTTTTAAAAGGGTAAAAATGGTAAATTTCCCTGTTATAGCGTAATCGTTAAAAAAGCGGACTACAGTTTTCGACTACATTTCCCATCTTCCGCTTCATCTTCCAACCAATTAGCATTGAGAATAGTGGGGGGCACAGTGACCTTGATTGGACCGTTTTGACCAGCGATAGCGGGCGGCAGGGTGCAGCCGCTGTCTTCCAAATAAATGTCTACTTGTTAGGATATGAAACAGAATTAAACCAAAATAACACTCAAGCTAAGTAGCACCAAAAAGGTATTCATTATGGGAGGGAATGGCAGCACAGGGAGGAAAGTGTCATTTGGAATGGACGAAGAAGAGAAGGTCACGGTTATTGAAGGAGTGAAGGTAACTATCACTGCTATGAAATTTTTGTCAGTTTGTATAGGTTTGACGTTAATCATTGCTCGTTTATGGGATTCTGTGTCCTCACGTGAACCTGCTCATATGTACTCAGACGCCCCTTCAATGAGACCCGCTGCTCTGGCTGTTTGCTACTTGACACCATTAAGAAATGACGCTGTGCATACCATGCATTGAAGTACCCTGTCATGCCGTTATTGTGGCTTTGAGCTGCATTGCATGCGTGGAGTACATTTGTTTTGTATACTTAAACATTAAAAAGGGGCTGTAAATAAACGGACATATATAGCTTTTACAATATTTTTTCTGCTATATCAGTAGTGTTCAAACTTTTTCTTGCATGGCCGCTGGCTATACTGTAGGGCTGCAGCTATCGATTATTTTAGGAGCCGATTAATCGATGAACTAGTTAGTTCGAATAATCGAGTAATCGGATAAGGAACATGAACAATTTAAATAGCTGAGCTGAGCCTCAAACGGTATAGAAAAATAAATAAATAAGGATATATGTACAACAAAAGAACAATTGGCTAACTTACATAGCATAACGCCACTCGCTTAAATGCTATAAAACGCTTTTAACAACGCTTTTTTTTTTTTAAAACCTGTCCTGTTCAGCTGTTTGACACGGAGAATGGAAGCCCGGTTGGTCTAAACAGTTTTAATGTTTCACATTGAGAGTATGACATACTCCCATTTAGAGCTGTCCCGACTACTCGACATAGTCGACGTCATCGATGACGTAAATCCGTCGACGAGCACAACATCCCGTCGACAGTTAATGAAGGGTTAAAAAAATATATGCGTGGAAAGTTCAGAATGTCGGATGCTCTGTATGTAAGCGGGGAAAGCAGCACAAAGCCAAAAAAATGCGCACCGGAGTGTCCAAAACATTGACTTATTTCAAAGAAACAAAGGAGGGTACACTCTTTTCTCCTGTCTCTTCAATGCCAAGCTTGGCTGCACGTCGGCCGTGAATAAACACCTCAAGTGCCGTCACCCAGTTTGTAATTTTTTTTTCATTTTTTTATACACCAGAGGGTGCTGTCGCCTTACTAAATAATGTTTCATTGACTATGGGCCTATAAGTGCTATTAGTATTGTTCTTGATGCTAATTGAAAGGTTTATTTCATGTTATGGTTTATTTTATGGTATAGAAAATTATATAAGGTTAAAAGGTCATAAATATATACAGTATATACAATGATTGCACTCAAGGGAGAGATTGTCACTATAAGGTAATAATTTAAGGTAAAGGCTATTCATATAGGCAATTATTCATTGATATATAAATAAGGTTTAAAAGGAAAAAGGTGAAAAGTTTTTGTTAATTTCTAATTGTGTTGTTTTATTTGTGTGCACCGTAGCTCTTGTGTGTTTACATCAAGGATGGATCAATACAATACAATACAATCGGGATTCTACACTAGTTAATTCTATCAGCATATGAACTCATTGTTTATTTGTGATATATTATTGTTATTTACGTGTTTATTTGTACTGTAATAAATAATTTAAGTGTTCCAATTTTTTTTTTTTTTTTTTGTGAATTGATAAGCGTCAACAAAATTTCATTGCTAAATTAGTAAAAAAAAAAATTTTTTTAAATGTTTAATTATTAGATTAGTCGACTAATCGTAAAAATAGTCGGCTGACTAATCGGGAGAAAATTAGTCATTTGGGACAGCCCTACTCCCATTGTGATCATTCAACATACCTCATTTATTATGACAAAGCAGGGAACAGGAAAGGGTTATGGGGGAACCGAAGAAAAGAAACACAAACAAACAACAACAAGAAATACATTGAACGGCTACACTAACTACTAAAATGTTGGTGCTATTGTCAGCAAGATGTATTTCCGGTTGACACCATGTGGGGGGCCTGTTAACCCTTTAAGGTCTGGGCCTATTTTGTCTGAATTTGCATGCCTTTGAAGTTGCCTTTATATTTCAAAGAAAGAATTGTTTACAATGGCCTGGTTTGGTCCCTTTTTTTGTGACACCTTGAACTTCATGCCCAAACTGTTGTTTCCTTCACTGACCAATCATAAATCATCATTTTGGGCCCAAAAAGACCAAAAATTCCAAAATCGTTTTGTCAAAATTTTTAATATTGACGTCCAATTGACAACCAAACATGCGTAACGAACCGTTTTGAAACTTTGTAATATTTATTCAACATGTTAGGATGAAAATTCAACCCCAAAAATTTAGAATAAATAGTCTTATATTTGACAATTCAACATAAACAACAGGTATAGCCATAGGCGTTTTTTGCCTTTATACATGCTCTAGTCAAAACAGGTTATATACAGCAGACCAAACAGTGAAGAACAATGAAAAAATATATACCATCTAACACAAAAAGTGTTTAGAGGCCATCTCTTTATGAGTTTAGGTATTGCGGCCCATCACCTGATGAAAACTATGTACACACAATCAAGCTTCTTGAACACACATTTATATACACAAATTGAGAAGACTGATTGTGGGAAAAAAATACATATATATATATATAACATTGGGGAAAAAAAGTATTTTCAAAAATATTTACAATAAACAAGTTAAAAAATGTTCAGGCATGCCACTCCGAAAAGCAGTTTCGTCCTGGAATTAGACACAGGGCGACATCACACAGCCCACACTTCCATGGGGTGTCGGTCCTCTTTCCACCCTTCCATTTTCATTTCACTTTACTTTTATTGTCACTATAAATGTACATGGAAAAAGTCAGTATTTATGAAAATAATAAAGTATAAAATAAAAATATATACAGCAATAAATAATAATGGAAATCTATATGTATGACAATAGAAAGAATACCATAGCTGAATATGTGCTACATCCCTAATCTTCATATAGAAAGAAGAACACCACAAATTATAAATTCCTGCCTGGGATACACACAGTGCACATACGACTTTGATCTGATATGCACATTATTATATACACAAACACACACTTATATTGCATCAAAATTAACTTTGTCTTGCAATATCAAAAGAAACTTTCAAAAGAAACTTTTTCAGCATAAAAAAAAAAAAAAAGTGAGTTGGCTTACCTCTGCTCGTCGATGGCGTCACCCACGTGTTCAAATCCGTCACTATCTTCACTCGAGGACTCTTCCGAAGAAGACGATGACGACGAATTTGGACCATCCTCTTCCTCAAGTTGATCAAAAAGCACAATTGCTTGCGCTAAATTTAGTTTTCCGTTCATTCTCAAAGTCACACAAAGTCGCTGCTCGATCCAAACGGCCGTCGCTCGTCACCTCGCTGCTTCAGAACACTCCTCCCTCTCGTTCGGTGGAACCTCGCACGGCAGTTATATTTATAAAAAAAAAACACGCATTTTGTGCTTCCACTGTGACTTCGAAAGGGTTCGTTTGATTTGTGTTTTTTTTTTCATGGAGGTTCCGTTTTGAAAAAGGACAAGACAAGGAAATATAGACATAAACAAATGATCCATGCAGCGTTTTAATGTTTTTTTGAGAGGACAATAAAACTATAAAACTTAAATGACAATATCTCACGTTTTAGTTGGCCGATTGACTTCAAATAATAACGAGAGTAAACCGCAACTTCCGCACTTTAAAACGAGACCAACCAACGGCATGTGGGTGACGTAATTAAAACGTGAGGGCGCTTCAAAGACGACGTGCGCTGAGGACGCGCCGGCGCATCCTTCGACTCTCAAGGGTTAACCAGGGAAAGAGGGGGACAGGGTTGGGGGAGTCTATAAGCTAAGTGATTGAAAGGGGTAGAGTGTACACAAATCAGCTCTGTGATCTCGAACCCAATAATCGTGTGAATCCCTTGTGAGTGTAAGCCTGTTGGTGAACGACCCTACGCTGCCCCATCGCCACTCCCGGCCCCAGCACCCACCACCCGAGCGCGCCCTATCACATCGAGTCGCACGGGAACCCCACCAAGCGCTGGACAGCCACGCAGACGAGCGGAGACACTACGAGGGCGCCAACCTAGGTCCACAGTCCCCACTCAGCCAGCCCGGGGAGGGCGGGCTGGCGGTGGGCTTTCAGTGCAGCCCATCCCTCCTCCCGCAGCCCAGCAAAGGATCCCCCCCCCCCCCCCCCCCCGGGATTTAGGGTGGTCCCCTGCGTGACCCGCGCACCCATCAACCGGCCTTCGGGGATGGCAAGAGGGGACACACCACCAACCCCACGCCCACCCGGCCCACAAGCCACAGCCGCAGCCCCCCAACCAGCACGGCACGCCACGGAACCCCCAGCGGCCTGCAAAGCCCAGGGCAGGTCAGGGTCCCCCGCTGGAGCAGGCAACATCCAGCCGATACACCAGTGCCCAGCCAGTGACCTGCGACGTAGCACAGGGCGGGTACCCAGTCAGAGAAGAGAGGGGAAGGCGGAGGCAGGAGGACGCCGAGGAGCGGGGCGACATGAGATCGGAGCCCCGAACTCCCCGGCAGTGGGGTGAAAAAAGAAAAATAGAAAAATAAATAAGGATCTCTGTACAACAAAAGAACAATTGGCTAACTTACATAGCATAACGCCGCTAGCTTAAATGTTATAGAACGCTTTCCTTTTTAACAACGCTCTTGACAAATGGTCCAGACACATATTCGTACAAAAAAACAGCTAAATAGACATATAAACTTGATGAATGCATTAAAAAAAATTAGCTCAAACAAAAACTTATGTTGGTCTTAACATGGACCAGCTGGATTCAGCCAGGTGAAATGAGGCAGACTAGGAGGGCAGTGTATCCACCCAAATCAATAAAACTAAATTCAAACGCTTTCAAAATTGACCATTACAACACCAGTTTAATTAAACGATTACTCGAAGCAGCAAAATTTATTAATTTTTTTCTAATCGAATACTCGAGTTAATCGATTAATCGTTACAGCACTAATATACTGTATAAAAAAAAGAAGCAAGGGAGTTGAAGATTGTACATACATTATTAGTTACTGTATATAACGGGTGGGAACCTCTGGTTACCTCACAATACGACACAATTTGCGATACAAGGCTCCTGATAACAATGATCTTACGATATGGTGATACAACAATGGTCAGGAAATCATTCTAGGACATTCTACAAAACAACGATTCAACGAATAAACAGAAAAGGTACAGTGGTCCTTCGACATACGATTGTTTCGGGACACGATCTTTTCGACATCCAACGTAAAATTTGACTCGCTATTTGTTTCTATATCCGACGAAATGCTTGAAATACGACGATTTATGGCGGCGCCGTAGTTTCTTTGTTTTCCCGCAAGACAGACTTACGTTAAATTTTCTTGTGAGAGAGATCAACATGGGTTCCAAGAATGTTAGTGCAGGTGGTGAAATAAGGGAAAAAGTTGACACTTATCATTGAAATGAAGATGGAAATGATACAAACCTATGAGCATAGGGTGCTCATCTGTTAGAGGAGTGCGGAAGTTCAGATTGTTAGATTATTCGCGATTCGGCCATGGAAGATTCGAAAACCATTCACAAACATCCAAATTCCGATTATTTAAATATACCAGGTAAAGCGGAACTAAAACACAGTCAGCATGGTCTTTGGGACGCAATGAGGAACGGACTGAGAGTAAATATCATGTTCAACTCATGCCGCTAGATTGTAAAAACACTAATTTTGGGAGTGACCAGCTGCCCTATATTGAACTATGGCACAGGCAATTAATATAATACAGCACTTACTTTTCAGGTACAGGCCAGATTTCTTTCATGGTCATAACTTTGCAATATTATTTACTGTTTTCCAGCTATCAGAAGATGTTCTCAGGCGAATGAGAGACGCTGAGGGGTCTCTCAGCTCCAAGAAACCACCAACTCAGCAAAACAACATAACATCAGGTACGTTGCTGTTAATGACACTGTGGCTTAATTAAAGCTATTGTTTATTTTATTGTTTGTTCTATCATATATGTTGTAAAAGGACGCACCATTATATTTTTACGTATGGTTATCAGGTTTAAAATCTCCTAGCCACTCTGCTACTGAACTCCAGGAGGAAATTCGTAGAAAGTTAGTACCATTCATCAATCCATCCATATGTTCTCGATACGGATTACTAGTTGTTATCTTTCTGAATTCAGCTTTGAGAATCAACAAGCGCTGGTGCAGGAGCAGTTGGCCAGAATCTCTCAGAGTGATCAAGAGGCTGCTACCACGGTGGGATTGGAGGATTTAAGCCCTTCGCGCCTCATGGAGAAAGGGAAGGCTTGGGAAGAACATGAAAAAGCAAAGTTACTGGTGAGCCACGCTGTCTGTCTATCCCATAAAGGGTGGTAATTAGAGATGTCCCGATCGAGATGCCGATCGATCGGGTCCGATCACGTCATTTTCAACGTATCGGAATCGGCAAAAAAATATCGGCCATGCCTTTTTTTAATATATATATATATATATATATTTTTTAAAATTAAGTCGTTTTCTAATTGTATTTAACGTTACAGACATAATATGTTACACTCATCCAGAGTCTTTAGTTTAGGCTTAAGGTAGGGTTATAAAATTTATCCCGATAACGGCAGTAATTAATGTTTTTAAAAATGTATCACCTTAAAATATTTAACGCATTTAATGCATGCGCTGCACGACCCACTCACGCATTGTTGCGCTCAATCTGTAGTGGCGCTGTTTTACCTATACACAGGGTGACCCAAAAAAAAGTTTACACTGCCATAATACAACTTAAATGCCATGTTTATTCATCTTAGAATTAGAATTGAATCACAAATTATACATTATTGTAAAGAACATTTACAGTACACTCTATTTTTCAATGTGTCCTCCCTTAAGTGTCACAACAGCCTCCAGGCGCCTGCGGAGCGCTTGACAGGTCTTCTTTATGTAGGATGCTGTCATCTTTTCCCAAGATCTAACAATGGACCTCTCCAAGGCTGCCACAGAAGTTTGTGGCTTCTTACAGGCACTGTCCTCCACAGTTGCCCATATGCTATAATCCAGGGGATTGAGATCTGGACTCTGGGGTGGCCACATATCACCTTGTCAATCAACTTTTTGGTCCGCACAGATCGTCACTTCCAGACCCAGGTTTTCGTGAGGCTGTTCCAGTATCTTTCAGCTTCTTTTTAACTTTGTAGACTGCACATCTGGATATTCTCAGATTTGCTGCAATCTCAGTAGGTGTCAGACCGGCACGCAGCAATTCAGGTACAGCTAAAGTTTTCTTCATTTTCAGCAGAAGCACAGGAATTGTAGAGACGAGAGATTACCAGCTGCATTGAGTGACCTTAATGCATCACTTAACCATGACAACCTATTTAAATATGTTTCAATGGCTTTTAAACAAGCAGTCAACTGAGTGTAAACTTTTTTTTGGGTCACCCTGTAGAGAGATAAAAGGCAGCGTAAAATGAGTAGAGTGAATTTTGGCAGCCTTTGGAGCTGTTTTTTAATTGGCTAGAGCCTTACAATCCCTCTCCCTACGATTAGATATAACATGAGAAGCGATCTGGGGAAGCAAGGTAGTAATTGATCGTTTTCTTAACACCCTATGTTATTTCCCAATGCAGAGATGATATATCAATTGGTAGCACTACGCACAGTCATGGTTCCACTTCCCATCATACATTTGGGCATGGCTAAAGTATCATTTACTGAAAGCTCAACAAATACACTAGATGGCAATATTTAGTCACAATATACAAAGTCACAAGTCTTTCTATCCGTGGATCCCTCTCACAGAAAGAATGTTAATAATGTAAATGCCATCTTGAGGATTTGTTATCATAATAAACAAATACAGTACTTATGTACTGTATGTTGAATGTATATATTCGTCCGAGTTTTATTCATTTTTTTCTTAATGCATTGCCAAAATGTATATGATCGAGGAAAATTATCAGGAATGATTGGAATTGAATCGGGAGCAAAAAAAAAAAGCAATCGGATCGGGAAATATCGGGATCGGCAGATACTCAAACTAAAACGATCGGGATCGGATCGGGAGCAAATAAACATGATCGGAACAACCTTAGTAGTAATGTGTTACATAGGGCTGCAGCTATCGATTATTTTAGTAGTCGATTAATCGATGAACAAGTTAGTTCAAATAATCAGGTAATCGGATAAGGAACATGAAAAATTAAAATACCTGAGCCTCAAACAGTATCAAAAAATAAATGAGAATCTATGTACAACAAAAGACCACTTGGCTAACTTACATAGTAAAAGTGTGCAAGCTTAA
Source organism: Corythoichthys intestinalis (assembly GCF_030265065.1). NCBI lineage: Eukaryota > Metazoa > Chordata > Actinopteri > Syngnathiformes > Syngnathidae > Corythoichthys > Corythoichthys intestinalis. The sequence goes on along the minus strand of NC_080403.1, from coordinate 46,781,566 downwards.
ATGCTATAAAATTTAACAACGCTCTTAACAAATGGTTCAGACTCGTATTCCCACAAAAATATATATAAATATTAGGGCTGTCAAAATCATCGCGTTAAAAAACATTAGCCCAAACAAAAACTTAGATTAAGTTGGTCTTAACAGGGAGCAGTAGGATTCAGCCATGTGAAATGAGGCAGACCAGAGGGCAGTGTGTCCACCCTAATCAATAAAACTAAATATAAAACACTTTCAAAATAAACCATTAGAATGCCACTTTAATTAAACAAATACTAAAAGCAACAAAATTTAATTTGAGTATTTTTTTCTAATCGAATACTCAAGTTAATCGATTAATCGTTGCAGCACTAGTGTTACATTTACTCTCTTACATTTACGTGTTCTGCCAAAATATACCACCAGCGAAACGTCCTAGAAGAGGTTAATTTGACACCCAAGTGCTACCATGCGCTTTCAGCTTGTTTTGTTTGGATGCATACAGACAGAACATACTAAAGATGCCTTAAGAAAATACTTAAACGTAGTAATATGCAATAAGGGTGGTTTAAATATGCAACGTGACTAATGTGGTCAACAGATCAACAATCTGCTTGAAAGCTACGACAAGATAACACAATGCTTAAAGGTATGAGAGGGAAACACATGCAAAAAGTATTTCGAGGCAATGAAAAGGTAATAAAAGACTCTACAAAAACACAAACAGTAAGTACTCGCGGCATGTTGGACGTCTCGCCGCGTAGAAGGACTTGCAATAACCCGGTATTGTTCGTCTAGTGACAGTGATAAACTACGTCATCACCCCGAGCGTCCATTGCACGCATAAAACATGCCGCCCTCCGTAGGTCAAAATATGTACTAAATATTATAGATTTTTAAATCAGTGGCAATATTTTAGGTGTTTCTCGTAACATATTTTAGTAAAAGAACAATTGGGGCTTATTTGAGCCTATAATTCCGAGGTTCCCTTTAAAGAGCTGTAAAAATTTAAGTATTTGACAATAGAGTCAACATTACTTGAAAGTGTGGACTTCAACCTCTCTTCTAGTTTTTATTTGACACCGATAGACCACAGAAAACCGGAGATATGATCTTTTTCATTTCATTGGTAGGATTGTTTTTTTTTTTCTCCACTAGAGGGCACTCATAGTCTTTGGACGGGTGATGTTTCATTTTTTCTAGTCTGAATTCGATGATATTTGTGTATTTTTTTGGCCTAATATGATCATATAATAGGTTGTAAAGTATAATAATAGTTAATTACCGTATTGGCCCGAATATAAGACGGCCCTGATTATAAGACGACCCCCTCTTTTTCAAGACTCAAGTTTGAAAAAAGATTTTTTGAACACCAAATTAATTTTTATACAGAAAATTACAGTACATCCGAAACGAATGATTTAACAATGTATTTGAGAGAAAAAGCATGTTATTTTGCCTCATTCAAATCTTAATATCTGAACATTTAAACATGTGAAGTAAAGTGCAAGCACATTCGTTAATGAATGGCTTCCGGTTTTTGAAATGTAAATAAACCAATCTATTGTGATAAAACAACAAAATTGCAATAACTGCATTAACCATCAAAGTAAAGTCTTACTGTAACTGTAGTCTTGAAACAAATCTGAATAAGGAAAAACATTGCCATAAAATAATGCCAACTGGTTATACTAAAAAGAGTAGCTGAGATCTGTCATGACAGAACATCACGTCAATGATATCTGGCGCCATCTAGCGTCGTGAATGGGTATAATATCTAGACCGCGAATATAAGACGACCCCCTCTTTTTCAGTCTTATTTCAATGCAAAAAACACCGTCTTATATTCAGGCCAATACGGTCATATAGATGTTGTGCTGAGAAAAAATAGATATCATTGTTTATGAAAAAATATCAGACAGCAAGCAGTTAGTCATAATTTTACTTATTACTTGAGCATAATTTTTCACCGAATACTTTTTCACTTGTACTTGAGTAAAATTTTTGGATGACTACTTTTCCTTGCATAATATTATTTTGAAGTAACGCTACTCTAACTTGAGTATGGTACAATGTTTGGCTACATTTTACAATGTAGCTGCGCGAATAATGTCATGTAACTCATACTAACTGAAATTTTTAACATCTATCTGTGTTGTCTCCCTTCTGAAATCTTAAGCAACAAATGCAAAATTTTATCGAGGCAGTTCACATTTACAGTATTTGGAGTGTTCCAAGTGGACACTTAGGCTTACAAATTATTTTATTGCAAAGAACACTAGTCTTTTTAAATGTGCTCTGTCGATACATTTGAGTCCAGTTGAAAGGAAGGCAGTTCCCAAAACTATTATCAATGACTAAGATTCCTCCTCTGTATTTTATTGAAACAAGCAGAGCAGACATAAACAACCCCATAAAAGTGTAAACTGTGGTCTTTCCAATTTTGTGAATTACAATATTCAAATCCTGATTATCCAATGGGGTTGGAAATAAACAATTTCCACTAGTGTTGAAAGAGTGTGCGTTCTGTAGCTCTTATCAGTGTGACCACATTATAAAGGTGACAAAAAAGAGCAACTCCCAACAGCCTCTATTCACATTTTTTAACTCCTCCTGTGTTTTCGGTACTATTCTCATGTGCATCTAGTGTAAAATTTGAGAACTTTAAAGCCATTTTAAGTTTGGTTATACTTGTATGAAAAAAATAATTAATTGGGATTTTATTATGGAACGACTTTGAATTTTTTGATGTCGCTGCTCATGGAGATTCATATATGCCTAAGGGAGGTGCCTGTTTTGGTTTTAGGTCAGTAGCAGCTTTGGTTTTGAAAATATTTGAATTTTAAGTTTTTGGAAATAGGCCCCCTACGGATCAGTTCCAAGTCCCGTGTCCCGTCAACTGATAGTGAAGTCTATGGATGTTGCTTATGGTTAACTCATTTGCTCCCAAAAACGTATAAATACGTTGTATTTTTAATTGTTTCAGTGTCTTAAAAACGTATTTACACGTCTTTTACGTTTTTTTTTTTTTGACAAGAGGCATCTCTAGGTTCTGTTGCACCTCAACTGCAATGCACAATGCTCAAATCTCATTTTAAAGCAATAAAACTGGCCACTAGAGGGCAGTGGCGCATTTTGTAAGAACTCATCTCGGGCCAAGAAAGGAAGTGAAGAAAAATGGTCAGGAAACGGAAGATGGAGGGCTCTTGTGAAGACGCATGAGAATTTGAGAAAATGTGGAGAACGATCGGAAAAAAAAGGCAAACGACACTGGAGGAGTGTTTTGAAAAGAAAGCGAAACCATCGTCAAAAAAGGATTTAAAAAAATCTTGATGAGACAGACGGTGACGGCCACGACAGCGTCGTTCCACACGCGTTCTGTGGAGTTTACGTTGCGTTACTCCTGAGCCCGAGGTTGAAACCAACGATGAAGATGATGAAAAAAGTGATACCGATCTTGAGCCGGACTCATCAGATTACTGGGAGCCACCTCATTCAACCGGGAGCAGCCGACAGCCTTCGCCATTGTTACAGTGGGGAGAATAAGTATTTGATATACTGCCGATTTTGCTGGTTTTCCCACTTGCAAAGCATGTAGAGGTCTGTAATTTGTATCATAAGTTCTCTTCAACTGTGAGGGACGGAATCTAATACAAAAAAAACAGAAAATCACGTTGTATGATTTTTAAATAATACATTTGCATTTAATTGCATGAAATAAGTATTTGATACATCACAAAAATCGAACTTAATATTTGGTACAAAACCTTTGTTTGCTATTACAGATACCAAACGTTTCCTGTAGTCCTTGACAAGGTTTGCACACACTGCAGCAGGGATTTTGGCCCACTCCTCCATGCAGATCTTCTCCAGAGTCTTCAGGTTTTGGGGCTGCTGCTGGGCAACACGGACTTTCAGCTCCCTCCATAGATTTTCTATCGGGTTCAGATCTAGTGACTGGCTAGGCCACTCCAGGACCTTAATATGCTTCTTACGGAGCCACTCTTTAGTTGCCTTGGCTGTGTGCTTTGGGTCGTTGTCATGCTGGAAGACCCAGCCACGACCCATCTTCAGGGCTCTCACTGAAGGAAGGAGGTTGTCAGCCAAGATCTGGCGATACATAGCCCCACCCATCCTCCCCTCAATACGGTGCAGTCGTCCTGTACCCTTGGCAGAGAAGCAGCCCCAAAAAATGATGTTTCCTCCTCCATGTTTCACGGTTGGGATTGTGTTCTTGGGGTTGTACTCATCCTTCTTTTTCCTCCAAACACGACGAGCCGAGTTTAGACCAAAAAGTTCAATTTTGGTCTCATCCGACCACATGACCTTCTCCCATTACTCCTCTGGATCATCCAGATGGTCAGTGGCAAACTTCAGACGTGTCTGGACATGCACTGGCTTCAGCAGCGAGACCTTGCGTGCGCTGTAGGATTTTAATCCATGACGGCGTAATGTGTTTCCGATGGTTTTCTTCAAGACTGTGGTTCTAGGTCTCTTCAGGTCGTTGACCAGGTCCTGCCGTGTAGTTCTGGGCTAATCCCTCACCCTCCTCATGATCAGTGATGCCCCACGAGCTGAGATCTTGCATGGAGCCCCAGAACGAGGCAGATTGATCGTCAACTTGAACTTTTTCCATTTTCTAATAATCGCTCCAACAGTGTATCAAATACTTGTTCTCCCCACTGTATGTGCGCAAATAGTCCAACAGTTCAATAGTTTAGTTATGTGCAGTGTTGTTAATAACGGCTTTACAATATAAAAGCGTTACTAACGGCGTTATTTATTTATTTTTTTTTTACTTTTCTCCTCTTGGCAACGCCGTTACCGTTACTGAGGATGGAAAGGCATGCGTTATTATGCGTTGCTATATTTATTAAATGACGCGAGAAAAGTCTGAGGGAGACGGACTCACCGAGACGACAGAGCAAAGCAGGAGTGGGGAGGAGGCAAAAAAGTTGTGACGCCGACCAAACGCGATGCTAGGTGGCTCCGATAATACCTGACTGTAGCAGATAGCCAACAAACTACGCCCACATGATATGGTAGATATGGTAGATATCACATATATATGTAGAACTACATGCGAAATGACAAACACGGCGGCGTTAGCAACATGTACAGTATAGGAACTAGATGCGTTAGTAAACAGCCGCCATCTTAAAGCAGTAGACTTCTTCGGAAGGTTCTCTACATCAGAGCTTTCCTAAGAAGTAACGTTTTATCTAAAATACTCCTAAATCGGCAAAATCTTGACTTGAATCTATCTTTAAATGATGAAAGTTTTAAAACTTACACATGTCAAAAGTAGACAGAAGGGAACTAATGCAATAATGGGAGCAATTTTAACAACTTTTAACGGTTGATTCAGGGTAAAGGGTAAATTTGGGTAAAGAATTGGGCGAGGGCCAATTGTCCCAAAAACCTTTTAAACTTCACATAGTGTGACCTATTTTTTATTTTTATTTTTTATTTTTTGAGGGAAAAAAAAACAAAACATGAAAATGATCACCAGTTACTTTGCCAAGTAACTAATTACTGTATGGCTACGTTCATACTACAGGTCATAATGCACGACTCGAGTGAGGCATTAACTTGATGGTCTGAACGTGACAAGTCGCATAGAACTGGACCATTTCAAATCCGATCTGGGTCACTTTCGTATGTGGTTCAAATCCGATCTGGGCCACATTTTTCCAGACTGTCGCTGCAGTCTCTACTGTCCAGTCTCTCAAATCGGAATTCATGCAGCAATTACGTCATCAAAAAGCGAGAGAGACGCCACGGTAGCGGTGCAGCTGTGCGTTATTAGCGCCTAGCTTGCCTTGAACACGGCTTTTTAGGAAGGGTCGGACTTGACAACAGTCATTAAAAAATAAAAATGGGTTGAGGATGAGCCTGATAATGATCGGTTTTCTGTCTGCTCCATATAAGCAATATTTCAACATTGCTTACACGGCCGAGAGTCGGGGCAAACTGCGCGTATGTGTGTGTGTGACATGCACGGACAGTGCTTGCATGCTATCGATCCATATACTTTGAATATAAGCCTAAACTGGTATTATTTATGTCTGTTATTTGTGTGCTCTTTTTAAAAAGCCAAATATGATGTCCCTGGAATGACTGATGACAGCCAGCGTGTGTGGTCATTTGTTTTGATGCTTCTGCGCATGCGGGTCGTCTTGCTCAGTGCGTGTCGGACTGCGAATTAGTGCGCATGCGTAATACTTGAATGGTCTCAATGGACAAAGGCAGTCTGAACGGGCACGCCAAAAAAACAGATATGACAAAAAATCGGATTCGTGCATTAAGACCTGTAGTATGAACGTAGCCTTACATTCAGGTAACTGAGTTACTAAGGCAATTACTTTTTGGGAGAAGTAATTTGTAACTGTAATTAATTACTTTTTTAAAGTACGCTTAAGAACACTGGTTATGTGTAAATAAATTGTTACTTTGCAATCAAAAGCTCTATTTGTCTAGTTGTTTATGTTGTTTTGTAGAACGAAAACATTATTCAGATGTTGGGGATGTAACTAAAGCGAAAAATAGCTGTGTTAAAGTCCAAGTTATGTTTGAAATGTATGCTTTTAAATGTATGCTTGTAAGCTCAATTTCTCTGTTTTTTTAATCAGAAATTGGAAAATTTGCTCAAACTAAGGTATTTTCTAATGCTGATTTCTAAAGAATGGAACAAGATATGAACTAACGTTTTTTTCTGCTGAAAGAAGAGAGTCTAATCTTTCTTTTGGTGGGTTCCATGTTTATATAGCAATAGAACATAATTTTCTGTGGGCTTTGCAAAATCAGTCAAAATCCAGTAAAACGGCCGGGAGCAAAGGGCCTTGCTCCAGTGAAAATGGCTGGGAGTGAATGAGTTAAACTGCTGTATTCCAACATAGCATTACATAATTTGGACGTGCTGATGTCCTTTCCTTTCTCACTGTTTCCTTTTAACATTTCAGCCAGACTGTTGTGTGGGCAGTTGACAGGGAATTGGGCACTTGTCACACCGTGGTAAGTTGCTATATGTCAGTGTCACATAGTGCTTATTTTTAGTCGGTTAGGACAACTTTGTATAAGAGATGATGCAAATAAATCTGCTCTGTAGTTAGACACATTTATTACTCTTTCTACCTCAACATTTTTCATAAAACTAAATTGGTAGGGGCAGCACAGTGGGTGAGTGGTTAGCACGTCTGCCTCAAAGTCTGAAATCATGGGTTCAATCCTGGGTTTCCTGTATGGAGTTTGGATGTTCTCCCTGTGCCAGCATGGGTTTTCTACAGGTACTCCAGTTTCCTCCCCCAACCCAAAAACATGCATGGTAGGCTGATTGAACTAGTGCTGCAACGATTAATCAATAAACTCGAGTATTCGATTAGAAAAAAAAACATTCAAATTAAATTTTGCTGCGTCGAGTATTTGTTTAATTAAAGTGGCGTTGTAATTGTTTTTGAAAGTGTTTGCATTTAGTTGTATTGATTTGGGTGGATACACTGTTCTCTAGTTTGCCTCATTTTACATGGCCAAATCCAGCTGCTCCCTGTTAAGACCAACATAAACTAGGTTTTTGTTTGAGCTAGTGTTTTTTAATGCATTCGTAATTTAGTTTAGAGGTATATTTAGCCAATTTTTGTGGGAATATGTGTCTGAACCATTTGCATAGAGCATTGTAAAAAAAAAAAAAAAAAAAAGTATTTTATAGCATTTAAGCTAGTGGACTTTTGCTATGTAAGTTAGCCAATTGCTCTTTTGTTGTACATATGTAGATCCTTATTTTATTTTTTTAATACCGTTTGAGGCCCAGCTCAGGTATTTTACTTTTTTCATGTTTACTCGATTATTTGAACTAACTAGTTCATTGATTAATCGACTACTAAAATAATCGATAGCTGCAGCCCTAGTGTGTTATCAAGCGTAATGGAAAATTTTAGGTAAGAAATAAGATTTTTTTTATAGAAGTTTTTGAATCAAAACATTGAAAAGGTTTTTTTTTCTAGTCACTTCTGTGATGCAATTGTTGGCTGTTTTCAACAATGTACCTGAAAATAAAGACATTGATTGACTGAAAATGGTTCAATATTAGATGAAATATCTTGTTTTCTCATGTATATTTATAATTGCTCCTTACCTAAAAAAAAAAAAATGTATCCGATTACTCGATTAACCGATAGAATTTTCAGTCGAATACTCGATTACTAAAATATTCGATAGCTGCAGCCCTAGATTAAACACTCCAAAATTGTCCCTAGAATATGAGGGGAAAAATTGGGGGGGGGGGTTCTGTTCAATTCTGAGATAGGCTCTAGCACTCCCGAGACCCTCGTGGGGAGAAGGAACGGAAGGAGAATGAATGAGTATATTGGGGGGCCTTTGCATGTCAGTTATTAGAGGAAGGGCAGCTGTGAAGCAATGTATACTGCGCCTTAGGTAGACACTAGATGGCGTTATTGAAACATTAATGTTTATTAAGAGGCTGGACCATTTTCCTGCACAGCAACATGTGCTTCAGCTATATTTCTCATATCCCTTACCGGCATGTCCCTGTGCTTGTGTCCTTATTTTTGAGCTATCCCTGAGATCAAGGCATTTGACACTATCCACGAGAAAGACGGGGTGAAAGCATAAGCCGTTTTGGCGGAAGAAAAAAACTTGGTGGAGTGTCTTGTTGTTTGTCTGTTTTTTTTTGCATTGAAAGCCCTTTTATTACTTATTTATTTAACATATTCTTCGTAGCCAACGAACTAATGCTATTCTGCTTTTTGCATTGAACCATACTACTGTGTCTTCCAAGATGAATTTCTGATTTGCTTTGACAGGTCGCTCTGTGGCATCAGTTGTTGTGTTCCTTTTCCTGTATTCAAGAATTCCCAAAATTCTGACGATATGGCGATACGATTATCGATAAATTGGTCCGGAAATCATTCTAGGATATTCAAAAACCAACTAAAAAAACAACTAATAAACAGAAAAACAAGCTTCTGCTGTGAATCTGAAGGATTTTATCACTAGTAGATGTCCAATCCGTTTGAACTGGGAGGGTGGCAGCGAATGAACATTCGTTCATTCTCTGCCACCATCCCAGTTCAAATGGATTGGACGTCTATGGCCGTCAGTAGCAGCCAATTCCAGGCAATGAGGTAATTTTGGGCCATTTAAGGTCATTTACCTGTTGATTTTCAGCTACTTCCTGCTGATTTTGGTGTATTTTATGGGTCACTATTAACCCCCCCCCCCCCCCCCCCCCACACACACACACACACACAAAAAAGAAAAACTTCAAAACCACAACCACTCTAGATTTCCTTAATAAGAAGCGAGCATTTTGAAAAATTACTTTCTCCCTCTGAAAATATTGTTAACTTTTTTTTTTTTTTTTTATGTCGGAAGCAGCCATTTTTGAGAAATGTACCCAATCTGTTTGGTCTTATTAATGTCCCGTCCCCAGCAAAAAGTGTACAAGCAGATTATGCTGTTATAGCATCCCTACCAATTTTGAGACCAAACCTACGCCCTTGGTATTCTGGGTCCGGTTCCTCCTCTTGTTGCTTGTTGTTTGTATGAAGTCACTCTATTTACATAGCTGTCACAGCTAACACCATCTGGCCCACACACCCAATTGTGGAACAGAGCCAACTGAAATTAGGGATGGTCATTGGACTATGCCCATATTTACATGAGAATGATATAGTTAAAGCTGTAACTTTTGTTTGCATGCATTTTGGAAAGCAATCAGTATTTTGTGTGTGTGTGTGTGTGTGGTTGTGTGTTTTAATAGTCCCTATTCACACTTAGTTAAAAAAAAATAAAAATCCACCAGAGAATGCCTCAGTAGAATTGTCTTGGAAGTATCTAGCCCTGGCGCAACTTCAAATTTGTCACTGATTCTTGAACATTGTTAAAAACAAACTAACAAAAAAAAAAACACTGTTCTCAAGAATCTACTGATACTGACTGGAATCCATGTGACCTTTAACTTTAAACAAGATTGTTAGTACCTGCACTGGCCGCATAGCATGATGGAAGCACCACCACATTTTACTATTTGGAGCAAGGGTTCATCTTGGAATGAGTTTTCTTTTTTCATCCTCAACACATGCCGTCCATTGTTATGTCCGAATAACTTGCTTTTAGTTTCATCAGTCCACAGTACCGTATTCCAAAATGACACTAGCTTGTCCAAATGTGCTTTAGCATACCTCAACCTAAGAAAAGGCATCTTCCACATTACTTTTCCAAAAATCATCTCCATGTGCAAATTTAGCCGGGCAGTTAAACGATGTACAATCACACCACCTGCAGCAACGTTCTGTTTTGGGTCTTTGGAGCTGGTCTGTTGGTTGAGTTTGACTGTTCTCATTTGCCTCAGTTTGTCTGAGATTATTTGATTATTCTTGACCTTCTACTCTGGCCCTTCATATAACTGTCCCTATAGTTTTCCATTCCCTAACTATGTTCTTCACAGTGGAAACTGACAGCTGAAATCTTTTGAGCTAACTTTATGGATCCTTTCTCAAAATCACATTGCTGAAAAATCTTTTTCATCTAATTTGAAAGTTGTTTTGAGGCTCCCATGATGCCACTGTTCATAAACGATGCAAGGAGGAGAAACATTTGCAAATGTCCCCCGTTAAATAATAACTCATTCACTCCCAGCCATTTTCACCGAAGCAAGGCCCTTCGCTCCCGGCCGTTTTACTGGATTTTGACTGATTTTGCAAGGCCCACAGAAAATTCTGTTCTATTGCTATATAAACATGGAACCCACCAAAAGAAAGATTAGACTATCTTCTTTCAGCAGGAAAAAAAAGATAGTTCATATCTTTTTCCATTCGTTAGAAATCAGCATTAGAAAATAGCTTAGTTTGAGCAATTTTCAGATCTCTGATGGAAAAAAACAGAAATTGAGCTTTTTGTAAAACCATACATTTCAAACATAACTTTGACTTTAACACAGCTATTTTTTGCTTTTGTGACATCACAAACATCTGAATAATGTTTTCCTTCTACAAAATAACATAAACAACAAGACAAATAGAGCTTTTGATAGCAAAGTAACAATTTATTTACACATAACTAAACTATTGAATTGAGAGATGACGCTGTTGTGGCCGCGGCTGTATCGGCAGACGGGTAAATTTTTCCCTCATCACCGCCTGTCTCATCAAGATAGATATTTTTTAATCTTTCTTTTGTAGTGACCACTACCTCATACCAGAATTCACCTAGGGAACTTGTGTGGGGCATGTGCCTTGTGTTTTACATCGTTCTCCACATTTTTCTCACGCTTCTTACTTCTTCCAACTTCCGTTTCCTGACTATTTCTCTTCATTCATTTCCTTTCATGGTACGATATAAGTTCTTACCAAATGCGCTACTGCCCTCCAGTGGCCAGTTTTATTGCTTTAAAATGGATTTTGAGCGTTGTGCTTTGGAGCAAAGTTGCATCAGAACCTAGAGATGTCTCTTGTGAAAAAAAAAACAACATAAAAGACGTATAAATACGTTTTTGGGACACTGAAACAATTACAAATCGAATGTATTTATACGTTTTTGGGAGCAAATGAGTTAAAGACCCTTTCTCATGATTGGCTTCACCTACAGTATATACAATGCCCGCCATAATTATTGGCACCCCTGAAAAAGACGTGTTTTTTAGCTTCTAATAATTGTTTTTTTTAATTCAAATAATATGGGACCTTAATTGAAAAAAAGAGAAAAATCCAACCTTCAATACAAGTGCATTCATTCAGTGGGGAAAAAATCCCACATAAAGAAAAAAATATTTGACATCAAATAATGTGTGTCACAATTATTAGCACCTCTGGTGTTAATACTTTGTACAACCCCCCTTTTGCCAACAAAACAAGGTCTGGGGACTGAGATGGCCATGGGAGGACCTTGATTTTGTGTCTGGTGAACCATTTCTGTGTAGATTTGGCCAAATGTTTAGGGTCATTGTCTTGCTGAAAGACCCAGTGACGACCCATCTTCAGCTTTCGGGCAGAGGGCAACCGATTTTGATTTAAAATGTCCTGGTATTTCAAAACATTCATGATGCCATGCACCATAACAAGGTTCCCAGGGCCTTTGGAAGTGAAACAGCCCCACAGCAACACTGACCCACCCCCATACTTCACAGTGGGTATGAGGTGCTTTTCAGCATGCGCATCTTTTGTTGCACGCCAGACCCAGTTAGAGTGTTTGTTGCCAAAAAGCTCAATCTTGGTGTCACACAAAAATACACACGGTCCCAGGCTTCAACTGGGACCGTGTGCTTTGGTCAGATGATAAAAGCTCAATCTTGGTCTCATCTGACCAAAGCACACAGTCCCTGTGGCTTCACCTGGGACCGTGTGCTTTGGTCAGATGAGAAAAGCTCAATCTTGGTCTCATCTGACCAAAGCACCCAGTCCCAGTTGAAGCCTCGGACCGTGTGTATTTTTGTGTGAGACCAAGATTGAGCTTTTTGGCAACAAACACTCTAAGTGGGTCTGGCGTGCCACAAAAGATGCGCATGCTGAAAAACACCTCATACCCACTGTGAAGTATGGGGGTGGGTCAGTGATGCTGTGGGGCTGTTTTGCTTCCAAAGGCCCTGGGAACCTTGTTAGGGTGCATGGCATCATGAATGTTTTGAAATACCAGGACATTTTAAATCAAAATCTGTTGCCCTCTGCCCAAAAGCTGACAAGACAATGACCCTAAACATTTGGCCAAATCTACTGTATGTAGGTAAAGGCTCAATAAGCTGCTCCAAAATCTTGCCTGCTCACATTTACGCACTCGGTTACTTTTTTTTGAGTAATTATTATACTTTCCTTACCTACTTTAAACTTTCATTTCATTTTGCAAACTGTTAGTCTGCTGTATATATATATTTAACATAATTTTCTGATACATAAAACCAATGATTTATAAAGGAAAATCTTGGGTTGGCCAAACGTTTTAATACCACTGTAATAAATTCAGACATTTGAATCTGAAAGGCATTCAGCTATATAGCCTGCATTGTTTGTTAGCTAAGACACAGCTTGGAAGTGCACACAGGGACAAATATTATACATATTGAGGGGAAATTCTATTGCAGATTCAAGTACATGTTGTAACATTGCTACTAATTCTACTGGTCCTGTTTAAATATGTGAGTCACGCCAACACCAAATTTAACAGTAATCCAGACATATTCACATTGCTAAACCGGTTGTTATCAGCTCCTCTAATCACCGGTGTGACATTTTTTCATCATGTTAATGCAGCTAAGCCTTTTGTACACGCACACACTCGATCACACGTGATTTGCTGACGAGGAGAGTCCTCACCCGCTGAAGAGATTTCGATCGGTGTGGCGCTGTGACGGAGGAGGGAGCGCCCCGGCACAAATCTTGTCGGCTCAAAGGACAAACGCGTAGGAGTGGAGTACATCTCCCATCAGTGAGCTGTGGTGATGTAATAAGACAGCAGGGCAAAACCTATTGTTCAGAAGAGGAATGTTCCACAGAAGCTTGCTCACAAATTAACATGAAATACTGTTTGATGTGGAAAAATGAAACTGGTGGTTAATCATAGTCTAGAAGCAAAAGGGCACCTCCTCACTCCCGACTTAGACCACTGTCAAAAACCTTGTGTGCCCAGCTTTCGGATTTTTACTCATGCAAGTACAGTGGAACCCATTCTATGTTTGACATAATAACTCTAAAATACATGGATATAATTTCATCCTGATTTGCAATATTTCTCTTAAATATGAATGGCTTTGAGTATTTGATTTCACTTAAGCCTATCGCAATATGCAATTAATTCCATTTATCCCACGATAAATAAAAAAGAAGGCTGTGATTTTTCCGCTGTGATTTATCGCCTCGCGTGCACGTGTGTGCGCGCGTGCGGCAGACGTGCTGTTAAAAGTTCGGATTCCTTGTTACCAACTGCGCAAAATGCATATTCGTTCCAGGTCCGGCAAAAACTAGCGCCAGAGCCAATCGTTCCCATCATATCTTATTTTTCAACGTATACCGGCCGCGTCAGTGCAGTGACGTGTGTGCGCTCCCGTCAGGAGTGACATTTCACCCGGGGTGGCTATTTTTCGGCACAACGCCGGATATTCACAACGAAGTCCGCCAAAACATTGTTACCGACTTGGCTGCTACAAACAACCTCGCTTTGACAACGAAGAGCTGAATGAAATTAAGAGCGCTGTGCTTCAAACTCGTCCTGTTTATGAAAGTCGATTGTCATATGCTGGCGTTGTGTAGTAATGAGCAGACGTGACTTCAGCGGCGCTTGCTAACTTTTAAATGCGCGGATTGCGCGCACACACTAGACATCATGAAATAGCAAACTAGATGTACGTCCATGCCATTGGCTACGTGAGCCCAGAGTGATTATGGGACACGTAGTCCATATACTACATCGATAAATTCTAAACTGTCATGACTGAATGGAAGTTAAGATGGCCAAATCAATCCATACCAGTGACTATAGATAATGTTGCAATTATTGTTAATTCAGTACGAGACACAGATGGATTCGGACCACAAATAGGATGTCTTGCTCATGTAGTAAACCTAGCTGCTAAGAGAGCTGTAGCAATCAACAGTGTGCCCTGCCTCACTTTACAAACAGTAAAGATTGTCCTCAGCACTTTTATACAACTTTTTTTCAGATCACTAAGAAGTAAATAAATAGCATAACATAAATATTATGCACTAAAATGCATGTTTATATGATGGCAATTTAATTTTTGCTCGTTAGCAAAAAAAAAAAAAAAAACACCATTGCAGAAGCTATGACGGGAAAGTTTTCATTTGCCTAAATGCTTAAGTTAAGTGCAATTTATTTGTTTATTTTTTTAAACACATTATATTTATTCTGTGTTTCTGTGCGGTATCAACATTGTTGTCTTTTACTTAAGAGGCATGGTTTATTGTTTTTAGTTGTGATTTCTTAAGTATTTTTGAATTTAAGAGTAAATATATCGCGTTTAATTGGGTGTACTTGATCTATTGATCTATACTGTATTCTCAGTGTGTTATTGTAAAATGGTTAAAAAAAAATTGGGGTGGCGCAATAATATCGCATATCGCAATAATTTATGAGAAGAATTATCACACACTAAAATTTGTTATCGCGACAGGCCTAATTTCACTCTGCCTTCACAACCAGTAAAAATACACATTATCAAGTAATGAGGAGAGCTCCATAGTATGTTATTTTGAGTGTTTTAATAGCCACTGAGTAGAACACAAAACCAACTTGGCAGACTCTCTGTAACATTCATTAACAATCCCAGCTAACGTGGTACCCTCTCAATGTGCATCTTTAAAAAGTTAAGATGTATTACTTCAACATACTTCCTGGAAAGCCCGCTTTCGATTGCCTGGGCTCTGCTTTTTCATGGGAATGCATTTTGGTGGATTGAAGAGGTCTTCGAAGCAGTGTTGTTTTCGTTAACGATGACAAAACACAAATATTTCATCTACTAACAATTTTTATCATCGATGACATCATGATGACGCGATGAAAACGTGTCTTGGGAGATTAGACATAGTGATATGGATGCCAGTTGTTGTCTGACGACGCGAGATCAAGATGAAAATTAGCTTCCATAGTTTCAGTCATAAATTCACAATGTGTGATATCATTACCAGTTACAAGATAGCATCCCGAAGAAACCCGAAGAAAAGACAAGGGCTGACGGGAGAAGCCTGGGCTTATTAAATCCCGTCCCCATGACGCCAAAAGATGCACATCATTGCATGATAGAGTAGGCATTAAGCCTGAACGATATATCGTTTAAACATCGCCATCTCCTCTTTCCAATGCTAAATCTGAATAAATACATTGAGCACACACACAAAAAAAAAAAAAAAATTGGGGTGCGGGGTGCGCAACTTCGCCGTTTTTCACTTATCGCGGCGGGTTCTGGTCCCCATTAACCACGAAAAACGAGGGATCACTGTAAACTGGTCATTGCGAGTCATCCAAAGTCTTTCCAAACAGCTATTCAAGTCATCTAGTGAAAATTTCTTTTAAAAAAAATAAATATTTTTTTTTTAAATATTGCAATTAGGGCTGTCAAACGATTAAAATTTTTAATCGAGTTAATTACAGCTTAAAAATTAATTAATCGTAATTAATCGCAATTAATCGCAATTCAAACCATCTATAAAATATGCCATATTTTTCTGTAAATTATATATATATTCTGTAAAATAAATTGTTGGAATGGAAAGATAAAACACAAGATGGATATATACATTCAACATACGGTACATAAGGACTGTAGTGGGCATTTCACTCTACTGTCATTTAAATCTGTCTATGCTGTCCTCACTCCGAAGCGTCTACTTTTTCCAAAGCTAGACAGCTAGTGAACGACGCCTTAATAATTAGACTTCTTCCTTTTTCATCTAATTTATTAATAAAATGGCCTCAAACCATTGTCCTCTTTAGACCGTCGTAAAACTACAAAATAAAAGTACACAAGCATTGCATTAGCAACAACGTTAGCTTAGCACGCTATACAGGTTCACTAAACATAAACAAAAAGCGTCTCATACAAAAAATATAACATTTCGCTTAGTTACATAATATGTACATTCTTTACAACAACCATACTTACGGACAAATCTTGTCCAAGGATCATATAAGCACAACATTATCAGCCCCAGACGTCGTGCAGCCATAATGAACTGGCAAGAAAATAATAAACCATGTCGCAAAGCGACCACAAGAGTTCACTGTTGGACAGCAAAAAAAGCCTAGCTGTAAAACTTACCAAAAGGCAGAATACTTTCTGAGCGGGACATGTGCGTTAATTGCGTCAAATATTTTAACGTGATTATTAAAAAAATTAATTACCGCGCGTTAACGCGATAATTTTGACAGCCCTAATTGCAATATAATATCGCAAACCCCCCAAAAAATCGCAGCAATAGTTTTTTCCAATATCGTTCAGGCCTAGTAGGCATTTCACATTGTGGTACAAGTACAGTTTTTCTTGTTTTTTTTTTTTTGTTTGTTTTTTTTACACATGAATTATCTTCCCAACAGTAATTGATTAGACGTAACGCTTGGGTCAAGCTGTCTGTCCTCTGTATGTTCAATGATTAGGGTACACTTTGTCTGATTTGTTAATGGAGGATAGCCTAGGGAGACACTGAAGCTCACCTCCGCCGCAACCCGTGCAGGTGGTTCAGTCTTCGTCAGCCCTGGCTTGATTCCCGCGAACAAGCCTCTTTTGGTCCCGAATGCCCGTAATGATTTTCGTCACCATTTGTGCTGCGGCAACTCTTGACGCTGCTTGGTCCATCTTCACCTGTGACAGATTGTCACAGGCCCTGTTGAGGCTGGTGCATCCAACATTGATAGCGTCGCCGATGTTGCGAGCAAGCTCCATTGCTTCTCTATGGTGTCGCATCACTTTCGCCGAGAAACTGTACATCCAAAGGGCACCAATAACCAGCAGGAGAGCGAGAAGCAGCAGTGTGACGAAAACGTAAACATCTTCGACATCCTTGATCTCCAGCGCGGTCAAGCATATGGGCCTCCATTTCCCCCAGCCATCCTCCGTAAATCCAGACGTGAAAGTGTGGGCCGGACATAGGCATTGGCTCGATGTTGGTCGCATTGTTGAGAAAATCCTGTCCAAAGTACTTAGTGACCAGTTAAGCTATTCAATTATACAAAAATTGTTACAGATTTTATCAAGACTTGACAGCATTCGCGTATGTCAGCTGATGAAATGTTCTGTCTTTGCGACAGAGCTGATTGCTCGGGCATGTTATGGCTACCTTATCTTTAGTCTCTTAAATTCCTCCACTTTTTGTTATGGGAACACTATGTGGTGTCTGTGTGTCTGGCAGAACGCCCTAATTTGACTCTCGTGCAGTTGTTTTTTCCATGTTGGTGGTCAATCTCAGCAGTGACTTATAATAATGTTACCACGCATTTAGCAGTGTTTGGTCGTGTCACTCATGTGACATCCTGCGCCTCCCCCTCGATCCCCTGACTCAAACATACATACGCTTATGCCCATTCCAGGCTCCTTTTGTGAAACGTGTGTCAGATGCTGCTCGGTAAGTTTTGCTTTCTTATCTTGGCTAGATATGCCATGTTGCTGTAGCCTTTCAAGGTCCGTGCTGAGTGATCATCACACACTAAACTAACTTTGCGTTAGCATTAGCATTTAGCACGGTGACTCGGTGTTTTCTTAAACTCTTGGAAAAAATTTTACACACAGTTCGTAGCGTCCAGGTCAGTTTAATCAATTGCAAATAATGTGCTGTTTTCCTGCTGAGTGTGTATTATCATCATGAAAATGGTGATATCCTTGTAGACGCTACAGTTATGTGCTCGTCTGTCATGTTCATTCGAAATTGTTTTATTCATTTACCGTATTGGCCTGAATATAAGATGGTGGTTTTTGCATTGAAATAAGACTGAAAAAGTGGGGGTCGTCTTACATTCGCGGTGTAGACGTTATACCCATTCAGAGCGTTAGATGGCACCAGATATCATTGAAGCTATGTTCTGTCATGACAGATCTCAGCTACTCTCAAGTTTAACCAGTTTGCATTATTTTATTGCAATGTTTTTCCTTATTCAGATTTGTTTCAAGACTAGTTACAGTTCGACTTCACTTTGATGGTTAATGCAGGTATTGCAATTTTGTAGTTTTATCACAACAGATTGGTTTATTTACATTTCAAAAACCAGAAGCCATTCATTTACGAATGTGATTGCACTTTAGTTTACATATTTATATGTTTAGTTATTAAGATTTGAATGAGGCAAAATAACATGCTTTTTCTCTCAAATTATTATAATTTATAATCATTTGTTTCAGATGTACTGTAATTATTTTCTGTATAAAAATTAATTTGGTGTTCAAAAAGTCTTTTTTCAAACTTGAGTCTTGAAAAAGAGGGGGTTGTATTATAATCAGGGCCATCTTATATTCGGGCCAGTACGGTATTTATTCATGGACTAAAACTTTTGAAGTTCATAAACAAAAACATTTTGAGAATTGTCGACTAAAACGAGACGAAATTTGTCAGATTTTTCGTTGACTAAAACTAGACGAAGATGAACACATTTTCAACTGACCAAAATATGACTATGACTAATAAGTATTTTCATCCAAAAGACTAAGACGAAAATTAAAATGGCTGCCAAAAACAACACTGGCACTCCGACATTGTATCCGACCAGATAGTCCCAGGTCACGTCTGCAGCTCCCGTCTCTGTCTCTTGGTTGGCTCCAAAATCAGATGACTGGGGAAGCTGTTGGACAGTTGAGATGGTACTATATGATGAATCAACGAATCAGGAACTAATGTCTTGCTTGCAAGGCTAAAGCCTTGCTGTACCTGTTTTGGAATTTGGCAGACCACTCTCCGCCAAGGATACTCCTTTTAAAAGCTCACGTCTAATTTGCTGTGAATGTTATCTAATGTGATTTTTGGGCATCTGATTGAGGGCCATTCAGACAGATTCTGAGCTCAGCAACTCAGCCAGCATTAACCCCTCTCATCAAAGCTACAGTGGGGCAAATAAGTCTTTAGTCAACCACTAATTGTGCAATTTGTCCCACTTGAAAATATTAGAGAGGCCTGTAATTGTCAACATGGGTAAACCTCAAACATGAGAGACAAAATGTGGGATAAAAAAACAGATAATCACAGTTTGATTTTTAAAGAATTTATTTGCAAATCATGGTGGAAAATAAGTATTTGTTCAATACCAAAAGTTCATCTCAATACTTTGTTATGTACCCTTTGTTGGCAATCACGGAGGCCAAACTTTTTCTGTAACTCTTTACAAGCTTTTCACTCAATGTTGCTGGTATTTTGGCCCATTCCTCCATGCAGATCTCCTCTAGAGCAGTGATGTTTTGGGGCTGTCGTTGGGCAACACGGACTTTCAACTCCCTCCACAGATTTTGTATGGGGTTGAGATCCCTAGACTGGCTAGGCCACTCCAGGACCTTGAAATGCTTCTTACGAAGCCACTCCTTTGTTGCCCTGGCTGTGTGTTATGGATCATTGTCATGCTGAAAGATCCAGCCACGTCTCATCTTCAATGCCCTGGCTGTGTGTTATGGATCATTGTCATGCTGAAAGATCCAGCCACGTCTCATCTTCAATGCCCTTGCTGATGGAAGGAGATTTTCACTCAAAATCTCTCGATACATGGCCCTATTCATTCTTTCCTTTACACAGATCAGTCGTCCTGGTCACTTTGCAGAGAAGCAGCTCCAAAGCATGATGCTTCCACCCCCATGCTTCACAGTGGGTATGGTGTTCTTCGGATGCCATTCAGTATTGTTTCTCCTCCAAACAAGAGAACCTGTGTTTCTACCAAAAAAGTTCTATTTTGGTTTCATCTGACCATAACACATTCTCCCAGTCCTCTTCTGGATCATCCAAATGCTCTCTTGTGAACCGGACACGGGCCTGGACGTGTATTGGCTTCAGCAGGGGGACACTTCTAGCAGTGCAGGATTTGAGTCCCTGGCAGAGCATTGTGTTACTGATGCCTTTGTTACTGTGGTCCCAGCTCTCTGTAGGTCATTCACTAGGTCCCCCCGTGTGGTTCTGGGATTTTTGCTCACCGTTCTTGTTATCATTTTGACGCCACGGGATGAGATCTTGCATGGAGCCCCAGATTGAGGGAGATTATCAGTGGTCTTGTATGTTGTCCATTTTCTAATAATTGCTCCCACAGTTGATTTCTTTACACCAAGCGTTTTACCTATTGCAGATTCAGTCTTCTCAGCCTTGTGCAGGTCTACAATTTTGTCTCTGGTGTCCTTCGCCAGCTCTTTGGTCTTGGCCATAGTGGAGTTTGGAGTGTGACTGACTGAGGTTGTGGACAGGTGTCTTTTATACCGATAATAAGTTAAAACAGGTGCCATTTATACAGGTAATGAGTTGAGCCTCGTTAGACCTTGTTAGAAGTTAAACCTCTTTGACAGCCAGAAATCTTGTTTGTAGGTGACCAAATACTTATTAAAAAATAATAAATTCTTTAAAAATCAATGTGATTTTCTTTTTTTCCCCCACATTCTGTCTCTCATGGTTGGTTTACCCATGTTGACAATTACAGGCCTCTCAAATCTTTTCAAGTAGGAGAACTTGCACAATTGGTGGTTGACTAAATACTTATTTGCCCCACTGTATATCTGAAGTGAAATAGTTGAAGAACTTATTTCTTTTTATCAATATTTTAGTTCTACAGTTTTGTCATGACCAAACTAAAATACTACCAGATACGCATCTACTTTTTAACAAAAATATATTTTATAACTTGTTTCTAACTAACATATCCAGGTTTTGTCTTATGTGTTTTTTTTTTTGTTTTTATTTTTTTAAACACAGCCATTTCTGGCTTTAGTTAAGATGATTGTCTACTTTGCAAAAATTATACGTATACAGCATATAGTATTTGTAATTGTCCATGCCATTTCCCTACCCTTACTAATTCTCTCAGCTCAATCACTTCTTTCTGCTTCTGCACTAAACTCTGTTCCGTCTTTCCTCCTAGCCTGCCGATTTAGATGCCTGGGTAAGCAATACTGCCATTGCAGGTGCTTTTTTTGAAGCTCACCTTTTCTTTTCCTTTCCCTACACACCCCTCTCTCGCTTTCTCTTTCATAGACACACACTCACACAAACTCAATATTCAAATGTCATGTTTTCATTGTGCATTAAAGCGAGGCTGTGAGTGTGTTTCCAGCACCATTCCACACAACAACACTTTGGGAGGTATTCAGCCAGAAAATTACACATCATCTGTGCTGCTGGCGGAGGTGATTTTACACACATACACACACAGGCCCTTGAGCATCAAACAGACGCTGCAGTAAGAAAAAAAGGAGCAGTGAGCAACACAGTATGAGGATTTGCAGATGTGCTCTTTAGGGGTGCAGATGCCTGTTAAGTTGGGATAAAACTGGATTACAATAAGTGTAATGTCAGTCTCTGTGTAGTGATGTGTGCTATCAGCAAAAAGCACAGAAAACTGAATGACCAATGGCTCTCTCTCTATGGATCACAATCTGTATATTACCTGGGCATGTGACGACAGCAATCACTATATTGGCTTGGCATAATTTCTTATGTATAGTTGTAGTTTATTTACTATAAGAAAATTCTCACACTAAATTTGCCTATTCGTTAAAACATTCTCAGGAGCTGTGCTTATATTGTTGGCAAGTGACAACTGTCCAGTCTGCCTTGAGCCGTTTTGCCGTGGACGTCACGGGAGTGGGCGGTGGAGGGCGGGAGCACTTTTGTGAATTTGACATTTTTTTTAGAGTTGCATCGTTAGACAGTGAGCAACAAACAGTTTGCTGCGAAGTAAGCTGTCGAAACAAAAGCGAGAAGCACGGTGGAAAAAACGCCGTATAAAACCTACAGACGTGTGGCTGCAACGTCCAACAAACCCTAAAATAGACGTATGGTGGCTGAGAAGTTTCAGGCGAAAGTCCAAACACTTTGCAAAAAAAAAAAAAAAAAAAAAAGCACAAATGCAAACTGCCACAGCACCATAGACTTCATAATATATTGACATGACATGGCGCGCAGGGCCGATCCGTAGGGGGCCTATTTTCAAAAACTTCAAGTTCAAATATTTTCAAAACCAAAGCTGCTACTGACCTAAAACCAAGACAGGCACCTACCTTAGCCATATATGAGTCTCCATGAGCAGCGGCATAAAAAAATTCAAAGTCATTCCCTTTTAAAATTCCAATTACCGTAATTTCATTTAGCGATGAGATCTCACGGATTTCCGACTTACGTTCTCACTTTCATTTTACCGTATCAATCCATGGAAGAAACATTTATTCATCATGATGAAACGAGCAAGTTATACAGCAGCCTTTAAAAGAAAAGTCACATCTGTTTTGTTGTCTCCTAGATTCTGGTAAGCTGGAGAAGTTGTCAAATCGAATTATTACCGTAAATATTGTCAGTTTATGGTAATGTTTTGAACTACCAATATGCTATGCTTGTGCTGTGTTTCACCAGTCAGTAAAATGACATTTCTGTATCTGTACACGAGCTCTGTTTTCTTGTATTCTTCTATTTATTGGTGCTAAAATTAGGGTGCGCGTTATAAATGGGTACAATATTTTTCCCTAGATTTTACAAGTAAATTTGGGGTGCGCATTATACACGGGTGCGCCTTATATTCGGGAAATTACGGTAATTATTTTTATATAGGTATAACTAAACTTAAAATGGCTATAAAATTCTCAGATTTTACACTAGATACACAAAAATCACCAAATACAGAGATAATCACCTGTATTATCAGGATCAAGAGCATTTTTTAACATATCATATACGTTTTTGCCCAAAATAGCAACATTTTTTTTCAGCAGCTAATAAATCACCCAATTTTCTTATCAGAAACTTAATACTTGAAGAAAACATGCAGAATCAATTATAAATAATTTATAAATAGATTACTGATCAATTCTATATGCAATCACAACGTATTATAGAAGAGAGTAGCCCTTTATTGTTGTTATACAGTTGTATAGTTAGTTATATCGTTGTAGTGAATGAGGCTAACTGCCGCCTGACGTAAACAGAGCTTTTCTGGTGAAAATTCTTGTGAATAAATGCTTAAATCCCCGAATTCTTCATGGATATGGCGTAAAACAGTCTCAATTCTTGGTTAAAGCAAAGAAACTGTTAGGTTTTGTGTTTGTTTTCTTCTAGTGTGACTTATCCCTGTGATTGCCCATTGATTTCACCTGTTGTACCTGCTCCTAGTGTATCCTCCAACCTGCATCCTCCTGTGCTCATTGTGTCGTTACCCCTTGTCTGTGTGTGTATATAAGCTTCCGGTTTCTTTTCACTCCTTGTTGCATCATTGTCAGTGTTGATGTCAAGTCCCGTCCAATCCCTCATGTACCAGTCCCTCCGATTATGTGAGTTTTGTTTGAACATTGCCTTTTTGATCCCCAGTCCTTTTGGTTGTACTTTGTGTTTTTGTTAGTGATTATTAAAACGTTTTTTGAGTTCACCGCCACCTGCCTTGCTGCGTTTTTGTTTCCCTGCATTTGGGTCCACACCACCTGCCCACCCGCGTTATCCGTGACAGAAACCGTGCAGTTAGCGTTTATTTTATGTAAATATGTCGAAGTACAATGCTACTCTGTTAGCGAATTAGGCTAGCGGCCGCCTCACGTAAACAGAGCTTTTCTGGCGAAAATTCTTGTGAATAAATGCTTAAATCCCCGAAATGTTCATAGATATGGACAGAAAACAGTCTCGATTCATGGTTAAAAGCAAAAATAAAACTTGCAGTTAGCGTTTTTTTTTTACATAAATGCCAATGCAGTCGCGGCTGATTTCTCCCATTGATTTTTTTCACAATGTTTAAAATGCATGAATGGTACGAAAAGTATAATGATTATCTTGAATCCTCGAACAAATAACTCCTGAGACAATCCTTCCTGTTTGTCTGCGGTACAGCTTTCAAACCCCCACAAAAATCCAAGCTTAAATTCGGCTTAGACATGAGCGTGTGCTGTCTTCGAATGTCTATTAGGTCGGCATGATGTCACGATGACGTCACCTCGCTTAGCAACGTGTCGCCATTTTGTAAAGGGGGCACGCACAGCTAAACAGCCATAGACAAACCTTGTCTGACATTCATATATTTCAGCTGTGTTTTGCGTCTTTTTTCATAAAAACGTCTTAAACATGACTTTTTATTATCACGAGTCACTGCCGACAGACGCGAGGAAGCGATACAACTTAAAATTAGCGTTTATTGGCTTGCAAATCTGCCCATACAAAGTCGCAGCTGATAGCTGGATAAACAAAGGAATGGCCTTCAGTGGAGTTTTGAAACATCTACAACTACCTCATAAAGTCACCCTGTAAGTTGACCTTTATCAATTACGTGGAATATGTACTTTGTGGAACTAAGAATTTGGGTTCGTGTCATGGCTATTTTCATTTGTGCTGTGGCTATTTGCAGTCGTGCTTTGGCCAATTTGCATTCGTGCTTTTTTTCCTTTGCAAAGCATTTGCAATTGGCATTTGCATTGCGGCAATTTGCAATCGTGCTTTTTCTTTTTGCAAATTGTTTGGACTTAGCATTTCACCTGACACTTCTCAGCCACCGTATAGACGACATCTTGAAGAAAGAACATGCAGATATGTTTTAAAGGGATCCTCTATTTTAAGACAAGTAATTATTAAAAGATAAATACTGAATAATAATAATTTGATATTAAAACCCCTCTTAATGTTTTTGTTTTAATAAAGTTTGTAAAATTATTTTAAGTGATAGGTCGCCATTCTTGTTACGCCGCAGTGCTTGACGTCACCGGGCCCGTTGCCGAAATACCAGCGTGTCACTCGTTAGCTTTCCCAACATGTCGTCGGTTCTACCCTTCTTATTTGAACCAGATCTGAAAAGTGAGGAGCAGGACAGTACTGTCGGTCGTTCACAAGACGAGCTTCAGGGAAAAATGCGTGCAGCAAATACCTGATAAGACAAAAGTTGGGCAAAAGTCTCAATGACAACAGAGCGAGAGAGCGTATGCTGTTGGGAACTCCGGTTGGGAGCGAGACTGTATGCTGTTGGGAATCCGGTTTTATTAGCAGATATTCAAGGTAAGCATATTGCGTTTTCAAACTTATCCCAATATAATTATGTAGATTGTTAGCATCCACAGCTGTCGTGGGCTTTACATACAGTTCAGGCCAAAGAGCACACCTTGTGTAATCCATGTCTTGTACATTGTAACGCGTGGTATGTAGGATACGTGTATAAAAGTACCAAAAAGGGGAGAGGCTTCCACCTATGCAAATTTTATTCACAAAAAATATTTCCACCTTGATCACTCTTCACTCGGGAGCTCAGCAGTTAGCAAACACGCGTTCCCTGACTAACTCCAACATTGTTGTAAGGTCCATGTCAGAGTCACTGTCGTCACTTTAGCGTGCCATAGTGCTTTGATTATTTGGTATGATTTGGGGAAAACTCTCACGAAGAATAGTCAACAAAAAAGATAGCAATTGTAATCCAAATCCGCGTTTTTTACTCACTCAAAGATCCAGGACTAAGACCGATCCCATGGCAATGTTGCAGCCGCGATCCACAAAATAGACTGATCCGAAAAGCTGCTGTGGGACCGACAAATAAATTAATAGATGGATCCGAAACCAATATTGCAGACGCGGTGGGACCGTCGGATCCAGAAAATAGACGGATCCCTTACTTGACTGAGGATCCAGGAAAATGTTCGGGCGCCAGTTGTAACACGTGGTGGGTAGGATACGTGCATGCAGGGACCAAAAAGGGGGAGAAGCTTCCACTTATGCACATTTATTCACTAAAAATAATAATTCCACCTTGACCACTCACTTCACTCCCCTTGTTTCCATTTGACTGGAAATTGCAAAAGCAGCACATTGTGACATTTTTGTTCGCGAGTTTAGGCAGCAATAAGCAATTGTTGAACACGCTACACATTTGAAAAGATCCCAATGACGTCATCACTGCGAGCCCGCAAACCATGGCGCCAGCTAACGGTCAAAATATGTAGTAAATATTATAAAATATTGCCATTGATTTAACATTTTATGTGTTTCTAACAACATATTTTAGTACAAGAGAACAATTGTTTTTATCTATTTATAATTGTTTTTGTTTATTAGAGCCTACATGTATTTCAGGTAGAGGATCACTTTAAGGCAATATATCAAGACAAAAACCAAAAAGCTAAACTTTAGGCGCAAATGATGGATTTACAGAGATGTGTGTGCAGCAAAATATCAGAATACAGCAGTATTAACACCCTGATCAAAATCACACTCAAATTCGCTCCTCCCCAGTTGTAGTTTTATGTATAGCAGTGGATATTGTCCCCTGGTGGCTGGTAAAATACTCTCCAATTGTAACGACGGAATGACACACAGCAACAAATAATTATGTCCTCACAGCCTGAACGGAAAATCGTCTTTGTCAAGGGCGCAGGTTTCAACATTGGTTGGAACGATATAACCGCATAACATGCATGTACTTTTTGCGGGGGACGGGATCTTAATAAGACCAAACAGATTCGGTGAACGGGGGTCAGGGCTACATTTCTCACGAATATGAACCTAATTAATTGATATGCTAAATAATCAATATGAAATAAATCTGTGTTGATTTATAGTTTTATACTAAGTTTCATGTTTATCAGTTCAGGTGATACACCGTTCATTCAAACCTTTGTTTTCAAAAATAAGTAAAGAGACATTTTGAAAACCTTCAGAATAAATGTCTGGATTTTATTAGCAAATTTAAAATGTAATATTTGAACATAACTTAAATGTTGACATACACTATAAATACAAAGTTGTTAATAATCTCTTCACTATTCGGGATTGCAAAAAATGAACATTTGTCTGAAGACCACTCAGCGTAAGGTTGCTTAAAAGTTGGTGGGGACAATTTGAGTATCCTTAAAAGTTGGTAGTGTTATATCCCTACCGTCCCTATGCAACCCTACGCCCTCTGTCTTTGTAATACGTAATTATAGCCGCACTGTTTTATGTCACAGATATAACAATGGCGGCTCACGTCGACGTAAAGTTTTAATGTTATATTCAACTGCAAATTATTTTCAACGCTTGTATATTATAGATGAGTTACTAACATTCAAATAACTGCATTATATTTTGCTCGGGGTTCCCTTTAACTTCTTTGAGGGATTTGAGGACTGAGGTTATCCTGTTGAGATCATCCCAATTACCATCTTCACATTGTCGCTTACTGTGGAAGTACATACAATATTTATTATTTCCCACTGAATGGAGGTTAGTTTCTTCAGTTAGATGTCCGTCTTTTGTAGATGTCCGTCTTTTGTTACACAGGGAACTTTAATGACTTTTATCTTGCTCTGCTTGCATGCTGCTATGGCCCAAAACATCTTTCTTCAGCTGTCATCTCGCCTGCAAAAGCTGGGCTCAGTGGTCATGTTAGGAGCATTTCATCCCATCTTAAAGCCAACTATCAGCCTTTCCAGCTCTTACTTCCACTACTACATGTACTGCAAGTAGTTCTTTTTAAGCTCTGTTACAATAGACAGTTTTTTTTTTTTTTTTTAAGTTTTCTGTCAAATGTTTTATGTTCCTAAATAGGGATGGGAATTGATAAGATTTTTACGATTCCGATTCCATTATCGATATTGCTTAACGATTCGATTCTTTATCGATTCTCTTATCGATTTGAATTTGGACTAATGGACTGTATGAGGTTCTGGGTTCAAAATGTTTTATGGTTCATTCGCCTCGGGGTGTCGGTTAGAACCCAAAGAGCGGGGAGTGGAGTTGGTCTTTGGCACTTTTAATACAACTTGGCAACATGCAATGACACCTGATATGAGAATCATTCAATGAGCAGGTGGGAGCATGCATGGAAAGATGTTGATGTATTTGTATGTGTGTGAAAGACTGGAATGTGTGGATATACAGTGATCCCTCGTTTTTCGCAATTAATGGGGACCAGAACCCGCCGCAATAAGTGAAAAACGGCGAAGTAGCGCAAACCCCCAATTGTTTTTTTTTTTTTTTTTTTTTTGTACAATGTATTTATTCTAGGGCTGTCAAACGATTAAAATTTTTAATCGAGTTAATTACAGCTTAAAAATTAATTAATCGTAATTAATCGCAATTAATCGCAATTCAAACCATCTATAAAATATGCCATATTTTTCTGTAAATTATATATATATTCTGTAAAATAAATTGTTGGAATGGAAAGATATGACACAAGATGGATATATACATTCAACATACGGTACAAAAGGACTGTAGTGGGCATTTCACTCTACTGTCATTCAAATCTGTCTATGCTGTCCTCACTCCGAAGCGTCTACTTTTTCCAAAGCTAGACAGCTAGTGAACGACGCCTTAATAATTAGACTTCTTCCTTTTTCATCTGATTTATTAATAAAATGGCCTCAAACCATTGTCCTCTTTAGACCGTCGTAAAACTACAAACAAAAAGTACACAAGCATTGCATTAGCAACAACGTTAGCTTAGCACGCTATACAGGTTCACTAAACATAAACAAAAAGCGTCTCATACAAAAAATATAACATTTCGCTTACTAACATAATATGTACATTCTTTACAACAACCATACTTGTCCAAGGATCATATAAGCACAACATTATCAGCCCAAGACGTCGTGCAGCCATAATGAACTGGAAAGAAAACAATAAACCATGTCGCAAAGCGACCACAAGAGTTCGCTGTTGGACAGTACAAAAAGTCTTGCTGTAAAACTTACCAAAAGGCAGAATACTTTCTGAGCGGGACATGTGCGTTAATTGCGTCAAATATTTTAAGGTGATTAATTTAAAAAATTAATTACCGCGCGTTAACGCGGTAATTTTGACAGCCCTAATTTATTCAGATTTAGCATTGGAAAGAGATACATATAAGACATGTTTTTTCACTTTTTTCAAAAGTAGTATTTTAAAAATATATATATTCACTGTATATACAGTATACTGTCTCATAATAAATGTTTTTTTTTTTTTTTTTGTATACACATGCACATTCTTTTCACTCTTTTTTTTACACACAGTAGCAGCCTTTCACACAGTGCAACATCTGAACTCCTGTGCAAAATCAGTAATAACAGTCACTGTATTTTAGTCACAACGACCCAACAATAAAAATATTCAAGTAAATATTAAAGAAAACGACAAAGAAAATATTGTAGTCTTTATCGCAATAACAATCCAGGGAATTGAATAATATTTGAATGTAAGGTAGCTCCCTCTACAGTTGAGCCTAGATCTTGAGCCCGAACCTGAACCCAACCCGACCGAATTTCGGGCCGGGTCGGGCCCAAAATGTCAATTTACGTTCGGGTCGGGTCGGATCGGGTCGGATCGGGCCGGACTTCACTCTCATTAATGTTTTTTTAAATAAATATATATTTGTATACTAAAAGAATGTATGGATGTTAAACTAAAGAATACTTGTTATAAAATAAATAAATTGGATGAAACCGAGAGAAGGCGCTTTTGTAATCACAAACATGAGCCAGTGCGTTGTTTGCGCACATGAACGCCATGGCCCCGCCCTCCTTTTAATCTTCCCCACCCGCTCTTTGCGCTCTCCGCGAGTCTGCAACGCTGCATCCTGGTATTTCCTTTTTGAATTTCGATATAGAGCCGCAAGAGGTGAAAAGCAAACTAAAGACGGTGGGATTGAAAAGGCAAGAATCCACGAGTGGTGTGTGGGAAGGATTTAAGTTGATAGTGGAAGATGTTACAGAAAACTGTCGGCCTTGCCGAATGCAACAAATGTGGCGCTTTGCTCTCGTACGAGAGCAGAAAGACTGGCACATTGACGCTGAGCAGGCATTTTAAAAACTGTACTGGCCTAAAAGATATTAGTCAAACATCGTTATTATCATTTATTTCAAGGGCTGCACCTCTTCGTGCTAAGCAGGACATCGTGGAGTCCGTGGTGTTCCTTTAAACGTCATTATTTTATTTCAGTGCTCCTTAAGGCAGGTTGTTCTTTTGTGTGTTCTGATGCGAGTCATTAAAATAAAGAATGTTATTTAAAAGTATTTTAGTTTATTTTTGAATATGCTGATGTTCCTCTCCTTGTCAGAGAGGCGCGTATAGTGAGCACTATATCCCACACAGAAATATATTTAACAAACCTTTCCAGCTTTATTTCGTTGTGTAAATGCATTTATAATTATAATAAAAATATGTAGACTATTTAAACATTAAGAAAACTTGCCTTTTTTTTCTGCGAACTCGAAGAAATTGAAATAAATGTGTATTGCATTTTGCCAACGAATTGACGCATGAACTATCCACCTGATAGAACAGACACACAAATATAAACGATATAAATGTTTTTTGAATATGCATCTTACAGTCTTGTTTATCTGGGAAAATTTGTTACAAAAGACAGGTTTTAATTTATCATTATGCACATAGGCATCGTCCAAGTCGTGATCACACAAAACGCAACCACGCATTGCATCCCCGCATTTGCTCCTCCTGCTGAGTCCTCACAAATAAAACGGGCTCGGGCCTACAAATGAAATGTACATTTTCGGACTCTCGGCCTTTAATACACGGGGCCGGGTTGGGTCGGGCTGGATTTTTTTGGCCCGAACTAAGCTCTAATCGAGAGAGCAGAAAGATAGGACACAACATAACAATGGCTGAAGCGGAGAAAGTGGGAGCGAGAAAGAATATTGATGCACCTAACACATTAAAAGCAGACATCTGGAGACATTTTGGCTTCTACGAGGTTGGTGGGAAACTTGACCAGAGTTATGCAGTGTGTAAAAAATTAAACATGAGAATAATAATACAAATGGGGAAACCAAATCCATTGCATCACCGGAATTGCGCAGGGAAGATTTTTGAACGTACTTATATATTTTAAAATGCGCTGAATCGATTCAGCTTGTTGCCCGCATCGAATCGAATCGTCCATGCCCCGCATCGGGGTGCATCGCCGCATCGATTATTGTTGACACCCTTAGAAAAATCACCATTTCTTTAACTAGTCTCATGAATAATGACTTGGCCTGTGAATACCACTGTAGTAAAACTCAGCGGCGACACCTCCTGGTACCTTTGGTAGATGGTTCCATTGTGAGCACTCATGTTGTGATACTTGCTTGCTTGTCAGTGTGTATCATGCGTGAATTCTGTGAAATTGATTGTACTGCTGGGAATCGATAAGAGAATCGTGAAATAATCTGCCAAACGATTCCATGGAATTGATACACGCGGAACCGGTTCTCTATAAGAACCGGTTATTGATTCCCATCCCTATTCCTAAAGTATATTTACTCAATAGAAAAACACAATCATGCATTGTGTCGTCCTTACATCAGTCGATGTTGTAATATAGAGCCATTGATGGTTTCCCTGAAATAATTGCCAATATTTTATCGTGCTAAAAGTATCAGCACATTGGCACTTAACAGCCTTAGGATAAATATAATGGTCTCCACTTTGCAGCTTCGATTATTCTGGGGAGATATCTGAGTCACTGTACAGTAGTTAGTGACTGTACTTTGAATCTCCGTTTTTAAATGTTTGATAGGATTATAGTCTGGAGTCTCCATTATTATATCCCAAACAAAGTCAATCCTGTCTTTCATTCATGAAAGATGATACCTAACATTAAGAATTGTGGCTTAACACACTCTCGTAATTTAATCTATTATGATATTAAGTATTTTTAAGCATGAAATTCATTTCATGTTGTTAATAGACATATTTACGCTGATATCCATATTTCAAATGAGGAAAAATGTTTTTGAGACACCCTCTAGTTTGTTTCCTGTTTTAGTCTAGGTAATATTTAGGTGTGGCTCAAGTAGTAGTCGTCTACATGTTTCATCCATTGCTGTATTTCCTCCTCACGCTTCAGGTTCTTATATTTCTGCTTTTTTCCCTAGGCCAGAAAATTGGAGAGAAAGGAACAAGAGTTGGCCAGCATTTCCAGATTCTACAAAGAACAACTTGAAATACTGGAGAAAAAAGTAAGACTTTTTTTTTCTAAAGGTATTGCAATGTTTCCGCTACTTTCATTTGGGAGCAACGGCTCACCGCTCTTTCAAATGTACTTTTCTTTTTCTTTAATGTTAACGAGCCACATATCGCTGCCATTTTTAAACCCTGTGGACGTTTCGTTTGGTGGACGAGCTACTTATGGCTAGGGATGGGAATCGAAATCCGATTCCAATTCGGAACCGGTTCCGAGTGTTTCGAGGCCTCGACATCACAATGAAAAAGCCTTAACGATCCCTTTAACGATTCCTAAAGACGCGTATTGCGTCGTGACGTGTCTTGTTGTCCAGACGCATCAAACTAGCATGGCGCCAAGAACCACTCGCTCCAAAGTTTGACTACACTTCACCAGGAAAGAGTGTGAAAATGAAAGGGTACGACGGGTAAGCACGAGCATTGCAGCCATAAACATAACAATGACAGCACGTAGGTTCAAACGCTCGAAAGAGTGTCTTCACTTCACGAGGAAAAATTACAACAAAGCGACTTGCAGTCATTGCAAGGTGGAGATAACTGCATCGGGAGGGAATACGACTGCGCTGTCCTCACAGAGAGGCTAAGGCTCAGTCCTGGCTATACAGCTAGCTAAACTCTCAAATGACGATGCAGAAGACGTTGGTATAATTTGCTGACTTTATTCAACCATCACTTGAAGAGTGAAACTAAGAATAGAAATGAAACAAATCAATTTCGTCCCCAATAACAAACAGGTTTGCATCAACGTAAATCAGCGATGATTAGCTGCTAATAACAGTATGGTTAGCATTCGTTCGCTAGCATTAGCACATCGTTCAAACCACTACACAACTGGATTTAAGTGTCCGATCGCGAGTGAAAACACAACAACAACAACACAAAAGATGATACATACAGGCGTTGCCTCTGTATATATTAACATTAACAAAGAACATAGGCTCGTAGAAGCGTTTCCCTCTCTCACTAACTCGCTCACTCGCTTGAATGCGGCATTCCTTCTTCGGGTGTAAGCGCGCTCTTCTTCACGTGAGCGCGTTCTTCTACGCGTGAGGAAGCGCAAGGGCGCCCCCACTTGAGCGTGTAAGCACCACAAAAACTAAAAGGCATGCATTTCAATGTAATGCTAAATAATACACGTTAACCCATTAGTCCCCAAACTGCGGCCCGCGGCCCAAATACGGCCCGCCTCCACATTTGGTCGGGCCATTTTGAATTTTTTTTTTTTCTCAATCGTGTTATTTATTTCCTGGCCTTTTCCTTGAAGAATTCAGAGAGGGTTATTTGGTTATTATCTATTTAATTAATAGTGTTTTTATTATTAATTATTATTATTATTATTATTATATTATATTATTTTTATTTTATTTACTTTCATTCCGTGAAGATACCAGAAAGGGTTATTTGATTGTGGCTTTCTGAAAAACAATAATTTTTTACATTTATGCACTTCTGCAATCGTCACACTTTTTCTTTTACAAACTGACCCCGGCCCCTCATCAGAGAAGGGAAAAGTTATGTGGCCCTCACAGGAAAAAGTTTGGGAACCCCTGCTTTAACACATATTGCCAAAGGCAGAACAACAACCTAACTGCCAATATATACCAATATTTTTTATTTCTATTAGATAAATGTTTCAGTAAAATGTTACACATTCTTGTGTATATGCCATTTATTGCCACAGTTAACATTGAGGCTTTGGGCCTCTTTTGATCTCGTTGTGAGTTTGTAAGGTTGTGACTTCTGATTAAACAAACTCGATGCCAATCAAAACGTTTGTTCTTCTTTCCCCCCAAATTAGAATCGATAAGAGAATCGATAAAGAATCGAATCGTTAAGCAATATCGATAATGGAATCGGAATCGGAATTCCCATCCCTACTTATGGCTAATGGCTGAAGCAGAGGATGACAACTATTTGATTGTGACTGTGCCAGCCTAACTTCTTCTTGAGCTGTGACGTCATTACAGCTGCACTATAGATATAGACTGTATATGATAGATTCAGCGATAGAAATACATTAATAAAAAGCAATGGGGCATGTGAGGCAGACCTGATCAGTACAATGCACTTGAGTACATAAAAGCAATGTGCTTGCATACATAAAAATGTAACTCCAAAACTATATGTAATTGCTATAGACTTTAATGTAGAATGTGTCTGTTTGAAGTATGCACGTCACATGCATTGTATGGATCAGGCATGCCTCACATGTCCACCACAGTGAGGTCACGGGTCAAGAAGTGACTCACGTTTGACAACATGCACATGCAGTCACAATCAGGTCGCCCGTCGCAGTCAGCTAGTGACAGGGTTGTAGTGGTCTTTCTTGTGTTATAGTGTAATGTTGTTCCAATTCTGTAGACACTTTTTACTCTCCCCAATAGTTAACCACGATAGCAAGTGGGTAAAAAGTATAAAGTGCTTTTCAACCTTTTTCTCTGTTATGTATTTATAGCATAATATTCATTTTTCTAATTGTAAATAATCTATATAATATTTTATATTCATATACAGTATGTGGGCTCCCGCTTTGGAAAAAAATCAAGAGGAAACACTGTTATATGGCGGAAAACACAGACAAGGCTGAAAAAGCAGTTTCTGCTCTCGCACCCCTCTATAAAATAAACGGCTGTATCTTAAGCCAAAACAGCTGTTGTGTCTGATAGAACAATATGTCTATATGCAGATTCATGGCGCATTAAGTGCCCGAACTATTTTTAATTTGTCCGTTTTACCCTGAAAACCCCAGTTTACACACGTCGCGCAACCGCTTTTTTTTTTCAACCCAGCCATAAAAAGAAGATAATTATATTTATTATTCAAAATGTCTGTCATTTTTAGCTTAGAATCATTAATTGATGTCTAATATTTCGTTTAAAAAAAATAACACTTAAAAAAATTAATTACTCGCATATTTTAAACAAATTACGTTACAATGAAAAAATTGGCGTCTGCAAAAAAGTCACAGATGTCTACCTCATAACTATCACTGAATTGTATTATTTTCGTTACTGTCGCATTTTCCCCAATATTTTAGATAAATAATAGATCCAAACAAAGAAAAATTGGGAAAAAAAAAAAAAAAAACGTTTAAAAGAGTAAATATATGAAAATGAAAATCTAGATTACTCCTTGACGTCTGCGATTTCAAACACAGAAGTAAATAAACTTCATAATGGTTTCAGACGAACAAAATACACGTTCTGGAGTGGCCAAGTCAAAGTCCAGACTTTAACCCCATTGAGATGCTGTGGCGTGACCTAAAGACAGTGATTCATGCCAGACATCCCAGGAATCGGACTGAACTACCGCAGTTTGTAGAGAAGAATGGGCCAAGATTAATCCTGATCGATGTGCCAGACTGATCTGCAGCTACAGGAAGATTTAGGTTGAAGTTATTGCTGCCAAAGGAGTGGCCACAAAATATTAAATGTGATGGTTCACTTACTTATTTTTCCCCCTTCTGTCATTGTTTGCATACTATCCTCATCAAAATATGAAAACCTACCTTCTGTCATTGTTTGCATACTATCCTCATCAAAATATGAAAACCTATAAATGTTTGGGTGGTTTTAGTTAAATAAGACACTGTTTTTTCATCTGTGTGATTTTGACAAAGATCAGATCACATTTGATCGTGACTTTATGCAGAAATGTGGGAAATTCCAAAAGGTTTCGATACTTTTTCATACCACTGTATTTATTATTTAATTTTACAGCAAACCCGCTCCATTTTGATGTAAGATTTTGGATCACTAAAGATGACTCAAAAGATTCGCCTTGTTACATCCTTTAATGCAGAGGTCACGGAACCGCGGACCTCGGTCCGGTTCCGGACCCCCCCAAGCCGTCTGGACTGGATCTCAAGCTGTCGCGACTAATACACGTTGCAACAACAAAAATCATTTTTGTCTGCGGGTTTGTAAAACGGAGGTGGGCAACAAATAAAAACCTTAGCGGTGACGCACGTGAGCCAGCCAATGGGATTGAAGCATTTGAAAGTTATTTTTCGAACAGCATGTCTCAGGGGCAGTTTACATGGCGACTGCGACACAAAGACGCAATGACTGAGTAGCGGACTTGCCTCGTGTGCATATGGTGTTTGCGAAGACGGAAGGCAAAAACGAAAAATTCTAAATCCTGCCTCCAAAGTGGAAGAATCCGATTGCCGGGAATTGAGGGGGGCTTCCTCGGCATGCATATTAAAGGCTCCCGTGGCGCGAGACCGCGATATTAACGTCAGCACTCCCACACGTCACATTGGGCGTGCGCAGCGGTGCTACTAAACATTAAAAACAGCAAATATGGCGGAATGTCGGCTTTAATTTACTGTTTTAATAATATTTTTAAATTAAATATGTTGAATGTTTCAATTTTTGTGCCTTTTTGAACAATAGAAAAATGCCATTGCTTCGAGTGGGCGGGCATATTTTTTTCCGGGCTGAGGGAGCTTGGTGGGGTCAAAGTGCATCATTCTCTCTTACCCTGTAAATCTGCACTGCCCCCTAGGGCCTGGCATGAATACTAGATCGTTTTCATGCGGAATTGCGACATTGTTCAAATGGAGACGCAAATGCAAATTTGACATTTTTCGTATTCTCGGAGAGTCACCACGTAAACGGCCCCTCACACTCGCTTTCCAGACTCCGCGGAGTGACAGCCAAATACTGAGCCGAATGAAGTTGGAGGAAGAGGCGGAAAATGTACGGCAAATGGCGTGCTCAGAACTACGCAAGATTGATGCAGAAAACCGAGTGTTTAACTCATTTGCTCCCAGAAACGTATAAATACGTTCTATTTTTAAATGCTGAACTGTCCCGCAAACGTATTTATACGTCTTTTGCGTTTAAAAAAATTTTTTTTTATAAGAAGCATATATAGCTTCCGCTGTATCCGAGAAACAAGGAACAACGCTCCAAACCAATTTTAAAGCAATAAAACTGGCCACTGGAGGGCAGTAGCGCATTTTGGAAGACTAGGCAACCCGATTCAACAGCAGTGAACGGCCGGGCAGCATTGTCAGAGCGCTGGCGGCTTGAGCCCAGGCGGCGCTCCGACCGGACAAAACAACGAGAGGACACCTGGGACGCCAGGCGCTGGACGACGGTGCAAAACGAGTGAAACCCCCCGTGGAGCGGCTCGCCAAGCAGACCCCGTAGAAATGCAAAAATAATCCATCTTTGTGAGACAGACAACAATGAGGGAAAAGTTTACACAGCTGACGTGGCGACAACGGCGTCATCTCGGCGACAAACCGTCATCTCTCAGAAGTCGTGTGTGAATAAATTGTTACTTTGCTATCTAAAGCTCTATTTGTCTGGTTGTTCATGGTATTTTGTAAAAGGAAAACATTATTCAGATGTTTGGAATCTAACTAATGCAAAAAATAGCTTTGTTAAAGTCAGTGTTATGTTTGAAATGTATGCGTTTACTAAAAGCTCATTTTCTCCGTTTTTTCATCAGAAATTGGAAAATTGCTCAAACTAAGCTATTTTCTAATGCTGATTTCTAAAGAATGGAAAAAGATACGAACTTACTTTTTTTCTGCTGAAAGAAGAGAGTCTAATCTTTCTTTTGGTGGGTTCCAAGTTTATATAGCAATAGAACATAATTTTCTGTTGGCCTTGCAAAATCAGTCAAAATCCAGAAAAAACGGCCGGGAGCGAAGGGACTTGCTCTGGTGAAAATGGCTGGGAGTAAAAGAGTTAAGGAGGAGTGGACCAACACATTTTTGTTCATTTTGTTCATTTTCTGACGGCAGCACAAGACTGCTATAGCTCATCTGTTCAGAGACGGTAGCGCTTGTAAAGAGCAGCAATTTGAAAAGGCACTATGAGACGAAGCACGCAGCTTTTTCGCAAAGTTTCCCTATGAACTCTGCCATCCGTTCTCAAAAAATAGCGGAATTAAGGGCTCAATATGATCGCACCTCAATGCTCATGGTTCATTCATTCACTGCACAGCAACGCGCAAATGAATGCTCCCTCAGAATAGCGTGGATATTGGGTCAAAACAAAAAGTCTTTCAGTGACGCACCGATTGTCAAAGATTGTATGAGTGCAGTTGCTGAAACTTTGCTTCATGGAAAGCAAAAAGAAGAGGTCTGTCAAAAAATAAAGCAAGTCCCCCTGTCAGCATCCACAATTAAAAAAAAAAAAAAAGTCTTGATCATGCTCTTATGTTGCTATTTAATGATTCAATTAAAGCAGTTTTTAGTTTTATTCACGTTTTATATATTATTTGCAATTTTGAATGTTGTAATTATTAGCATGGCCACATAAAGATACGTTTGTATTTTTGGGAAAAAAATGAAGCATTAAAAATATTTCCGGACCCGAGATTGTTGTAATTTTTAAATTTCGGACCCAGAGGATTTTTAATTCATGACCCCTGCTTTAATTGCTACTTTATACTTCCATTATTGGCACACATGGTAATTACTGTATCTTCAATTTTCCATCAGCAGCCGTGCAATATAAACAAAAATTTGCACACTCCTACACAACTTTTTGTAGTTTTGTGAAAACATTTTTGCCTGGGCTGCCTTCTGCTACGTTTTGTAGTATGGTAACGTATCAGTCTAAAAGCTTTTTCATCATCCTTTTAACTTCCTCTTTCTTCACTATCTTCTTTGTCTTTATTTTTCTTTGTTTTCTGTTGCGCCGCGGAAAACAGACTTCAAACCTCTGAAGCCAAATACCTAAGTAGCGATAGTCAGGGGTGAAAGTGGCTCGAATTTCTTGCCGGAACTCCCCAATGTGAAGGTCACCACAGAGCCAGAAATTTTATTTCATTTATTTTTCATTCAAAATTGTATTTTTTCAATGATTTGCAAAATAAAGGTTAACAAAAACGGCAATAACCCCAACCTCCATCTCCAAATTTTCATTTTCCCTAATTTCTTCACATACTAAATGCCAAATCTCAATTTTAACTAGTACTTAAGAACACAGGATATATATTAAAATTGAAGTTAATGAAAAAAACGACTTTTTTTTTTATTAATAAAGATATAAGTAACATACATTCAGAAAAATAAGTACAAATGACTTATATCATGCAGAGTGAGATGGAATATATTTTGAAGATTGCGCAAACATTGACTTTTTA
Source organism: Corythoichthys intestinalis (assembly GCF_030265065.1). Taxonomy (NCBI): domain Eukaryota; kingdom Metazoa; phylum Chordata; class Actinopteri; order Syngnathiformes; family Syngnathidae; genus Corythoichthys; species Corythoichthys intestinalis. Next base: position 46,741,910 of record NC_080403.1, on the reverse strand, counting down.
AATCATAAGGAAATGAATAAGTAGCCTAACATAAATGAACAAATATAAGTCCAAAGTTCACATTGACAGCTAAGATGTTCTTAACCTCCCCATCAGAGCAAATGCAACTAAATATGATGAGTAAGCCTCCTCAACTCTTTCGTTGCTCTTAAAGATTTGATCCATTTTATGTTGCATTGCCCTTTTTTTGTCGCATTAATTCAACAAGGGTTGTTTTTTTTTTTTTTTTTTTCTTTGCTGTTCCAGAAAACATGCACATTTTAACCAATCAGAGCTAACATCTCTGCTGATCACATGTCAGTATGTCAGCCAATGGAACGGATAAATGAGTCCAGGCATTTAGCTTTTTTAGCATTTTATTTTATTTTTTTTTTTTTACATAGCGTTTTGACAGTTGCTGTCATATTTTCGGAATCAAAGCACTGTGTTCCGGAACAGCATTCCGGCCTTGAATCTTATACCGAAACTGCGTTCTGGCCCTGAATCTTATACCGGAACAGCGTTCCTGACCGTTCTGGCCCACTTTCACCCCTGGCGATAGTTTAAAAGGAAATGCTAATGATCGAGTTTTCTTCCTTTCTTTTTCTTTTAATCAATCATCCATAATAAATTAAAATGAATATGAAAACTTTTTTTTAAAATTCAACTTAAAAGGTAAACGCCTTATCCATATTAGATGACGTCTGAGTAGAATGCATATAACCAACTAGAGTCGGCACCTTTGGCAATACATAAATGAGACTAAATCGTGCCCCATTTATGTAGAGACTACTGTAGCTCCCTTGAAATTTTGACATGTGTTACCCAGCTAACAACCACAAAAATGGTGCTAACATTCACAGAGATGTCGTCATACCTTGGCTGTATCACAACAAGACTTAAAGTGACATTCTTCTCACTCCCTTGAGAGTAAAATCTCAGCCTGACACAAGACACTCTCCCCTCTTGCAGAAATGCCAAGCATACATAGCAATGTGAAAATGTAAATTAAGTACAATTTTCAGCAGGCAGATCAGAGTCACCACTTGGTGCTGATAGACCAACACTCAAGAGAGGTTACACTGGGAGAGCCTGGGTTGCCTAATCAAATGTACTGTGTTGCTATGTCCCTTTGCTGGCAACCCTGAAGTCTCTAAATAAATAAGTGAATAAAATGTGGGAGTTCGATTAGTTGTTGTGTGCTTTTAAAAAATTATGACTTTCTTTTTCTTATAGAGCACTAATGTGTTGGTCGTATTTTGCACCCAATAAAAGCCACGAGCACAGTGGTTTTATAAATGTTGCTTCCATTTTACTGGGTCCATTTGTTAAATAGAAGTGTAGTGCAAGGTTGGGAGGCGGGATTGGGATATGATTTCATGCTCTCAGTGATGAATGGAAACCGAAGTAAAGGAAAAGATGCAATAGGCTGAAATCGCGCAAAGGAAGGAAAACGTCATAAGAACATATAGAAACACTATGAAAATGGTTAAAGAATATGATGCAAAGGCAAATCACAACTTTAATGCAAAGTTACTCATGTAAAACTTCTTATTAAAAAGTTGAGTGCCAATTTATTCACGATTCGCTTTTCTTAAAGGGAACCACGGATGGAAAGACTTGTAGTTCTTGTTGGCAACTCATCCCATATCTCTAACAAAACAATCTGACCAGCAGCAGAATGTGACAAAATCATGCCAGTTGTCATACTAGCTTCGCTTGCTAGCTAGCACAGCTATTCTCCAAGTCCAGTCCAACCGTGTCATCAGCCCCAGCGTGCAATGTGCGCGTAAAACATGGCGCCCTCTGTGGGTCAAAACATGTACTAAATATAGATTTTTAAATCAATGGCAATAATAAAGGTTTCTAATAACATATTTTAGTAAAAGAGAAAAATTGTAGCTTATTAGAGCCTACAAGTCTTTAAAGCAGTAATGTGAAGTAAGGTTGGCCAACCATGTTTTTGAATAATATCAATGGCTAAACAGTTATAAGCATATTTTCGTTATTTTTTTTAACGCAACCCTTCCAGATTCTTTGTTTAACCCATAGCAACGCCCTTGACTACAAAAATGCTTTTCTTCGTCAATCTTCGGAAATTACGTCACACCTAGAAGTGCGAGGGAAGTCCGCCACAGAACAGTATTGTTTGTTGCATTGCTTCTCGGTAAGATGGCACGGCGGTGTGTGGCGATGTTTTGTTCTCACTCAAACGAAAAGTTGTATGAGTGGCCAAAGGATAGCAGGGCACGTAAATGGACATCTTTCGTTCGCACGAAGCGAATGAATTTCACGCCATCATCGAGTAGTGTTCTCTGCTGCAAACACTTCGAAGATGCCTGCTTCCTTAACCGGTCTGCTTATGATCAAGGATTTGGCTAAAAGTAAGTGTGATTTTTGGATAGATGACTGATGACTTTGTCAAAGCAGAGCTGCCAACTGTTGTGGAATGAACAGTATAAGCTAGCGACGTTAGCCGAAAGTTAACTCGTGGCAATCCCCGATCATAGTTGTTGTTGCGTTCGCTAGGTTAAGCGTGTTTAAATTGTGAGTCATCTACGATCTTGTCCGAAAGGGTTAATCCACTGTCAATGTGGAAAGGCGTGTGGATGGGCATATAAACGGGTCGGCGTCGCGGTAATTCACGGTCATGTTGCAGTAAGAGACACACACCGCCGGTGAGTTTGTGCACATTTATTTGTATTTGTATTATGTATTTCATCCTTCATGCTTCAAGCATTGCATTGCATTTGTACGTTTCGGCGTTTCTTTCACGGTGATCGCTTGATAGCCTTCTAGTTTGTGTTTCGCGAGAGACGCTGACAGGTGACAATTTAGCGTGTTGGCATTGAGTCAATCTCGCAGCGAATCAGCGAGCAGCTCAAGTCACGCAGTGAATCATGGGAAATGTAGTCTCAGGACAACACTGAAGTGGTGCTTTGTAATCTGTTCGCTTGTGTGGAAAAAAACTACATTTCCTCAGCCATCATGCCACTTCCTGCCGAGAGCTGTGCCGAGCTGTGTTCTTACTGTTAACTCCATGTGTTAATAAAGAAACAAAGTTGTCAGCACGCCATGTGTTCGATACATTTGTAAACAAAAAGCTCATAACAAGACACTATGCACGATCCGTTTAAGAGACGCTGGAGTAGTAGGAGGCGAGGAAGAGATCAGCGAGAAGCAAAACTTTGCGGTCGAATGTGGCGGCAGTCCGCTATTATTTTGTTTTCTTATCATTGCCACAATAAAGTGGAGAAAGCCATCAACGACTCATCTCCTTCTTTCCCCCCAACGTTTTTATATTATTATTTTATATGCACGAGAGCTGCCAGATCTGCCAAAATGAACATGAAGTGTGATTTTTTTTTTTTTTTTAACAATGTCATCAGATAGACAAAAACATAAAATTATGTGCAAATGCCTGCATCTTCAAATCATGAAAATAATAACAGCCTATATCTTACCAATCTTGTAATCTCGATGGGTCTTGTATAGGGATGGGAATTGATACGATTTTTACGATTCCGATTCCATTATCGATATTGCTTAACGATTCGATTCTTTATCGATTCTCTTATCGATTCTAATTTCGGGAAAAAGAAGAACAAACATTTTGATTGGCATCAAGTTTGTTTAATCAGAAGTCACAACCTTACAAACTCACAACGAGGTCAAAAGAGGCCCAAAGCCTCAATGTTAACTGTAGCAATAAGTGGCAAATGCACAAGAATGTGTAACATTTTACTGAAACATTTTTCTAATAGAAATAAAAAATATTGGTATATTTTGGCATATAGGTCGTTGTTCTGCCTTTGGCAAAGTCCCCAAACTTTTTCCTGTGAGGGCCAAAAAACTTTTCCTTTCTCTGATGAGAGACGAAATGTAAAAAAAATATTGTTTTTCAGAAAGCCACTATCAAATAACCCTCTGTGGATTCTTCACGGAACAAAAGTAAATAAAATAAAATAAAAATAATAATATAATATAATAATAATAAATAAATAATAGCACTATTAATTAAATAGATAATAACCAAGTAACCCTCTCTGAGTTATTCACTGAAAAAGGCCAGGAAATAAATAACACTACTGAGGGAGAAAAAAACAAAAAAAAATTCAAAATGCTCTCTGGAATTGTTCAGGGGGCCGGACCAAATATGGAGCCGCGGGCCGTAGTTTGGGGACCCCTGTTTTTATTTACCAGTATATTGAAATGCATGCCTTTTAGTTTGTATGGCGCTTTCACGCTCAAGTGGTGGCGCCCTTGCGCTTCCTCGCGCGAAGAAGAGCGCGAAGAAGAAGAAATGCCGCATCCAAACCAGTGAGCGAGTTAGTGAGAAAGGAAAACACTGCCACGAGCCTACGTTCTTTGTTAATGTTTATAAAATATCCACAGAGCCAACACCTGTATGTATCATCTTCTGTGTTGTTGTTGTGTGTTTCTTCTCGCGATCGGACACTTAAATCCAGTTGTGTAGTGGTTTAAACGATGTGCTAATGCTAGCGAACGCATGCTAACTGTTTGTTATGACTGTGTTAGCAGCTAATCATGGCTGATTTACGTTGATGCGAACCTGTTTATTATTAGGGACGAAATTGATTTGTTTCATTTCTATTTTTAGTTTCAAGTGATGGTTGAATAAAGTCAGCAAATTATACCAACGTCTTCTGCATCGTCATTTGGGAGTTTAGCTAGGTGTATAGCCAGGACTGAGCCTAAGCGTCTCGGTGAGGACAGTGCAGTCTATTCCCTCCCGATGCAGTTATTTCCATCTCGCAATGACTGCAAGTCGCTTTGTTGTAATTTTTCCTCGTGAAGTGAAGACACACTTTCGAGCGTTCGAACCTACGTCATTGTTATGTTTACGGCGGCAACGCTCGTGCTAAACTATCGTAACCTTTCATTTTCACCCTTTTTCCTGGTGAAATGTAGCCAAACTTAGGAGCGAGTGGTTCTTGGCGCCATGCTAGTTTGATGCGCCTGGACAACAAGACACGTCACGACGCAATATGCGTCTTTAGGGATCGTTAAAGGGATCATTAAGGCTTTTTCATTGTGATGTCGAGGCCTCGAAACACTCGGAACCGGTTCTGAATTGGAATCGGATTTCGATTCCCATCCCTAGTCTTGTATCCCTTCCATGTCAAGTAGTCTAGGCACATTGTTTGCATCCTGATTAGCGTCTGGCTAATATATGTTAGGTCCAACATAAAATTCCAAGCTCCTCTTCTTCCTCCAACTCTTCAAAAACTTGGATCTCCACCCTTGCGCTCGATCTATCGCTTATATCGCTGTTTGAATCATTGTTTGAAGGGCTTTGTATGGCGGCCGTATGTATGGAGCTGCCATCGCTGTTCCCGGTGTGACGTATCACTTCCGGGTTCGTCCCCTTTCAGGCTCGAACTTCGGAAATGCAATTATTTTGTCAAATATACAACATATAAATTATTTTTTTCATGCTTTATTTGTTGGACTATGTTTAATTATTGTAATTGTGACCCTATTTGGCATGTTATGAAATTACTTCACATTACTGCTTTAAATCTGAGGTTCCCTTTAATTTGTCTTGAAATAGCATAACATGCAAGGGAGGAGAACGTGTAACCAGAGAACATGGATAATCCATACACAAATATTTTAATAGCGATTTGAATCTTGATATCCTGACTGTGATGCAGACTGCTAAAAACAGTAATTATTAGAAATAATTGTGATTCAGCATTTTTCTGTTTATTCTCACTGAGCGTAATGTAGACAAGCCACTGTTTTGACTCCCCTGATTGATCCTGTGTAGTTTCTTCCACTCTTAGTCCTTTTTAAAATGTTTTAGCGATGACTCCCCCATCAACCCTGCATCGGTCACACCCTCCATCAAGGCCTCATCAAGCAGAGTGGACCTTATCTGGTCCTCGGCGCTGGCATCCTTTAGCCTACTGAGTGGGGAAAAAGCATCTACATAGTCAAGTTAAATGGCAAGGTCCTTGCATTCAAGCGGCACACCCAGCAATGCTTGACGGAGGAGAATGATTGGCAAAAGAGTGGTGGATGTTCTATCTTTCTGCATTTGCCGCGACAGTCCCCTTTCCTAGACATTTTCCACCTTTACTTTCTCGCAGCTGACCTGCATGTGGATGAGGGATTGAGAAAGAGAGGGACTGAAAGTGAGAGATAAAGAAGCTATATGGACTATGAATTAAGAAGACAGTCTCTCCTGAGCAGGCATCTATCGCCCTCCTTCTCTTCTCTTCCATTTCCAATCTATCTCTTAATTCATCCAGGTCCCCTTTTATGCCCTCTCCACCTTTCTATGCCTAGCTTCACTCTGCCATATCTGTGGAAAAATTCCTTTAGCTGAAATTAATGGCCTCCCATAAGTTGAAGTGCTTTGTACTGTCTCAAGCTACACTCATAGATGCTGAAAAAAAGCTAAGCATAATTTGTTTCTCTTTATAAACGGGTATCTGCATATTTCTGTAATATTATCCATATTTTGACTACTATGCAACCAGCGGCAATTGCTCTAAGAGTGCAAGGGAAGCTCGGCTAAAATAAGTGATCAAATGTATTAGGGCTGCAGCTATCGAGTGTTTTAGTAATCGATTAATCGATGGACTAGTTAGTTCGAATAATGGAGTAATCGGATAAGGAACATGAAAAATTAAAATACCTCAGCTGAGCCTCAAACGGTATGAATTAAAAAAAAAAAAAAAAAAAAAAAAAAAAAGGGATCTATGTACAACAAAAGAACATTTGGCTAACTTACATAGAAAACGTCTGCTAGCTTAAATGCTATAAAATGCAAAAGTTTTTTTTACAATGCTCTTTAACAAATGGTTCAGGTACCTATTCCCACTAAAAAACGGCTAAATATACCTATAACCTAAATTATGAATGCATTAAAAAACATTAGCTCAAACAAAAACTTAGCTTACGTTGGTCTTAACAGGGAGTAGTTGGATTCAGCCATGTGAAAAGAGGCAGACCAGAGGGCAGTGTATCCACCCTAATCAATAAAACTAAATGCAAACACTTTTAAAATAAACCATTACAACGCCACGTTAATTAAACGAATACTCGAAGCAACAAAATTCAATTCGAATATATATTTTTTAAATCGAATACTCGAGGTAATCGATTAATCGTTGCAGCACTGAAATGTATATTGTTGTGTTTACATGTCACTGACGAAATATGCGCTACAACACGCTCAACTTTTGATCAGAATTGGCTTCTGTTGGAATTTGACCTTTTAGCCAGAGTGCTGGAATCACGCCAGCCAAACCGCCGGAACCGCGCTAGCACAATTCCAATGACCCAGGCAGCCAAATCCAGACAACCCGGCCTAAAGGTCAAACTCCGCGTGTTCACCTTAGTTTAAATCCCTTGTACTGACTCCATTTTAAAAGCTGGAAAAAGGCTTCGAAACACAAGTTGATAATTTATTCCAAGTCGACAGCAATCATACAGTAAGGCAAAATAGCAAATAGACCCAGGTGAGGAGGAAAGCTGGCTCCAGGGTTGACAAACAACAAGTACACAAAAATGTTCCAGACACAGCGCTAGCTAATGAATTCAGTCTTTTGAAGGCTTTGGTGAGGCGGGCTGTGGTCAGGGAGATGAATGTGTTTGGGAGTTGTTCAGGGTAAGTTTCTGTTGCAGGTTGGGCCGATGAGTCCGTGCGTCACTGTTATCAAGGCAACCAGGGTTGGAGATTTTCTCAGCCTCAGCGCAATAGGCGCGCTGAGTGTTTGAATTCTCAGCCGTGGAGTCTTCTTGTTATCAGGCGTTCCTTGTGGCAAGGCAAGATGTCCAGCCAGTTTTCTGGACTGGCCATTGTTGGCCCCCAGAAGAGCTGATGGCAGGATTTGTTTGTCCAGACGTGTGCTTGTAGATGTCTTGGCCATCACCTGCTTGTCTTGCTCCGTCAAAGTCAGTCTGGGCACGTTGGGCTTCCGAAGTCAGCAGGCATCCTGTAGCTGTTATGCCCTTATCTGCCCATTGTCTTGGCACTGTAAATTCCAATCACTCCAAATCCAACTACTCGTAATATCAAATATATTCTACTTGGGGTCTTAAACTATGATTTAACCCTTTATGGCCAAATGTATCACATTTGATACACCTAAAATTTCATGATTTTGAGACTAATTCAGAATTTTGACGTGTTTTTGAAAAAAAAAAAATGATGGATGCAAGTCAACACATGCATCTGCAGGTTCCATTAAAATGATGGATGCAAGTCAACACATGCATCTGCAGGTTCCATTAGAAAAAGAAACAGGATTTAGCAAGGGTTATAGATATTAGAGCGCTTATTACACACATTCATTTTGCCTTTTCTTTTTACAAATTTGAAAAAAAGGTTTCATTAAGACCTTATTTTTCAAATTTTGTGATTTTGTGACAATTGCTTCATATTTCAGGCATTAAAGGGTTAAGGGTTATTTTATATTGGGTGTGTTAGAGTAATACAAACAGTCAAACAGTAAATATGGGAAAGGATGCTATTCCCTTCACTTCTTAACACTGGTTATGATGCGGCTTGCTTTTCATTCATTCGTGCAGCTTCACAGTTCTTTAAACAGTGTGGAAGTTGTGCTTCCCCAGAGGAACGAGCACATTGTTCCACTACAGACATTGGCTAAAGGCTGAGTTTATCCTGCCCATTGGATGCTCTGCGTCTCTGGGGGTCAAACGGCACTGGGCGGGGCTGGGCTGGCCTGGACACTCTGGTTCTCCGCATAATGATTGTATGATCTGTCTGAGGCTGAATCTCTTTTTTTATTGACAGATAAACGGGCGAATCAGTGATCTTATCGTATTAACTTCGGTTAATCAATTTTCATTCCGTTGTTCAGAGATGAACCGGAGACTTTCATATTCATCCTAGCGAAGCTTGCTTTGTTAAAAACGACAAGCAAAAATCGAGCTTATTATTGTTTTTTTTCCCTACTTTTTCTGCTTGTTTTGGGAAACTTGACTTCTGGCACTCTAGTTTCAGTCCCCACTGAGCAGCTAGTACCGCTGAGCCGCTCCACCGTCACAAAGCACCTACAAGCAGACACTTTGAGCTTCCCCTCATTGAAAGACCAGCCACTGGCTACAACCCTCCCTCACATCTGTATAGATTACCATGAAACACGCACACACAAATTCATAAACCTGTACGCACACAGATTTTATAACATTTATTTTAAAGTTAACTCATTTGCTCCCAGAAACGTATAAATATGTTCTATTTTTAAATGCTCCACTGTCCCAAAAACGTATTTATACGTCTTTTGCGTTATTTATTTATTTTTTTATAAGAAGCATATATAGCTTCCGCTGTATCTGAGAAACAAAGAACAACGCTCCAAACCCATTTTAAAGCAATAAAACTGGCCACTGGAGGGCAGTAGCGCATTTTGTAAGACGAGGCAACCCGATTCAACAGCAGTGAACGGCCAGACTGGCGGCATGAAGCCAGGCGGCGCTCCGACCGAACAAAACAACGAGAGGACGCCTGAGACGCCAGGCGCTGGACGACCGTGCAAAACGAGTGAAACCCCCCCGTGGAGCGGTTCGCCAAGCAGACCCCACAGAAATGCAAAAATAATCCTTCTTTGTGAGGCAGACAACGATGAGGGAAAAGTTTACACAGCTGACGTGGCGACAACGGCGTCATCTCGGCGACAAACCGTCATCTCCCAGTAGTCGTGTGTGTGAATAAATTGTTACTTTGCTATCTAAAGCTCTATTTGTCTGGTTGTTCATGGTATTTTGTAAAAGGAAAACATTATTCAGATGTTTGGAATGTAACTAATGCAAAAAATAGCTTTGTTAAAGTCAGTTATGTTTGAAATGTATGCGTTTACAAAAAGCTCATTTTCTCCGTTTTTTCATCAGAAATTGGAAAATTGCTCAAACTAAGCTATTTTCTAATGCTGATTTCTAAAGAATGGAAAAAGATACGAACTTACTTTTTTTTCTGCTGAAAGAACAGAGTCTAATCTTTCTTTTGGTGGGTTCCAAGTTTATTTAGCAATAGAACAGAATTTTCTGTGGGCCTTGCAAAATCAGTCAAAATCCAGAAAAAATGGCCGGGAGCGAAGGGCCTTGCTCTGGTGAAAATGGCTGGGAGTGAATGAGTTAAGAGGAACCCTATTGGTTGAGGACATCCCAGCTAACTAATATAGAATCTTTCCATGAATCAACATACTTACTTTATATTAACAGTAAATATGTATTTTGTTATTTAGGGAAGTAATGTGTATGTCTAGGTGAACAACACACTGCAGGTTAAATTTGCTAAAGGGATGAATGATTAACACAGATCACTATTTGCTCAGAGGCCGCTGATGATTTTGGAACCACGCGGACACACATGAGTGTGTGCAATCGTTTATTTGTTAACTGTGGCAATTTTTACTGTCGCTACAGAAGTTGTTGCAAGGAATCAATTCCTTTCTCCATCTTACATCGAGGCTTACACACTGACAGGCACCCTACTATTGGAACAACCCCAAAACTTCATAATATATTCTCTACTGTGGTTGCTCTCTTGTGTATTTATTGAGGACTTCCTAATCTGTTCAGGTGCAGCATGTCTTCCAGTGGCAACAGAGCTCGTGACTCTGTAAACAAGCGCTGGTTTAAAATTCACCTCTTTTAATCCCCTATCCCCACTTTGTTGGCACCATCCACCGTAAAAAATAATCTGCCTTCGTCCGAGTAGGTAGTACGGGGGGTTCCATGCACAACCTCACATCAGACCATCTCAAATAAAGCCCTCTGGAGAGCTGTCTGAAGATGCATGCAAGCATTACTTGAACACAACTGTTCACCCCCCCACTCACACATACATTCACTGATTTAGTCACACACCTGCATGTATGCAAGATTACACCCACGCACTCATCTCTCATGCACCCACACTAATCCCCTGCATGAGACTTTCCTACACCCCCCAAAATCATAGCTTTCTCCTGTTGAGGTTTATCATTTCCCTTGACTGTCTCTCTCTCTTGGGTGTTTGTCCCCGCATGTGCAAATGACTGTGAAGAGCTTGGTTTGTGTGGCGCTACTGATAGCGTTGACATTCCTCTGATGTCAAAGAGCTGAGCATGTGTTGTTACTGTTCTTGCACTAGAAGAAAAACATGCGAAATGAAGCTAAAATCAAACACCTCCCCATCTCTCCAATACTTTTTTCTTATTTTTTTTTGTATTTATTTTTTTAAACCTGACCTGTTCAGCTGCTGGACACGGAGAATGGAGATCTGAGTGTCCGATAGGTCTGAACATTTTTAATGAATCACATGGGAGTATGACATACTCCTATTGTGATCATTGAACGTACATCGTTTATTAGGAGAAAGCAGCGAACAGGAAGGGGTTATGGGGGAACAGAAGAAAAGAAGGAGAGACAGAAGAAGCACAAACAAGAACAAGAAATACATTGAACGCCAACACTGGTGCTATCGTTAGGTAGTTGTATTTCCGGTTGAAACAATGTGGGGGTCTTGGTGACCAAGGAAAGGGGTTGGGTCTGAAAGATAAGTGATGGGAGGGTTGGAGTGTACACAAATCAGCCATGTGGTCTAGAACCCAGTATTTGTGTGAATCCCTTGTGAGTGTCAGTATGTTGGCTAGCTATTCTATGCTGTCTCATTCGCTAATCCTGACACCGAGGTTTTCTACTTGAGTGTGTCTAATTGCACCTAGTCATGCGTGAATCCCATCAGACATGTGTTAGTCCCGCAGAAGAGTGGAGATGCCGTGTGGGTGCCACCCCAGGGCCATGGCCCTTCCCCAGCCAATCGGGGGGCGGTGTGAGCCACCGCAGCCCATCCCTCCTCCAGCAGCCCAGCAAAGGGGCTTTCGTCATCCCCATGGGATCCAGGGTGGTCCCCGGGGCCATCTGTGCCACCATCAACCGGCTACACTACTTTCGAACTCTGAACTGGGTCTAAACCCTACTTTGAAACCATAACGCTAGTTTAAGAGCCTACCCTAATTTAAAACCCTAACCCTAGATTGAAATCCTCATTTAAATTTCTAACCCTACTTTAAGACCTTAATTTTAAACCCTGAACTGGGTTTTAATCCCTAACGCTAAACCTGATTTGGGACTATAACCCTAGTTTTAGAGCTGCTGTTTACCTACGCTGGCATTATGGTGAAGTGGCTGGCATGTTAGCATCTAAGAATAAGGGTTTAATCCCGGGCTCTGGCCTTCCTGCTTAGAGTTTGCATATTCTCCCGTGCCTGCCTGGGTTTTCTCCAGGTACGCCGCCTTCCTCCCACTTAACCAAAACATGTGTGCGTAACTTATGCACGCAGGCCTGTTGTGTGAGATGCATAGAAACCTCCCTCCCGATGCCTTCAAGAGGGCACCTGGCAGCTAAAGCTGCTAGCCTGGGCTTTTGGCCTAGCCGCTAGAGCGTTCGCCTGCCGAGCTGGACGTGCTGGTGCCGTGACCCGGATCGGCATTGAAGGTTTCGGGGAGTGAGTGTAACTGGTGCACGCAGGTCCTTTGTGTGCTATGCCTGAAAACCTTGTTCCCGATGCTTTCAAGAGGGCATGCTGGCAGCTAAAACTGATAGCCTGGGCTTTTGACCCTAGCGGCTAGAGCTGGGAATCTTTGGACACCTAACGATTCGATTACGATTACGATTCAGAGGCTCCGATTCAATTATAAAACGATTATTGATGCACCCCCCTCCTTTAATTTTTTTTTTTTTTTTTAATGTTTTGTACATTAGTTCCAAAATTGTTCAAAAATCCTCTCAGGCTAAACCAAACTACTATTTCAGTATCAAGTTAACATATAACAGTAAACAAATATACAAAAATAACAGTAGATTAAAAAACTCCAGTCCCCATTCTGTATCAGCAGCTTTAAACAACATTCAATTAATCTAATGTTGTGAATCAACTGTTACAGTTGTTAAAATTACTCCCGTTATTCCATAATTTCCCTTCTGTCTACTTTTGTCAAGGTTTTAAAACTATTTCATCATTTAAAGATAGATTCAAGACAAGATTCCACCGATTTAAGAGTATTTTAGATAAAAAGTTAATTAGGTTCGCTACAACAGAGCCTTCTAGAGAGGTCTACTGCTTTAAGATGGCAGCTGTTTACTTACGCCGGAAAGTCTGTCATTTCGCTTCTCTGTTCTATAAAACACGTTTAACAACGACGTCGTCTGTCATTTTACATCTAGTTCTACATATATATGATATCTACTGTGGCCATATGTTTGTAGCAACTAGCAACTGGGCGTTGTTTGTAGCGGCTGTCGGCCGCAGTCAGGTATGATTGTTTTTTTTTATCTAGCGGCTTGAGTTGAACATGATATTTACTCTCGGTCCATTCCTCATTGCGTCCCAAAGACCGCGCTGACTGTGTTTTACTTCCGCTTTACCTGGTATAATTCAATAATCGGAATTTGGATATTTGTGAATCGTTCTCGAATCTTCCACGGCCGAATCGCGAATAATCAAAGAATCGGAAATTTCGCACACCTCTACTAGCGGCTAGTGTGCTCAGCTGCCGAGCTGGACGTGCGGCGCGGCGTGGGTACGAGTTCTGACCTGGAAGAGTGGACGTATGGCGTCGTGCTTGGGTCTCCATGCAGACCGGTTAGGTTGGGTATGTGAGAGGAAACCGTGGTACCCGGAGAAAACCCACACAGGCATGGGGAGAATATGGAATTTTTTTTGATTATCTAATTTCCTTTGTTTTCTTGGACTTTTTTGCAAGAGATATCAGGTGCTACGTATGTGGGAAAAGAGAGCCTGCATCCTGACCCACTGAGTGGTTGGCCTGTGGTGAAACACTCACACTAATATCTGGCTAACATCTAACTCAATCATTTTTCAATGATTATCAGTTAATTCTCCACCTACGGAAAATCCATCTTGCTGTCTTTGTAATGTCAGAGATTGATTTGTTGCTCACACTGACAGTTATCGTTCTGTTTTCAGCTGATTTATTTTCAGTTTTTGGATTTATTGTTGTATCAGCTTTTGTATGCCATCAAGTTTATGTGTTTTATATCATTTTCAGTATACTATGTGCATTTGGGTCCATCAATTGACAACAACTCGGCACGATTGTTGGTTGTAGAGCTATCAAGCCACCTTTTGCATTTTCATGATTGGCCTTCCCTATTAGACTTAGAATTGCTGTCTTTTCTTTAAGGGCATTTAAGAGTCCGGGGGAGATTGTTACATTGCAGTTCATATTTGCAGATAGGATTAAGGAAACTATATCTGTGAAATTACTTAAGTGTTTTCCAACGCCAGACATTCAGATACAGGAAAAAGGATGTGGATCGGTGTGAAATAAAGAGATATGAGATGTCTAGGGGGCACTGGAAGAATTGAAGACAGGAGGATAGGTAAGAGTGGTGTTGATCCCATCTCTTCCCTGCTCAGTAATTTCAATTATTTACCTCCACTATCACCCTGTCTATTGGGAATATGAAGAATCATTAAGTAAAACCACCACTAACACAGCCTTTGTTTAAACTGTGGAATATTGCATTTGGAATAAGAAAATGACATGCAAAATTTCATGTTTGGCACATTCTCAACTAATTACGTTACTTTTTTTTGGGACACAAAACCTTTTAAAAGGGTATGTTTATGTCTTCATGGGGCACCATTGTGGTAATTACAAAAAATCTATATACAGTGGTACCTCTACATACAAGTTAATTCGTTCCAGGACCTTGTTTGTAAGTCAAAATGGTCGTATGTCGAGCACGAGTATCCCATAAGAATACTTTATAATGTCATTAATTCATTCCATAGCCCGAAAACCTACACTAAATCCTAAATAAATACTGCTGGTACAACTGGTTGACCCCATTCTAAATGCCCATGCTAGTTGATGGATCTTAATAAAACTATATACACTTTATGTTGAAGGTCATACGTTTTATCGGTTAAATATACAAAGAAAAGTAGAAAAATGTGTTGGTTCTATGGCAGATTTTCGTAAATGTGCAACATAAGCGCTGCTTGCAAAATGCCTTATCAAAATGCCTTTTCTTCTGAAGTAAATGGCATTCCTTAACCTGAAAAGATAGAAATGCCAAACATTACACACAAAAACTGGAAACTTTTCTACACAAACTGTGTTTCAGGTTAAGAACACCCTGTAAAAGCTTAACAAACTGTTAACAAATACTTCACAAATCAACAATAAAATAATTTATTTACAGTTTATTAATGATCTATTTACAAGTAAAACGGATAGTTATTATAAAGTGTTACCAGCTCTATTTGTCTTGTTGTTTGTTATTTTGTAGAAGGAAAACATTATTCAGATGTTTGGGATGTCACAAAAGCAAAAAAAGCTGTGTTAAAGTCACAGTTATGTTTGAAATATATGCTCTACAAAAAGCTCAGTTTCTCAATTTTTTCATCAGAAATTGGAAAATTGCTATTTTCTAATGCTGATTTCTAAAGAATGGAAAAAGATATGAACTAACGTTTTTTTCCTGCTGAAAGGAGAGAGTCTAATCTTTCTTTTGGCGGGTTCCATGTTTATAAAGCAATAGAACAAAATTTTCTGTGGGCCTTGCAAAATCAGTCAAAATCCAATAAAACGGCCGGGAGCGAAGGGCCTTGCTCCGGTGAAAATGGCTGGGAATGAATGAGTTTTAAAAATCGCCCGACAACCCCTCGCCCCCTTCAAAACTTCAAAACGGCGAATTTTGCCGAAATGTGACAAATTTTCATGCCTGAACAAAACAATTTTAATGCTTTTAACAAGTTTGTTGCTGAAATATTTCAGACATATGAATGAAAACCACTGTTATGACATATGTAAAAGATGGTGATGTTGATTTGTCTCCGTTTCTTTGCCACCAGAACCTTGACACTTACCAACAGACGGCTGAACAGTACAACCAGGCAGCCACAAAAGCAGAGACCAACATCAGGTAATGCCGTAATGTCTGTTTTGAACATTTCATGGCAGGGCCGATTTGATCAATTTCCACACTAGATGGTTAGGTAGAGAGATTTCATTTAATTAAACAAGACTCAATATCTCACTCTATTCCTCGTTGTTCAAAGTCTTTTTGGAAAAAGAAAATCATTCCATATTGATGTAAATTTTGGAAATATGTGAGATAGCGAATCTTTTTTCAGTGCTTTGTGAGAGCAAAATTGTTGCTTTCTTTGCTTTGAAGTAGGGATGTCCCGATCCAGGTTTTTGCACTTCCGATCCGATACCGATATTGTTTTGCACTTCCGATCCGATACCGATATTGGCCGATACCGATACCGGCCTATCTGAGCATGTGTTAAAAGTTTAGTTATTTAGCCTCCTTGCTTAGTTTTCAGACTCATGTTGAAAAAGGTTGTAGTACTCTTGAAAACAACTCGCCAGCTAAATTAGGTGAGTTTGAATAACACACAACGGTTGGTAACAAGAAACTGACCTGTTTATTCAGTGACAAACACAAAACATTATAAATAACAAACAGAAATGGCACAGTCAGTCAGTAAAACATGCAAATAATATTGTAAACTGTCTTAAAAAAGCAAAACACACAAACAGCCTCAGTGGAAAATCCCACAAACCCCCCAAGCTATTAGATGCTTTTAATGTTTCGTGCATTAGTTACAAAAATTGTATAAAAAGCCTCTCAGGTTTAAATAAACGACTATTTCAGTATCAAGTTAACATTTTAAAACAGTAAATAAAATACTCAAGTCCCATTCTGTATCAGCAGCTTTAAACTACATTCAATTAATTTAATTTTGCGAATCAACTGTTAAAGTTGTTAAAATTGCTCCCGTTATTCCATAATTTCCCTTCTGTCTACTTTCGACATGTGAAAGTTTTAAAACTGTTTTGAAGATAGATTCAAGTCATGATTTTGCCGATTTAGGAGTATTTTAGATAAAAAGTTAATTAGGTTCGCTTGGAAGGTTCACAACAGCCTACTAGGGAAGTCTCCTGCTTTACGATGGCGGCTGTTTACTAACGCAACTAGTTTTCAATACTTCAGTGTTGCTAACGCCATCGAGTCTGTCATCATGCATCTAGTTCTATATACATATGATATCTATTATCTACAGTAAAACGATGTTGACGTAGTTTGTAGCGGCTGTCAGCAGCAGTCAGGTATTCTTGTGTTTTTTATCCAGCGGCATGAGTTGAGCTAAAGCCGTGTGTTGAGCATTGGCATTACCCGGGTCTATGACAAGCATGATGTTTACTCTCATTGCGTCCCGAAGACCGCGCTGTGTATTAGTTCCTCTTTACTTGACATATTTCAATGGATGTTTGTGAATCGTTCTCGAATCTTCCACGGCCGAATCGCTCAAGGATGTAATGACGGCTGGGCATGTTGTACCGCGGTTCTAAGTCTTGGATGGTGCGTCTTTACTCACGAGAGATAATGGCTCGTCATCCAGAATGAATTCTTCGGCAATGACTCTTGTTATTCCCTGGGCTTTGGGACTGTCGAGTGCCAGTTTGTCACGCATAGCAAAAGTTTCTGCCAATGTTAGTTGCGTAGGACCTTTCTTGTCTTCGGTTTTCTTAACATACTTCTTATATTGTTTGTTGTGGTATTTCGCTAAATGCTTGATTAGGTTGGTTGTATTAAAACTTCTTACAGCTTTACCACTAGAGGTGTGCAAAATTTCCGATTCTTAGATTATTCGCGAGTCGGCCGTGGAAGATTCGAGAACGATTCACAAACATCCAAATTTCGATAATTGAAATATGCCAAGTAAAGCGGAAGTACAACACACTCAGCGCGCCGCGCGGTCTTCGGGACGCAATGAGGAACGAAGCGAGAGTAGCTAAACATCATGCTTCTCATTACCCGCCCCCTCGAGTAATGCCAAGGCTCAACTCATGGCTCTAGCTCAACTCATGCCACGATATAAAAAAACGCAACAACATACCTGACACGCTGCCGAAAAACTGCTACAAAGTACATCCACATAATGTTACGGTAGATATAATTTGTATAGGACTAGATGCAATGTAGATTCGGTAGCGTTAGCAGCACATCTACAAAAAGCTAGATGCGGGCGTTAGTAAACGGCCGCCATCTTAAAGCAGTACACTTCCCTGCAAGGCTGTTGTAGCGAACCTTCCAAGCGGACCTAATTAACTTTTTATCTAAAATACTCCTTAATCGGTAAAATATTGACTTGAATCTATCTTTGAAATAGTTTCAAAACTTTCAAATGTCGAAAGTAGACAAAAGGGAAATTATGGAATAACGGGAGCTATTTTAACAACTTTAACGGTTGATTCACAACATTAAATTAATTGAATGTAGTTTAAAACTGCTGATACAGAATGGGGACTGGAGTTTTTTATTTATTGTTATTTTTGTATATTTGTTTACTGTTATGTGTTAACTTGATACTGAAATAGTAGTTTGGTTTAGCCTGAGAGGATTTTTGAACAATTTTGGAACTAATGTACAAAACATTAAAAAAAAAAAAAAAAAAAAAAGGAGGGGGGGGTGCATCAATAATCGTTTTATAATCGGATCGGAGCCTCCGAATCATAATCGTAATCGAATCGTTAGGTGCCCAAAGATTCCCAGCTCTATTTACCACCACACTTGACTTTATTGTGGCATATGTTGCACTCTGCCTCTTCGTCTTTGTCGTCCTTTAAGGTGAAATGATCCCACACAGCTGACATTTTTACCGATAAGGTCTCTCGGTAAATTGGGAGACGGTAATGTAAATGTAGTGTGTTGAAGGTGTGCCGTAAAACGCGGACCGGATTTTAGGGAAACCGAAGCAAAAGCTGGAATGGATTATGTAAATCGGTGCGCTGGAAAGCCCGGACTGGACTTTTAAAAAAAAAAACTGGATTGGAAGTCTGGATCGGAATTTTTCCATGTTGGCCGATCCGATGCGCATTTTTTTGCCCATGTCGGCGTCCGATCCGATCCAAATATCGGATCGGGACATCTCTACTTTGAAGAGAAGCTGACACCATCCCTAAATCTGTCTATTAACATGACCAGAGACACATAGAATTTAATCTAATTTAAGCATTGATTATTTTCATTTCAAGAGCACTATCATTTCTATCGTTCAGTCACAGTATTAAAATGCCAACATTCTTGGTCTTTGTAATAGTTGAGTCAGAGAGAGGCTGGAGTCTGTTGATGGAAATCACAGCATGAGGTCTTCAAAAAAACATGTTTTCCTGTGGGATGACTAAGCTCAAAGCTCACCTTTTCTCACTCCTCCCTCGAAAAAAGGCAGTTTCATACAATTCTAAAAGGATGCCAAACTGGCACAACCAAAATCTGCAGGCGATGCCAATTTACACCATTTTCTTGGACATTTTAGGAAAAGAGGGAGACCCGAATCCTGCTTATGTCCCCCCTTTTCCATCTATATGATGGTGACATGGCTAATAAAAAGATTTTTTCCCCCATCATGCTCTTCCAAGTGGTGCTATAGTAAAGTGGTACCTCGACATACGATGGCTTCGACACACAATCTTTTTGACATCTGACGTTCAAATTTGACTCACCATTTGTCCCTCCATCCGACGACATGCTCGAAATACGACGTTTTATGACAATGCCGCAGTTTTTATGTTTCTTGTGAGAGAAATCAACATGGGTTCCAAGAAGGTTAGTGCAGATGGTGAAAAAAAGGAAAAAGGTGACGCTTACCATTGGAATGAGGATGGAAATAATAGAAAAATATCAGTGTGGTGTACGCGTCCGTGAACTGGCTCAACAATAA
The DNA here is from genome assembly GCF_030265065.1 of Corythoichthys intestinalis. Lineage (NCBI taxonomy): Eukaryota > Metazoa > Chordata > Actinopteri > Syngnathiformes > Syngnathidae > Corythoichthys > Corythoichthys intestinalis. Next base: position 46,722,186 of record NC_080403.1, on the reverse strand, counting down.
TGCTGTAGAATGTCTACGATCTCGACGGTCCTCCTCCAACCTCCGTTCGCCAGTCGAGTTAAGGTGACAATTATTATTGTGGTAACATCGCCAAAGAAATGGCCGGCTTCGTCAGGTTTTTTATCATTTATTTCAGAACTTGTGCAACACAACACGCCTACTGTCAGAACAACAGAACATTAAAAGAGAAAGTAATATCTTACCTATTTCACTGTCACGTCAGCCATGCGGTGCGTTTAGGTACAGCACGCAAAACCCATCCACCACATTAGAACCCGATTAGTTACATTATTAAAGGAATTATTTTTATTAGTATACTGTATTGTTATTCCGATTTTTATTTATTATTTATTTGTTTTGCTATGTGTAATTGCCATTTGTAATAGTACCAGCAATATTTATTAAGGATTTAGTGTAGGTTTTCGGACTGTGGAACGAATTAATAGAATTACAGTGGTACCTAGGGATGGGAATTGATACGATTTTTACAATTACGATTCCATTATCGATGTTGCTTAACGATTCGATTCTGTTATCGATTCTTATTTGGGTAAAAAGAAGAACATTTTAATTGGCATCGAGTTTGTTTAATCAGAAGTCACAACCTTACAAACGAGGTCGAAAGAGGCCCAAAGCCTCGATGTTAACTGTGGCAAATACACAAGAATATGTAACATTTTACTGAAAAATTTTTCTAATAGAAATTGAAACTATCTTTTTTAAAAGGACATATGAGCTGATAGCACTAAAAAATATTTTAAAAAGATAAATACTGTCAAATACAACAGAACAGCGCGTAGTACAAATGTGCAAAATTAACAGTTCTTTTGCAGAAAAATTAGCATGTCTGCTTTTTCAGGAAGGATACATGATCTTTCTGGACTTATGGTGTCTCCAGCAGTGGAGAACACAGAAGTTACATGACGTAATTCGTGCTGGTTGGAATTGATAGGAGAATCGTTAGACAAACTGCCAAACGATTCCATGGAATTATAACAACTGGATCTGGTTCTCTATAGGAACCGGTTCTTGATTCCCATTCCTAGTGGTACCTCTACATACAACGTTAATTCCTTCCAGGACCTTGTTTGTAAGTCGAAATGGTCGTATGTTGAGCAGGATTTTCCCATAAGAATTCATTATGTTTTCATTAATTTGTTCCACAGCCTGAAAAACTACACTGAATGTTATAATAAATACTGCTTGTTAGAGGTGACAATTCGATTACGATTCAGATTCAGAGGCTACGATTCGATTATAAATCGATTATTGGTGCACCCCCCACCACTATTAGCTGCTTTTAATGTGTTGTACATTCGTTCCAAAATTGTTCAAAAATCCTCTCAGGCTAAACCAAACTACTATTTCAGGATCAAGTTAACAGTTAAAAACAGTAAATAAAACACTCAAGTCCCCATTTGTATGAACAGCTTTAAACTACATTCAATTAATTTAATGTTGTGAATCAACCGTTAAAGTTGTTAAAATTGCTCCCGTTATTCCATAATTTCCCTTCTGTAGACATGTGAAAGTTTTAAAATTGTTACATGATTAAAAGAAAGATTCTAGTCAAGATTTTGCCGATTAAGGAGTATTTTATTATGATAAAAAGTTAATTAGGTTCGCTACAACAGAGCCTTCCAGAGAGGTCAAATGCTTTAAGAAGGCGGCTGTTTACTAACGCCGGCAAGTCTGTCATTTCGCATCGAGTTCAACATGTATGTGATATCTACCGCAGCGTTATTGTGGCCATATGTAGCAACTAGCAACTCGCCGTTGTTTGTAGCGGCTATCGGCCGCAGTCAGATATTATTTTTTTTATTTTTATTTTTTATCTAGCGGCATGAGTTGAACATTATATTTACTCTCGGTCCGTTCCTCATTGCATCCCGAAGACCGCGCTGACTGTGTTTTAGTTCCGCTTTACCCGGTATAATTCAATAATCGGAATTTGGATGTTTGTGAATCGTTCTCGAATTTTCCACGGCTGAATCGCGAATAATGTAACAATCGGAAATTTTGCACGCCTCTACTGCTTGTACTATTACAAATAGCAATCAAACATAGCAAAACAAAAAAATTATAAATAAAAATCGCAATAATAGTATAGTAATACAAATAATTCCTGTAATAATGTAACGAATCGGGTTCTATCACCATTTGTCCCAAAATTCGGTCCCCATTAATATACCGTATTTTTCGGACTACAAGTCGCACCTGAGTATAAGTCGCACCAGCAATAAAATGTCCAATGAAGAGAGAAAAAACATATATAAGTCGCACCGGAGTATAAGTCGCATTTTGGGGGAAAATTTACTTGATAAAATCCAACACATAAAACAGATATGTCATCTTGAAAGGAAATTTAATATAAAAAAACAATAGAGAACAACATGCTGAATAAATGTATAGTGCACAGTACATGAACAACGAAATACGAATATACTGTCCTCACCAGGACTCTACGGCTCGGTCCTGGCTATACAGCGAACTCCCAAATGACGATGCTGGACGTCCGTATAATTTGCTGTATCAATTTGGTCCTCGATACCAAACAGGTTCGCATCAGCGTAACTAAATGATAATTAGGTACTCTTACAGCAATGACATAACCGGTTAGCATGCGTTCGCTAGCATTAACACATCGTTCAAACAACCACACAACTGGCTCTAAGTGTCCGATCGCGGGAGGAAAACACACAACAACAACAGACGAAAAGATGATAAACACAGGCGTTGCCTCTGTAGAGATATTTTAAAAGCATAAACAATGAACGTAGGTTCGCAGCCGTGTTTCTCTCTCGCTAACTGGCCCACTCACACAGCTACGTAGCTGTCTGTCTTTATCTGGCGTGTGAGCGCTTTTCTTCACGTAAACAAGTGCGAGTGCGCCCCCACGTGGGCGTGAAAGCGCCACAAACTAAAAGCATGCATTTCAATATAAAAAAGTCAATAATACAATTGAACACACATTGCCAAAGGCTGAACGCGAGCGTGGCCATAGCTATTAAGAGTTATTCAGATAACTATAGCATAAAGAACATGCTAACAAGTTTACCAAACCATCAGTGTCACTCCAAAACACCAAAATAATATGTGAAATGATATCATAATGTTTTAATAATTACACACATAAGTCGCTCCTGAGTATAAGTCGCACCCCCAGCCAAAATATGGAGAAAAAAAAAAACGTGACTTATAGTCCGAAAAATACGGTAGTAGGCAGGTTTTGTTTACTGTTAGGTTACCATTTGTTGTTGTCTAGAAATATTCAAATGTAGATGAAATACAATTTCGCTATTGGCCAAAAGCCTTTTGTGCCAGCACCATCTTCAGCTTATTATTTGTTATTTTGTATTGCTCACGCCAAAACATGACAATCTTGACGACACATGTGGCACTTTTGTCTTCAGACAACTTGGTGCTTTTGACATACTGACTGCATTTGGGCAGCATTTTATTGTGTTGTGTTTGCTGTCATTTCAGACTAAACTGACTATCCTGTAATTATTCTATTTACTTCTTGCTGAAGGACGGGTGCATTTTGAAATATGTTAGAGCCTACTGCAGCTGCTACCATTTGCTTTTGACATTGTATTGGCCATTTTATACAAATGTACAAAATTGTTGGTAGCTTTCTGTTCATGAAAGAAAAACATGGCGAAAGGACAGTGTTATATTCTTGGTATGTTTCATTTTCGTGTCTATGAACAGACTCCACTTTTGTCTTATCTGTATTTCTACAAATTTGAGTTTTGGTTTATTATTATTTTTTATGAAACCAGTTCATATAAACAAAAAGAAACACACCAGGAAAAGGACACTGTCCTTAACTCGTTCACTCTCAGCCATTTTCACCGGTGCAACCACCTTCGCTCCCGACCGTTTTACTGGATTTTGACTGATTTTGCAAGTCCCACAGAAAATTCTGTTCTATTGCTATATAAACATGGAAACTTTTTGTAAAAGCATACATTTCAAACATAACTTTGACTTTAACACAGCTATTTTTTGCTTTTGTGACAACCCAAACATCTGAATAATGTTTTCCTTCTACAAAATAACATAAACAACAAGACAAGAGCTTTTGATAGCAAAGTAACAATTTATTTGGACATGGCTGGACTGTTGGGCTGGGAGATGGTGCTGTTGTGGCCGCTACAGCTGTCTCGGCTGACGGGGTGGGCTTTTCCCTCGTCACCGCCTGTAGTGTCTCATCAAGATGGATTTTTTTTGGTCTTTCTTTTGTGGTGACCACTGCCTCGTGGCGGAGTCCACCTGGGAAACTTGTGTGGGGCATGTTGTGTTCCTGTGGGGGAATTGGTTTGGCCTTGCATGTTTCCGGCTGAGTCGCGGGACACTGGAGGGTGCGGGGGACGCGAGTGGTCGAGCACGGCGGTGCGGGCTCTGCTTGGCGAGCAGCACAGACTCAACGGCATCGTCCGCTACACTGGTGGTCCCGGTCGTTCTGCTCGGTCGTCTGCCGCCTGGCATCCTGGATGTCGTCCTGGTCGTCGCACTTGGTCGTTCGTCACCTGGCGTCCCGGACGTCAAGCATGTTATTTTGCCTCATTCAAAACTTAATATCTGAACATTTAAATATGTAAACTAAAGTGCACTCACATTCGTAAATGAATGGCTTCTGGTTTTTGAAATGTAAATAAACTAATCTATTGTGATAAAACAACAAAATTGCAATAACTGCATTAACCATCAAAGTGAAGTCTAACTGTAACTGTAGTCTTGGAACAAATGTGAATAAGGAAAAACTGCGATAAAATAATGCAAACTGGTTAAACTTGAGAGTAGCCGAGATCTGTCATGACAGAACATCGCTTCAATGATATCTGGCGCCATCTAGCATCGTGAATGGGGAGCGTAGCTGAGATCTGTCATGACAGAACATCGCTTCAATGATATCTGGCGCCATATAGCGTCGTGAATGGGTATGATGTATTGACCGCGAATATAAGACGACCCCCTCTTTTTCAGACTTATTTCAATTAAAAAAACACCGTCTTATATTTGGACCAATACGGTTTATAGTTTTACTTTCATTCAGGGAGGGGTATGAACAAGTTTGTCCACGTGTGTATGTTCAAATTTAATATTTTGTCATTCGTCTGCTGCTTTTATTTTTATTTCACACCCTTTTATGTGCTTCTGTTTGTTTTTATTGGGTCTAGTCAAACTAATGAAGAACATAGCCAATTAGCTTTCACTAATTATGAACTCTATTTGCCAAATACACTTTATAATTGGCAAAAGTAGATAATACTTGTTAGCTGGGTTCCAAGAAGGCCAAGCCAATATGTTAGGGTGACATAATCCACTGCTGTGTAGTCAGTGGCTGAGCAGATTCGTAACCTTTGATGATCCACAGCTAGAAATGGCAACAATAAATACTGCTGCTCTGTTCTAGCTCTCAATGCTAAACTGTTTGCTGCAGCACTCAGTTTTCTTGTTGCTTCCCGCCTGTCAAGATATTTGTTCATGTCGTGTAACCAGCTGTTACATGCTGAGAAATCATCTAGTGAGATTCTCATCCTATGCCACTGTTGTTGTTTTTAACAGTGTTGGGAATAACGCCGTTATAAATAACACCGTTACATACGGCATTATTTTTTTCTTTACATTTTTTTTCAGTAACGAAGTGATCTAATTATTTTTTCCGCCGTTACATAGCCGTTACCGTTGCTGACGGTCAAAAGCAGTGCGTTACTTACTTTGAATAAATTGAAGAAACTACCAGCTGTAGCGAGTCTTTGTTTATTTGTCATCCAAGACTTGGGGTGCGTTCAGGTTCATGGCAATGAAAATAGTAAACACACATAGCCTACCTTTGCAAGAATGATGGAGTTGCCGTTTGATACGGTCATAATGTGCAGGTCCTGCACCCATCCGCAGCAAAACTGTTCGTAGCTTTGTAGCGATTTGTAATTTCGGAATCGCTGATGAGTTTAGTAACATACACCAAACAATAAATACAGCAGAATGTCCATTTCGCGTAATTGTGGAAGCCCGTCGACATCTTTACTCCATTTGTCTTCGGCTTGCTCGTAAGGGTCAAGTCAACATTGTTCAGATCCTTAAGTTTGATCATATATCTGTTCTATGCCTTAGTAATGAGTTTGTCTCTTTATCGAACTGGCAAGTTAAAGTTTAATGTCCCGCGAGCCAGACCTGCTTCCAATATGGCTGCGTTGTTGTCAAATCTCACGTGATCCCCGATTGTGTGACGATTCAGGTTCGAGAATAGCGCACGTGTTTTGTTTTGTGCTTTTTCTTAGCAAAGATATACCACAAAGGACGTGCTGGCACTCTGTTTCTTTAATAGCACATATAACTTCAACATTAACACAAACGTACGGCTCTCGGCAGGCCGTGTCTCTAACTCACTCCCGCGTCATGTGAGCAAAACAATATTGGTGCCGTGTGCACTTTAGGGTGCCTCGGAAAATTCTGCATCAGAATATTATAGCACGTACTTCTTATGACTCCAGGTTGTTTGTGCCTGCTCATTCAATTAGACAATGCTTTTCAAAGCTTGCTAACGTTTCTCTTTTTGATGCACCTGAATGCTAGCCTCGTTCCCATCCCCCACTGTCAGCCAGCAAGAATGCTGCTTCCATCTTGAGGACGACAGACACTTTGAGGGTGACGGGAGGAGTAGGGGGACGAGGCTACCTGAATGCACCACCTGGATAGATGCGATGGATATGATTGTGATTGGCTGAGGGTTAGAGTCATGTGTCATGTAAGCCAATCAGAGCCGGTGTTTTCACACACAAACCGGAACAGCGCGTACGGCAAACACACACACGCAAAACCGATGCAGAGGGATATGATGGCAGAGCATTCAGAGGAAAATTTGTCCTTTACGAGATGGAGATATAAGCACTATTTCAAGTTGGTCGCAATTAGGCATGTGCCGGTATGAGATTTTCACGGTACGATAACCGTGAGCAAAAATACCGCGGTTTCACGGTATCACGGTATTGCAATTATAGCTCCAAAATTTTGAGATGTATGGGTTTAAAAAAAAAAAAAAAAAAAAATTCCATTGAACAGGATTTTTTTTCAAAACATATTTGCAATTAGGAACATGAATATAATGTGAAAATAAATAAACAAAAAATAACATTTTATATAAAATTAAAATAAATAGAACCTAGATTATACCCACAGCCACAGCTCAAGTTGCTCAATATTAGAGTAAGAACAAAATAATTGCTATAAAGAGTAAAAAGACTTCTAAATAAAATTAAAAATATATACTGTATGACTTTTTTTAAGGGGGAAGCTCAAGTGAAGTTTCGCCATTTTCAGCCACTTTGTCAACTCTAGTCTACATGATGCCATGCCTTTGTGTTAAAAAGAACAAAGAATTCATAAGTTAATAAGTTAGTTGAAAATGTATAAGTTAGTTTTATAAATTAGTTAAAATGTAAATATTGTTGAGGAAAGGTTTCATCAAAAAAAAAAAAAGTGAGGAGTGAGACCTCCTTTTCTCAATTAGCGATCTTTGACGCGATTCTTTTTCTTTCCCCCCTTCATTCAAGCTTGTCTCTCACTCAGCGGCTGTGAGACATAAAACCACAACGAAGCTGCTCTCCCAGCTTAGCCTAGGCTAACATTCGTCTTTGTAAGTTTTAGTTAGTTTGTATATTGAATTTGAAAGGAAAATGTGCATTTTGTTTTTGGCGAACTTTTTAATGGCGCTACTGCTATCCTGTTGAACCTAATCACACGTGGAAAAATACAATTGTACAACGTTTAAAATGTATTCATTTGTATATTTCACCACAATTTGAGTGCTCAATAAATTGAAGAAAAGTACGCCTTGTGTTTGGAGGATTTGTTTGTGGGTTTGCTGGCTGTTTAGCAGAATAGCATCACTGACACTCAAGGCAACAAACGGGAAGAGGTGAGCGCTGCCGCACCAAGCCACTTTGGCTGCATTTTGGCACATGAAAAATAGCGAATACCGTACTAAGGTATGACGGAAAACTTTAGTGGTTTTGAAACCGCGACGTTTTCACACCACGGTAAACCGTGAAACCGGTAACCGGCACATGTCTAGTCGCAATTCAAGGAAAGAACGTGCATGTAAAGTGTAATTTATGTCCCGGCGCAAAGCTTTTGTCGACATCTGTGGTAAGCAATTCAAATCTGTTTATTTTTGTTGCACTTCAAGTGTCGGATAAATCTGTTGCTGGTGAGGTGCAATAAATATTACAAGGTTCTATAACACAACTACCTGTCTGTTCTCTATTCAACCGACTCGAATACTGCTCAGAAAATTAAAGTAATGGAAATAGTTACTTTCCCTGGTAACTAGTTACTTTTACTATAGAGTAATTCAGTTACTAACTCGGTTACTTTTTGGAAGAAGTAGTGAGTAACTATGTCTAATTACTTTTTTAAAGTAACGTGCCCAACACTGGTTTTTAATGTGTCTGTTTTGATTGGATGCTTTTAGTGACGCTTGGTTTTCATGGGCACGATGCTGACCGTAAAAATCAAGTTGCTTGAAAAAAAGAATAATTCATTCATTATCATGGGGTGTCACTCTTTCCATATTTCTCCAAAACATACAGTAGTAGCACACTTGCATGTTCACTTACAAGAAAATCTTGGAATCCACAAATCCTCTTAGAAATACTTGTTTTGACTTCTGAAGTCACTCCTCTAAGGACAGAACTTAAAGACACCAAGGGTGGGTGTCTTTTGTGAAGCTTAACCATGAAGTAACTGCCGGCAGCTCACATTTGAAAAGCACCTTCATGTGGATTTATGGCAACCTTATTTTGTGCACCTCAGAATCTTTTCTTGGGTGTATGTGGGTAGCACGTCACCCACACAGATGAACGCCACTCCAAGGTACTTCACCATTTAAAGAAAAGTACTTCACCATTTTAAAGATAGTAATCCTCTCAATCCACCATCTTCCGTTTTCTTCATAGCAAGTCTGTTGCTGCTTCTACTGGGACAGAAATACTCGTACCTTGCCTGCAATTCTGAAATTCACACACAAGATCCATCAGACTTTTATCTGGATGTCTCCTGTAAAAGAAGGAACAAAGGACGTCAATATGCATACTAAATAAAGATGTCATCCCGATCGATCGGGTCCGATCACGTCATTTTCAAAGTATCGGAATCAGCAAAAAAATATCGGACATGCTTTTTTTTTTTATATATATATATATATATATATATATATTTTTTTTTTTTAATTAAGTCGTTTTCTAATTGTATTTAATGTTACAGACAAAATGTCTTACACTCATCCAGAGTCTTTAGTTTTGGCTTAAAGCAGGGTTATCAAATTTATCGCGTTAACGGCGGTAATTAATTTTTAAAAATTAATCACGTTAATATATTTAACGCAATTAACGCATGCGCTGCACGTCCTACTCACGCATTGTCGCGTTCAATCTATAGACCCTACCCACGTGACGTCACAACTCTGCTCTCCTGACTGGTGCCGCCCAATTGTCCGTCAACACATCGTGTTTACCTGTTACGGCTACGTACATTCCTCCTATTTACGTCGTGTTTTTCTGCTCGTTAACATTAATAATCAAAATGGTGAAGGCGTGTGTGGCGGTCGGTTGCAATAACAGAGAAGATAGACGGAGAGACTTGAAGTTCTACCGGATTCCGAGAGACCCGGAGAGGAGAGAGCGAGATGGGCTGCTGCAATTCGACGAGAAAACTGGGCTCAAAACGATTACCACAGATTATGTAGTAGTCATTTTATATCTGGTAAGATGCATTTCATATATATTTAGAGGGTTTTGGGCTGACAACCACAATTAAGATCATTGCTAGGCTAATCGCCGACAACATACACGTATGTATGTAGTGAGAGTGCTATCGCTAAACCATATAAACATTAAAAGCCCTAGCTCCATTGACAAATGACATGAAATACATTAGACTTGACAGTGGATGTTAGCAAGAACAAAAGATTTTGAATTGAAAATTTCGTAACTCACCTTTCCAAGCACAAGATAGATTCCTGCCGAATTTTCGTGGACGAGGACCTGTTTCACCCAACCAGCAACGAAGTATTTATAAGCCTCCAAGCTCTTGAAGTTTTTCAAACTTTCGTGAGAATAGGCTGATTTTGTGTGGACAAGATAGTTGTAAATATCAGGGTAGCTAGCAGAGACAGCGGGTCGAAAAACATCGATTTAGGCATCAAATATGGATCTGGCGAATGGATAAACTGAAGCTTTTCCACATAACGCCTTTTATGCAACGCATCAAGTGAGTTTACGGCATCCGAAAGCACCGGGTCTTCCATGAAATGCATTATAAATTGCTCGATCAATTGAGACCTTTGATAATACAGACACAAAATGACGGACAAGGGGGCGGAACAATACAGCGATCACGTGATTTTGTGACGTCGGTGGGTAGGGTCTATAATGGTGCTGTTTTACCTATATATATATATATATATATATATATAGAGAGAGAGAGAGAGAGAGAGAGAGAGAGAGAGAGAGAGAGCAAAAAGTAAGCAAAAAAAAAAGCAAAAAAACTTTTTTTTGGGTCACCCTGTAGAGAGATAAAAGGCAGCTTAAAATGAGTAGAGTGAATTCTGGCAGTCTTTGGAGCCTTTTTTTAATTGGCTAAAGCCTTACAATCCCTCTCTCAACAATCAGAAATATCGTGGGAAGCAATGTGGGGAAGCAAGGTAGTAGTTGATCTTTTTCTTAACACCCTATGTTATTTCCCAACGCAGAGAAGATGTATCAATTGGTGCCACTACGCACAGTCATGGTTGCACTTCCCATCATGCATTTGGGCAGAGCAGTTAAATGGCTACAGTATCATTTACTGAAAGCTCAAAAAATACACTAGATGGCAATATTTCGTCACAATATAGTCACATTTATCCTTTAAGAATTACAAGTCTTTCTATCCGTGGATCCCTCTCACAGAAAGAATGTTAATAATGTAAATGCCATCTTGAGGATTTATTGTCGTCATAAACAAATACAGTACTTATGTACAGTATGTTGAATATATATATTCGTCCGAGTTTTATTCATTTTTTTCTTAATGCATTGCCAAAATGTATATGATCGGGAAAAATTATCGGGAATGATTGGAATTGAATCGGGAGCAAAAAAAAGCAATCAGATTGGGAAATATCGGGATCGGCAGATACTCAAACTAAAACGATCGGGATCGGATCGGGAGCAAAAAAACATGATCAGAACAAAACAAAACAAAATGCATACTATACACTTAATAATTATTTTGCATACTGCCCTATAGCATACATTTTTGTGTACATTTTTTAAAGTAGTAAAGGGTATTTTCTTAAAATCCAATGTAAGGGCCTGGAATTAAAATGGTTGACAATGAAAAGCCTAGTGATGATAAGTGATTCCAGATAGTCTTGCCTCACGTCAGCCACAATTTGAGTGAGTCATCCAACTGCTGAAGTTCTGCTGATTGAAATGTTATCAGCAAATAGATGTCACACACAAACAGGCCCGCACATGTGCACCTTATCTTGTTCTTGAATGTCACCTGTTTTAATGAAACCCTACTCTTATCCCCTTCCATCGCACTTCCCTATAGTCCCTCAAAGTGAATTTTGTGGGGATCAATCAGCAAAGCTAACGGTGCAAATTGTCCTCTTACATTCCTATCTCGACTCTACACTCCAGCTGTCTGCATCTGTTCTCAGTCCATGACATCCATATTGTCGCTTTTAAATGGAAGGCATTGACTCACCTCCATCAGACATATTTACAGATTTTCTCAATTGCTAAAACACATTTCACAAAACCATTTCCCCCAAACTTTAAACACAACTCACTTGTTTTTTACTGAAACTACATAAACAAAACCACACCTCGTCTCTTCAAAACTCATTATCCCTCCAAAATAGCTGTTCAAAGCCTTCAGTAGATAAAAACTATATGGCGGAAAACACAGACAAGACTGAAGAAGCAGTTTCTGCTCTTGCACACCTCTTTAAAATAAACTGCTGTATTTTAAGCCAAAAGAACTTTTGTGTTTGATAGACCAATATGTCTATATGCTGCCATAGCAGATTCATGGCGCACTAAGCCACCAAACTATTTTTAATTTGTCCGTTTTACCCTGGAAACCCCTGTTTACAGACTTCGCGCAACCTCTTTTGTTTCAACCTAGCCATAAAAAGAATGTAAGTAATTGTATTTATTATTCAAAATGTCATTTTTAACTTAGAATCATTAATTGATGTCTAATATTTAGTTTTTAAAAAACCCACAACTTAAAAAAATTATTCACTCGCATATTTTAAACTTTGAAACAAATTACGTCACAGTAAAAAAATCAGAATATTTATTGTCATTGTTACAAAAAGCACAACGAAACCCTGTAGGGTCAACAGAAATTTTTTTCAATTGGGCACGTGCGCTTAGGTTCGTCTCTGGAAGGAAATTTTTTGGTGGATCAATCAGTAATTTAGCACACAATAAATAACTGGAGCCACGAAAGTGTGAAATTAAAAATTATAATTGAAATAGGAAACTATGAACAAATATTTACAATATATTCACAATCATTGCCTATTAGAGCCGGCTCTCGAATGTATCACAGTTCAAATTGGTACCAGAAAAAAATAATTAAAGTGTCCCTTCAAAATAAGTGAAGCGTGTCCCAAGTTATATGAAAATAAAAGTGCACAGTTCAGTTTTTTTCCAATCCACTGCAGAAGCAGTTCGCAATCCTACCACATTGGAGAGGTAGGAGTTTGTAGATTATGCTCCTTGGAAAAAGGAAGCATTCAGGTCCGTCGATCAAGGGTTAGCTCACCATCTCCCCCTTCAGGGAGAATCCAGAATCCAAATCCAGGGTAATTCAAGGGTGATCAAAAAAACCTAGCCTGTATAAAACAAGGCTAATTTAATCTAATTCTTTTTCTAATTCTTAACCAATTTTCTTTTTACAACATTAACTGCAATTCAACTCAATTTAATAATTGAGTTGAGTCTGTTCTCATTTAAACACAAATACAAAAATTACATTAAACATTTAAAAGAAAAATAAATGTTGCCATTGTCAACCATTTAGTATCACAGACAATAGGAGTGCATATGGTTCAACTGCTATGACTACATTTTTACACTTAACTGTAGTTAGCACGTTTGCAGTAACTCACCAAGATGCTTTCAAAGAGCTTCACAAACTCCAGGCTCAAGGAAGTCCGGTTTCACTCCCTTCTCTATTCGTCAACATACAGGATGACAATTATTTTACTAACTTTAGTCAACAATGAGTCAACAAATTCTTTATTAACTGCCGAACTGGCCAGCTAAGGCTAACGTTAGCGTGGATTAGTTCGATGGGCTAAATTTACCAAGGACGAGTAAACTGCACTTTTGCCTCACGCACACCGTCTCCAACTCAGCCCACACTGATAAGGAAGTGCTACAAAAGGTTAACTCGCTTTTTGGAGGGATATTAACCATAAAATGTTGAATAAATTCGCTCAGGGGCTCTCCTATGCAGCATCTCTCTGCTGGAGCAGCTCACAACACGGTCAGTTGAAAAAAGGGGTTGGTCTCATCGCGTTGCTGGTAAATTTCCATTGGCTTGGTGCTAGAGCTCAAGGGGTGATGACTCGTTTTATCTATATTTCACATTTTGTGAATTAGATCATCTGTAACTAAAATAATTGAAATGCAAAAATAAAAAAATAATATTAAATCCCATCATATTATTCAATTGAAAATATTTACTCAATTAGCTATTGGGTGACATTCTCCCCCTCTCAATCTCGCGTCTGTAAATAAATCACAGATATCTACCTCATAACTATCGCTTGACTGTATTTTTTTTCGTTACTGTCTCATTTTCCCCAATATTTTAGATAAGTAATCGATCCAAACAAAGAAAAATGGGGGGGAAAAAACTTTTAAAAGGGTAAATATATGAAAATGAAGATCTCGACCACTCTTTGATGTCTGCGATTTCTGCATCGCGACCCTTGTTATATTATTACAATGTTTCACCCTTAAAATTCCTAAAAACTCCGGCTGTGGCCATTCATAACTGTGTCTTGACACTCAGTGATACATGCTACATGGAGTTTTTGGATCGAAAAGAGGGAGGTACGCGATAATATCTCGTTAAAATCGTGGCGTCTTTAATTCTGCTCTCACGTACTCTTGCATCCAGTTACGGTTTTGCTGTTTTTTAAAAAAAAAAAAAAAAAAAAAAAAAATTTTTTTTTAATGCCCCCGGGGACGACCCAGGACACGCTGGAGAGACTATGTCTCTCGGCTGGCCTGGGAACGCCTTGGGATCCCGCCGGAGGAGCTGGTTGAAGTGGCTGGGGAGAGGGAAGTCTGGGCTTCCCTGTTAAAGCTGCTGCCCCCGCGACCCGACCCCGGAACAAGCGGAAGATAATGGATGGATGGATGGGTTTTTAAATGCCCTCCTGCTCAAAAACTTTCTTCCCCCAGAAAATTGAGATTTTAAGCTTTCCAATGATGACACATGCATATAGGACAATTTTGAAAATTGGCCAAATTGAGGGTCTGAGAACGGAACTTCAAGTCACCTGAGTGTTTTCCGCCATATGCATTATTACTAGGGTTGGGCATCCAGCATTGAGCATCGATGGGACCTGGTTCTAACACTCCGGTTCTCCCGGAACCGTTTGAATTTTTAAATTTCGATTCCATGGTTCGATGCCCTGACCGCCGAGCGGGAAAAAAATGCTGCCGAAAACCATGAAGAAGAAGCCATAAGAAGCGCGTGTTTGTGCTAAGCAACTTGATTACAACCATGGACACGCTGTGGCACCGGCGCTCAAAAGTTTGGCTTAACTTTATAAGTGTTTGCTAGCTCCAACATTTTAGACCACATTCATAACATTCCTATTACCTGTCTAACACAGGGGTCCCCATCTGCCGGGCCGCAGACCGGTACCGGTCCGTGGCGCATTTGCTACCGGGCCGCACAGAAATAATAATTTATTAATGACCGAATTCTGCCCGAATTAACCCTATGTCTCTGTTTAACACACCAATATCCCTGTCTGCTCTAGATATAATACTACAGGATGGATTAGAATGTCGTCATAGAAATGCATTGATTGGACTGCTAGCAGTACATCTCGTTTTGTGTATATAATATATCTATGGGCACTTGTCCTCAATAATAACGTATTACAAGGTCGCGGGCGCAGCGCATTTGTTCTCGGAAATTGTTAGCCCCCACACGAGCGAAGATGACTGGAAAACAGACGTCTTTGGAGATATTTTTACGGCGAAAAGGGCACCTGACGAGCCAAAAGATGAGCCTATAACCTTGAAGACCCACGAACTGCGAAGAAGTGGATTCGTGACCCGTTTGTGAATAAACCGAGTGATTTGAGCATGTCTGTGGAACAGGAGAACAGGTTAAGCTTGTAGAGATCGCAAATGACGGCGACCTTAAACGTACATTTGAGACAACAACTCTACCGAGGTTCTAGATTAAAGTCATTCCGGAATATCCTGACATCAGTACGAGAGCATTGAAAACCTTGCTACAGTTTCCAACATCGTATCTTTGCAAAGCGGGCTTCTTAATTAATGCTTAACGACTCTGTCTTGTTGTTAAGCATGGCAGCATGTGTCTGGGGAGAACTTTTCTACATGTCCTTCCATGATCAAACGTAAGTTAGTATTCCTTTCAAGAAAGTTTGTAGTGTTTACTTTGGAATCGCTGCATTTGCGGCCATGTTTAACGTTACGCGCATGCGCAGAACCGCATCGTTGCAATTTTTGATGGGTTGAAAAATTTGTCAGAACACCGTTCCGTGAAAAAATACCCAAATAACACTGGTACGTGGTGCAAAAAAGGTTGGGGACCCATGGTCTAACAGACTAATATTTATCGGAGACAGACATTTATTAGGCGTCTTACTTGTCAAGGTTTGAATGAAATACATTACAGTATGACTATGGAAAATCAAATGCAACACCATAATCTACTGTGTCAGTCATCAGATTGCTTTAGAAACTAAATATTAGCCCTACTGTAGCTTTGGGCAAGTGTGATTTATGATTACTAAATGTTATCCTTGTAGCACTATCATCTAACTTCTATACAAAGCTTGCATGTACCTTTTAATCCTTTTAATCTTACCCGAGCTCTGACATCTTTGATCTTCTCTTTACTTCCTGTCCACTCAGAGTAATATAAATACCTGAAGCTATAATGCCTTGGCTTTTGCTCTAAAGAAGTGCAAATCCTTTTTATCTTACATTAATAACCGTTAACACACAAACAAGGCCAACTTAGACAAAGACTGTATCGTAAAATGTTACGCCTTAACAGTCTTTGCCTTTTCCTTATTGCTTTATTCCCCAATGTCATGCTTTTTGGCGATGTAGAACCTAAGCTCTCTTGTGCCAAGGTGAGACAAATAAGAATGGGAGCGTTCTTTCTTCCCCAACTCCGCACATATTTATGCAAAACAACACAGGCAGTAATCCATTTGAGTGTTGTTTTTCTTCTTTTTTGTTGCAAAATTGTTGCTGTCAAACAAGCCATAGTGGCTAATAGTTTTCTAATAAGAGCTCACCTTTAATTTCAGTCAAACGAGGCAGTTGGTGCAGATTAGCAGAGACAATTTTCTGCTTCAGATTCCATTATTAGAACACACGTGCTATCACAAAGTTTCTCTTCATGAATAGAGAAAAGAATTACGTTTTTTTTTCTACTTGAGCTTGGATTATTACCTTGGGGCTATTGTTGCCGTTATCGCCAACTGTTAGGGATTCATTCAGAATGCAGAACAACTGTCAGAATTTTAACTTAAGTAAAGCCCTGGTGCAATTATAGTCATTCAAAAGAGTTTTTAGTTGACTAAACACTATTGTTAGCATTACATTATTCATTTATTTCAAGCCTTAACCTATGCACCCAGAAGCTAGCCATGATGTCGGTCTGTTCTTACAGAGATCCCGCAAAGTTTTACCATGCTTAACAAAATTTCCGGCTTTTACCCTCCTGTGACATTTACACAGATTTTTGATGTTTCGATAACTGCGCGTCGACAGTGGACAGGTGGATTCAGAATTTGATTGCATTAATAGCAGAGTTGTCCAGTAATTACTTTTTGACCGTTAACGGATATCTCAATATTGTCCAACTCCAAAATCCGATACTGAAATAAAACAGAATACAGTGCCTGATAAGCAGTGTTGTCACAGATTGCTTGAAAAAGTAATTTAGTTACTGATTACTGATTACTCTTCAAAAAGTAATCTAGTTACTTTACTGATTACTTTATTATCAAAGTAACTAAGTTACTTTAAAAGTAATTTATCAGTTACTTTTCCCAATTTTTCTCCCTTTGCTGCCTCAACAGAAAAATTTCATCGCATGTAATTGAATTTTTCAGATAAGGCTTTATCTTCGAGTTAGCTGGGGTTTAGTTAGTCGATGGAGTTGATTTCAACCACCATTGACTTGCGCTAGCTCAGCCACTCCGGAGCCCTGAAACTAACAAATAACTGACAAACGGCATGGAATTTTTTCAAAACAACTCCAACGACGAATTAAAACCCCAATTAAAACCCCAACTCGAAGATCAAGCCTAATGTCAAAAATTCTGAACTCCCCTTTAAAATAAAGACCTAACCGTTAAAATGCTGTCTATAAAAGTTGTAAAGCAATAAAACAAACAGCAAAAACAAATGAAATGACCAAGAATCCTACAAAGTATTTCATAATGCATGCAGTATAGGCCAAAAGTTTGGAGACACCTCAAGGGAGGATACTTTGTAGAATATAAAACCTGTTTCAAGTACATAATTCCTCATGTTCATTCATAGTTTTGATATTTTCAGTGAGAATTTACAATAGCGGTGAAAATATATAAAAAGCAATCATGTGATGAGCCGTGTCCAAACTTTTGACTTTTGACTCGCTCTTTTGTTGTCGTCCCCCCCCCCCACACACACACACACAAAGTCACACTCCGCCTATGGTTACAAACTATAACTATAAAATGTACGTAAAGGGTGGTTACAAACTGTAAAAGTGCTGGCTGTCTCGTTACCTGATGGCTTTGTTTCGACTTTTTGTCGCGTTGTGCTGTAATTCCAAGTGATTCCTTGAATTAGATGTAGAGTTATGAGCGGTCGACTGCCCTTTTGAGCCAGCGCAAAGTTTGCGATGCACGGATATATTTTTGGTCATCTTTATTGGAGAGAAATGTGAAGTCATGGCTGTATGTCCAATAAGCAAATGCAGCCGTTTGTGGTTCTTCTCCTACGTCTTCCACTGTTAGCCTACTGAGAGGTAGCCAATTGTTTGTTGGCCGCCAACAGCGCTCATATCATGGTAATACACGTGACCCGTTTTTTTTCCCCCCGATGAGAAAATGTGACATCCGATGTCACTGCCAAACTCAAGAGCAATATTTTCTATTCAGATTCTCTTCGAACATGACTACAGTATTCTTTATTTTACATATAGTTGTGGTCAAAAGTTTACATACACTTGTGAAGAACATAATGTCATGGCTCTCTTGAGTTTCCAGTTATTTCTACAACTCTGATTTTTCTCCGATAGAGTGATTGGAACAGATACTTCTTTGTCACAAAAAACATTCATGAAGTTTGGTTCTTTTATGACTTTATTATGGGTTAACAGAAAAAGTGATCAAATCTGCTGGGTCAAAAATATACATACATGGATCTGAAAAAGCGAATCATTGACTTGAACAAGTCAGGAAAGTCACTTGGAGCCATTTCAAAGCAGCTGCAGGTCCCAAGAGCAACAGTGCAAACAATTGTTTGGAAGTATAAAGTGCATGGCACTGTTTTGTCACTGCCACGATCAGGAAGAAAACGCAAGCTATCACCTGCTGCTGAGAGAAAATTGGTCAGGAGGGTGAAGATTCAACCGAGAATCACCAAAAAGCAGATCTGCCAAGAATTAGAAGCTGCTGGAACACAGGTGTCAGTGTCCACAATCAAGCGTGTTTTTCATCTCTATGGACTGAGAGGCTGCCGTGCAAGAAGGAAACCCTTGCTCCAAAAGCGGCACCTTAAGGCTCGACTGAAGTTTGCTGCTGATCACATGGACAAAGATAAGACCTTCTGGAGGAAAGTTCTGTGGTCAGACGAAACAAAAATCAAGCGGTTTGGCCACAATGCCCAGCAATATGTTTGGAGGAGAAAAGGTGAGGCCTTTAACCCCAAGTACACCATGCCTACCGTCAAGCACGGTGGTGGTAGTATTATGCTGTGGGGCTGTTTTGCTACCAATGGAACTGGTGCTTTACAGAGAGTAAATGGGATAATGAAGAAGGAGGATTACCTTCAAATTCTTCAAGATAACCTAACTTCATCAGCCCGAAGATTGGGTCTTGGGCGCAGTTGGGTGTTCCAAGAGGACAATGACCCCAAACACACATCAAAAGTGGTAACTGAATGGCTAAATCAGGCTAGAATTAAGGTTTTCGAATGGCCTTCCCAAAGTCCTGACTTAAACCCCATTGAGAACTTGTGGACAATGCTGAAGAAACAAGTCCATGTCAGAAAGCCATCAAATTTAACTGAACTGCACCAATTCTGTCAAGAGGAGTGGTCAAAGATTCAACCAGAAGCTTGTGGATGGCTACCAAAAGCGCCTAATTGAAGTGAAAATGGCCAACGGACATGTTACCAAATATTAGCGCTGCTGTATGTATATTTTTGAGCCAGCAGATTTGATCAATTTTTTCTGTTCACCCATAATAAAGTCATAAAAGAACCAAACTTCATGAATGTTTTTGTGACAAAGAAGTATCTGTTCCAATCACTCGATCAGAGAAAAATCAGAGTTGTAAAAATAACTGAAACTCAAGAGAGCCATGACATTATGTTCTTCACAAGTGTATGTAAACTTTTGACCACAACTGTACATCATGAGGAAAAAACAAAATAGTAACGCACAGACACTAAGGAAACCAACTTTAATCAGATTACTGGCTTCGAAAAATGAACGCGTTAGATTACTCGTTACTGAACGAAACTAATCAGATTACACTGACAACACTGCTGATAAGACAAGAGTTGGGCAAAACTGGTGATGCAAGTGCGTCTCAATGACAACCGAGCGAGAGAGTGTATGCTGTTGAGAACTTCTGTTTTTGTTAGCAGATCTTCAAGGTAAGCTATTGCATTTTCAAACTTCTCCCAGTATAATCATGTGGATTGTTAGCATCCAGAGCTGTCGTGTGCTTTACATACAGTACAGGCCAAAAGTTTGAACACACCTTGTCATCCGTGCATTTTTATTTTCATGACTGTTGACATTATAAACTCTCACTGAAAGTAATAAAACTATGAATGCACACGTGTGATAGTCAGGATTGGAGTCGTGTCGTGGCTGTCCTCAATAAATTAGTCATCTGGATCGAGTGTCCTCCATGTCTTGTACATCCAACTCACGTTTAGTTACATAAGGGTGGTCCATATTAAGTGCTCGTCGCGCATCAGCTGGCCACTGTACCATTGCATCAGACGTTTATGGATCAGTTTGAGTAGCAGCATCACTCATATTCGGTGAATACTGAACAGACACGCCTTTACTGCCTGATGAACTGACAGTATAAGTGAATTATTAGGTTCCTCTGTGACTAGCGGTACGCCCGAAGGTTTGCCTACCGCTGTAGCGACAGGAGCGGCTTGGCTTCTTAAGAGCGCGGCCAGAGTGTCTTGTCTTTGGCACTTTATTGCGCGCATTTCACTCCATATCCGAGGCACGTTGAGGCTTTTTGTGAGGGAAAATAGTTGGAACAGCATTTCGTTTTAGTCTGCGCTTATATCCAGCCGCTCCGGTGAGCTCTTTCATAAGTTGTCGTCGAGTAAAAGCCTCGAACGCGGCAGGAGAAAAATGGCGAGAACAAAGCCTTGGGTCCTTGGGAAAATTTGCCAGCCTGCCGGCATTTTTCCAAACCTTTCTCATCTTCTTGTCAGCAGGAAATCTGTGGAGACTCACGTCACTCCCCTTGTGTCCACTTGACTGGAAATTGCATCCAAAAGCAGCACATTGTGGCATTTTACTTAGCGAGTTAGGCAGTAATACGCAATTGTTGTACACGTTACACATTTGGAAACATCACATTTACGTCATCACTCCTTAGAGGTGTAACGGTACACAAAAAAGTCGTTTTGGTACGTACCTCGGTTTTGAGGTCACGGTTCGGGTAATTTTCGGTACAGTGAGAAAACAAAATGCAAAGTATAAATGTGCTTGTTGTTTATTACTCACCTTTGTGCTTTCAACAATAGGAACATTAGCCTATACAAAGCTAGAATTCTGCTCAAAAAGTAGCGGATATTTAAAGATAATCCAACAACAATTTGCCTTTCAGACCCCACGTATTGGTCAGCTTTCTTTCTGAAAGAAAGAAGAAAAAAGAAGTCCTGTGCTAAAGAGAAAAGCAATGATTTTAACATGTATTTTACAAATGAAATGCCTCAATGAATCTTTTTTTTTTTCTTCTTCTTATGAACGGTTTTCAAAAGCGTTATTGGTGGATTTTCTCAAGTCAAAGTGCCACACAGAAATTAATAAATTTAATTGTGTAAGCAGGATGTGTGTATTATTCTTATTATTTAATTACAAGTGTTTTAGCTCATTTCAATTTATTTTATTTAAATGGGCTGTTATTTATTTTATCATGTGTTTATATTTTACAAATGTGATGTAGTATTCATTTATATTGTATATTTTATGTTGTATAACTTTAGTTCCTATGTGAATATTAGTTCCTACTTGTTTTGTTGTGGTAGGAGGGTTTTGTATTGAACACGGGCCGTGTTGGTTATTATTATAGCAGAGAAGACAGCAGTAAATCAACAAAAACAAGTCAACTGTTCCCCGATCTACCACTCAAGAGATCTGATGGACTCAAAAAGTGGGTTCCGATTGCATATTAGTTTGAAAATCGACCGGATCCACCGTATTTTTACACGAGTGACTTCCGGTGTGCCTGATCCTAGCTACCGGTAGTAGTATTGACGCAGGAGAGTCGCGTCTCGCGTCAAATAATAAACTGTGCCGTCCTTTTCGCGTGCGTCGTGTTTAGCCGCATCTGGGATGCGTCTAACATGCTGCCGCACTGCGACTGGTGTGCATTGGCTGATTGACTTTAACGCCCGCGTTTCACTGCATTCTCGCGGCGGCCACGTTGTCGCGCCGTTGACGTTTCTGGGTTATACTGTCCTACCGTGTTGGTCCTCATTATTGTAGAGAAGACGGAGCAAATATAATCTACGCAAAGAAACTGTAACCCGATGGACTCACAGCCTCGAAAAGTAAGGGTTACATTACGTCAGAAACTCGTTCGACAAAATATTGTCATTGATTTAACATTTTATGTGTTTCTAATAACATATTTTAGTACAAGAGAACAATTGTGGTTTATTAAAGCCTACATGTATTTAAGGTCGAGGATCCCTTTAAGAAATGTTATTGAATAAAATTTTGTTTTTGTCAATACATCACTAGAATACAGATTCGAAACTGTTAATTTTAGTATATGGAATAGCTAGCTCCTCAACAAGTGTCCTTGCTAAAGACCTTGTAAGATGATGCAAAGAAGTGCAAAAACTGTTTTACTTCTGGGCTGCATGAAAGACTGCCACCAATACAGCAGAGGTGAAGTGCAATATTTTCTATGGGTTGTGCAAGCTGTAAGGTTTGTCACTTAATACGTCACTGTCACATTTACCCCTCCTCTACCACCTCTCCTTCTTTCTCACTCTCGCTCAGGTTACATTCACTTCTCTTTTCATGAATATTCTCTCCTCCAATGATTAATTTAATCCTGTTTCTCTACCCTCCACTGCACATGCACACACACTTGTAGACACACACAAATACTTACTGCAATACACATGCCTCTGCAGAGCTATGTCTTCCAGTTCAGTTTGTATTCTTTATCTCGTGCATGTGCCACACGGACATAATTCACAGATGCATGCTAACAAATTAATGGTGTGTATTTGTCAGTGAATGTGGGAGACCTGTGCTCATTCATACGTGAAGGATGCATAATTCGAAAATTGCTTTGTGTGATGCCACGAGGGAAGTACTCATTTACCTGGCATGTCGGTGTTTGTAGTTGCAGATTGAGTATGTAAATAAATATTGGTCAGAATGAAATATGGTGGCATTAAAAAGTTTGGGCATACCCAGGGTAGCCAAAGTTTTGGATGCTACTATATACCCGAATTGTAGACTTATGACAGGAACTGTCCATTCTAGGAGTGGGAACCTCTTGGTACCTCACGATACGATTTGCGATACAAAGCTCACGATAATCACGATGATCTGACGATACAACGATTATACAAATTATACAAATAATTAATAAACAGAAAAACAAGCTTCTGCTGTGAATTGGAATGAGTTCATCATTAGTAGACGTCCAATCCTCCAATCCACTTCAAAGAGATTGAACGTCTAACGGCCATAGAGGCAATGAGGTCATTTTGAGCCATTTAAGGTCATTTACCTGTTCATTTTCAGTTGCTTCCTGTTGATTTGGGGGTATTTTATGTGTCTCTTCCTGTTTATTTATAAGTTACAGAACAGGAAATGACCTTGGAATCACCCAAATGAATAGGCAGTGACTCAAACTCAACAGAAAATGACCTGTAAATGCCCTAAAATGAACAGCAAGTGTTCCATCAATAATCGATTTATAATCGAATCGGAGCCTCTGAATCGTAATCGAATCGTTAGGTGCCCAAAGATTCCCTCCTCTACCGTCGATGCAGCCTTAGAGTTTACTGAGACACTATTAAGGTGGAAACGTTTGGTAGCAACTTGTTGGTTCATCCATCCATCCATCCATCCATCCATCCATCCATCCATCCATCCATCCATCCATCCATCCATCCATCCATCCATCCATCCATCCATCCATCCATCCATCCATCATCTTCTGCTTGCTCCGGGGTCGGGTCGCGGGGGCAGCAGCTTTAACAGGGAAGCCCAGACTTCCCTCTCCCCAACCACTTCAACCAGCTTCCTCTGGCGGGATCCCAAGGCGTTCCCAGGCCAGCCGAGAGACATAGTCTCGCCGACGTGTCTTGGGTCGTCCCCGGGGGCCTCCCACTGGTGGGACATGCACCTCAGCTGGCTCCTCTCAACACGGAGGAGTAGCGGCTCAACGCTGAGTCCCTCCTGGATGACCGAGCTTCTCACCCTATCTCTTAGGGAGAGCCCGGACACCCTGCGAAGGAAACTCATCTCGGCCGCTTGTATCCGGGATCTTGTTCTTTCGGTCACGACCCAAAGCTCGTGACCATAGGTGAGAGTAGGAACGTAGATCGACTGGTAAATCGAGAGCTTTGCCTTTCGGCTCAGCTCCTTCTTCACACTTGCCTGTCGATCTCTCGCTCCCTCCTACCCTCACTCGTGAACAAGACCCCAAGATTCTTTAACTCCTTCACTTGGGGTAGGATCTCAACCCCGACCCGGAGAGGGCACTCCACCCTTTTCCGACTGAGGACCATGGTCTCGGATTTGGAGGTGCTGATCTTCATCCCAACCGCTTCACACTCGGCTGTGAACCGTTCCAGTGAGAGTTGGAGGTCACGGCTTGATGAAGCCAACAGCACCACATCATCTGCGAAAAGCAGAGATTCAATGCTGAGGTGACCAAACCGGACCCCTTCAATGCTTCGGCTGCGCCTAGAAATTCTGTCCATAAAAGTTATGAACAGAATCTGTGTCAAGGGGCAGCCTTGGCGGAGTCCAACCCTCACTGGGAAAGAATTCAACTTACTGCCGGCAATGCGGCCCAAACTCTGACATCGGTCGTACAAGGACCGAACAGCCCGTACCAAGGGGCTCGGTACCCCGTACTCCCGGAGCACCCCCCACAGTACTCCCCGAGGCACACAGTCGAACGCCTTCTCCAGATCCACAAAGCACATGTAGACTGGTTGGGTGAACTCCCATGCACCCTCGAGGACCCTGCAGAGGGTGTAGAGCTGGTCCACTGTTCCACGGCCGGGACCTTTTCAAAACAATATCTCGATTCTTGGCAGGAACATATCGATAACCTTTTGGGATGCAAAGTATTACGATATACAGTGCCTTGCAAAAGTATTCGGCCCCCTTGAACCTTGCAACCTTTCGCCACATTTCAGGCTTCAAACATAAAGATATAAAATTTTAATTTTTTGTTAAGAATCAACAACAAGTGGGACACAATCGTGAAGTGGAACAACATTTATTGGATAATTTAAACTTTTTTAACAAATAAAAAACTGAAAAGTGGGGCGTGCAATATTATTCGGCCCCCTTGCGTTAATACTTTGTAGCGCCACGTTTTGCTCCAATTACAGCTGCAAGTCGCTTGGGGTATGTTTCTATCAGTTTTGCACATCGAGAGACTGACATTCTTGCCCATTCTTTGTTGCAAAACAGCTCGAGCTCAGTGAGGTTGGATGGAGAGTGTTTGTGAACAGCAGTCTTCAGCTCTTTCCACAGATTCTCGATTGGATTCAGGTCTGGACTTTGACTTGGCCATTCTAACACCTGGATACGTTTATTTTTGAACCATTCCATTGTAGATTTGGCTTTATGTTTTGGATCATTGTCCTGTTGGAAGATAAATCTCTGTCCCAGTCTCAGGTCTTGTGCAGATACCAACAGGTTTTCTTCCAGAATGTTCCTGTATTTGGCTGCATCCATCTTCCCGTCAATTTTAACCATCTTCCCTGTCCCTGCTGAAGAAAAGCAGGCCCAAACCATGATGCTGCCACCACCATGTTTGACAGTGGGGATGGTGTGTTCAGGGTGATGAGCTGTGTTGCTTTTACGCCAAACATATCGTTTTGCATTGTGGCCAAAAAGTTCAATTTTGGTTTCATCTGACCAGAGCACCTTCTTCCACATGTTTGGTGTGTCTCCCAGGTGGCTTGTGGCAAACTTTAAACAAGACTTTTTATGGATATCTTTGAGAAATGGCTTTCTTCTTGCCACTCTTCCATAAAGGCCAGATTTGTGCAGTGTACGACTGATTGTTGTCCTATGGACAGACTCTCCCACCTCAGCTGTAGATCTCTGCAGTTCATCCAGAGTGATCATGGGCCTCTTGGCTGCATCTCTGATCAGTTTTCTTCTTGTTTGAGAAGAAAGTTTGGAAGGACGGCCGGGTCTTGGTCGATTTGCAGTGGTCTGATGCTCCTTCCATTTCAATATGATGGCTTGCACAGTGCTCCTTGAGATGTTTAAAGCTTGGGAAATCTTTTTGTATCCAAATCCGGCTTTAAACTTCTCCACAACAGTATCTCGGACCTGCCTGGTGTGTTCCTTGGTTTTCATAATGCTCTCTGCACTTTAAACAGAACCCTGAGACTATCACAGAGCAGGTGCATTTATACGGAGACTTGATTACACCCAGGTGGATTCTATTTATCATCATCGGTCATTTAGGACAACATTGGATCATTCAGAGATCCTCACTGAACTTCTGGAATGAGTTTGCTGCACTGAAAGTAAAGGGGCCGAATAATATTGCACGCCCCACTTTTCAGTTTTTTATTTGTTAAAAAAGTTTAAATTATCCAATAAATGTTGTTCCACTTCACGACTGTGTCCCACTTGTTGTTGATTCTTGACAAAAAAATTAAATTTCATATCTTTATGTTTGAAGCCTGAAATGTGGCGAAAGGTTGCAAGATTCAAGGGGGCCGAATACTTTTGCAAGGCACTGTATCACCATTTCGATATTTTGTCACACCCCTAGTACATTCCTTTGATACATTAAATGAAACGATTGACTTCTGGAGCCAGTTAAACATTAATTTTACTTCTCATAATTGTAACTACCGTAATTGTCGGACTATAAGGTGCACCTGACTATAAGCCCCCACCCACCAAATTTGACACAAAAACGGCATTTGTTCATAGATAAGCCGCACTGGACTATAAGCCACAGCTGTCGTCACTGTGTTATGGGATATTTACTCCAAAAGATATTAACCGTTATCACTTTATTTGGCAGCAGCCTCACAAGACTGTCATAAGACCAAATGAACCACCGTGAAGCTTTGAACCAACTGGCTACAAAGCGTCATTGCTTCAAGAAGTTTCATTTGGCAATCACTGCTCCATTGGGGGAGACAGTCAACCTCTGCTGCTACCTGCTGTCGACATTGTTGTCGTCCAACATGCCTCCTAGCATGCATTGCAGCGCTACAGATGTAAATAATCTAAATTAATGATCTGTGCTAATTATTTCTTCAGTTACTGTTCCAGTTGTTTCATTAATTGCTAGTTATGGTATTTGGTAACACTTTATTTGACAGTGGTGCCATGAGACTATCATAAGACCATAGGCGGATCTACTATTCAGGAGAAGCAGGCGATCGCCTTAGGCCCCCAACCAGTAGGGGGCCCACAACCAGCTGCCCTTGCCCCAACGAGCAAGGGCTTGGGCCACCAGAGCCAGCAGCACCCCCAACTATTCGTCATGTATAATTATGTCAGTATACCAAACAAACAAATAACCAAAAAAAAAAAAAAGAAAGCATTTGAATGCTGCATTTATATTATCTCTCCCCCACACACACGCACTACAATGGACTGTTCCACGACGACGAATTGCGTATCAGTCGCTTAGCTTCACTTAGCTCCGTTTAGCATCGCTTAGCTCCGCTTAGCTGTTCGTTAGCTTCACTTAGCTTTCCCGCGTTTTTCATTCTACTAAGCTCGCTATTTTTACAGCTCACTTGCTACTTTGCACTCTGCTATTGTTTATTTCGAACACATGAGCGAACGTGCTCTCCATGAGAGCCAAAGTGCAGTGAGGGAGACATTGAGAACAGGCCGCTGATGCCTCTTTTAACTTTCTTCTTCTTCACACCGAACATAAAATACACGACAGCACACCCTGTGGCGAAACAATGGAGTACAGTTCCAATCATTCATACAATAACACTCAACTTTTGGTGAACAGCATTTGCTAACGAAAAAAAAACTTTATTAGAAACACCACAAGCAATGACGAAGAATGTTTTTTACAGAGTGTAAAGCTTTCGGTTAGTGGTTTAGCGAACGTACCTCTGGTGAACATTTCAAAATAAAAGCACATGTTCGTCATATACAGACATGTCCAAAGTCCGGCCTGTGTGCCAAATGCGGCCCATGGTCAAATTTCATCCGGCCCCCAGCCTCTGTCATAAAATCAATAACATCTGGCCCGCACACAGACTTAATAAATTGGTCAGCAGTACTGCAACCAGCATATGAAGTAGCTTACACACGAAATGCTGCTCCTCATTTACCCACTAAAAGGCAGCAGCACTTTAACCCTTTATTGCCCAATGTATCACATTTGATACTCCTAAAATTTCTGGATTTTCAGACTAATTTAGGATTTTGACATTTCTTTTTGAAAAAAAAAATGATGCATGCAAGTTGACACATGCATCTGCAGGTTCCATGAGAAAAAAACATGATTTAGCATGGGTTATAGACATTAGAGCACTTATTACACATATTAATTTTGACTTTTCTTTTCACAAATTTGAAAAAAAAGGTTTCATTAGGTCCTTATTTTTCAAATTTTGGGATTCTCTGATAATTGCTTCATGTTGCAGGTATTTAAGGGCTAAGCAACATTACTCCGTGTGACCCTCTACTTCCAATTTTCTAAAATGGCGACAATCAACAAAAAAAAGTTGACTGTGACGGCCGATGCTTCAAGGAAAGGTGGAAATTGGTCTATTTCTTCACTAAAATACGCAACAACTGTGTCTTGCCACATTTGCAAAGAGACAGTCGCTGTTTTTAAAGATTTCAATGACAAGACACACTGAATTGTACGACAAGATTACAGGGAAGATACGCAGCGAGAAATAGAAACAACTTGAAGCTCGTTTAATTTCACAGCAGTAGTATTTCGCAAGAGCCCGAGAGTCAAAAGAGAACGCCGCAAAGGCTAGTTGCGAGATTGTTGAAATTAATTAAAAAAATAATAAAGCAAATCTGACACACTGAATGGCTTGCTAGGACGTCAGCCAAGGTCGCCCCCCCACATTTTTACCACGCCAAATCTGGCCCCCTTTGCAAAAAGTTTGGACACTGCTGGTCATATAAATAACGATTTCTGGAGTTAATCCCACATACTTCAGAATTAATATTATAATATGTAGAGTAAATACTACAGAATACAGTTTCTACTCTAAGAATAGCTTTCAAATGACTCTTTATGACAAATATGATTGGTAATGAATAATTATAATTATACTACTATCATATATAGTAGTATAATGATAATGCTAGAATTTTAAGAATTGTTTTGAATAATGTTGGAAAGGCAAAGTCAGTGTTCTGAATCTGTTTACTTTCCATTCTTTTGCACTAGTAAATGCTATCAGCATTTAACCTAATCGTTCATTTGTGATTATTGTTATTTACATGATTATTTGTATTGTAATAAAGAATTTAAGTGTTCCAAAATAGTTTTGTGAGTTAATAAGCGTCAACAAAAATTTCATTGCTAAAGTAGTAAAAAAAAAAAAAAAAAAGAAAGATTAGTCGACTAATCGTAAAACTAGTTGGCTGACTAATCAGGAGAAAATTTGTCGTTTTGGACAGCCCTAGTGTACCGGAACATATTTCCTCCACACCCTTCTCACCTTTTTAACCCCTGACCCATGAAGAGGGCCCTTGGATATGTTCGCCTTAGGCCCCAAAATTGCCAAATCTGCAACTGCATAAGACAATCATAATTATCACATGACACTGTCATGAGCATTAATGGCTGCTTATAACAGATTTCTTTTGGCGTCATCCGGCAAATTATCACGTTTTTGAATGGATGTAATAGATTTGAGCTGGACATAAAGGGAGTTAGTGACATAGTTTGCCGAATGACACTGAATGAAATCTGTCATAAGCATTCAGTAATGCCCATGATAGTGTCATAATTATGATGGTCTTATGACAGTCTTATGACGCCGCTGTCAAATAAAGTGTTACCTATTAACCCAAAATAAATCAACAAATAAGCCACACTGTACTATAAACCGCTGGATTAAAAAAAATAGCGGTTTATATTCCGAAAATTGCGGTAGTCAGTTTCAGACTGGATTCTTTGAATATTTTTCTCTTTACCCTGCCATGCTCCACATTCTAATTTTGTCACTTGGGAATAGAAATGACTATTGTGACTTGAACCATGCAGTGTAAATCCTGGAAATGTTGAAATCAACATTTACAGTTGTAAAAGTTGTCACAACGACTGGCAAAAGACAATGAGCAAACCAGCAGGCATATGTTCCAGATGGATTAATATGTATATGATTTTATACAATTTTTGTCCTTAGCATCGCTCCTATGTACTGAGTAAATTCAAAGTTCCAATTTAGTGAGTAAACATTGGCAAATTGGAAAATTTGAACAAACTTAGGAACTATAATTTTAAAACATAGCAGGCACAAGCCATTCTCTATTGGAATCTCATGTCTACCTTCTGTTGGTGTGGGTGTGTATGTGTGTGTGAGCGTAGGCCCCGACCGACTGCATCAGTTTGCACTGAGCTACAGGCCAGGGTGCTCCAGTGTTACAGAGAAAATCCTCAGCAAACCCTGCATTGCTCCAGTTTGGCCAAACAGTACATGACCTGTGTCCAGCAAGCCAAGAAGGTAGGTCAGATCTCCATGTGTGGGTGTAGAGCTGCAAGATAAGTATCGAAAAACTTGCCATCCAATTTTGTGTAAGTTTTAGTTCGATATACTGTAGAGCAGGGGTGGCCTAGCTTTTTCATCTTGCGAGCTACTTTTCAAATGACCAAGCCAAAATGATGACTATAGAAGAAAATTGGATATAAATCTATATGTACGGTGGGCCAATTGTGGGGTGAAGGTTACTTCGTTATCTGTTTCAACATAACAATCACGTTTTAGAAATAAATATAGAAAATAATACTGAACCTCTATTCTATGCTTCTTACTCGTGTCTTCAGGCATGAAAATCCCTCATCTTTCGGCGAGATTCTCCGTTTTGAAGTCAAAAAGGGTGACCTACATGAATTGTGTAGATCCGAGGAGAAATTTTGGGGGTGGGGGGGTCGTAATTCCATCTAACTAACTAACTAACGATATGTTTTATTGAAGTTGCTAAGCCTGTCGCGGTATGTCTGGAGACTTGTTGAAAGACAAAAGTATCCTGCAGAAATGAGTTGTGTTGCAAATGCACCTCAAGGCATCAGTAGTTAGGTGATTATAATGCTTTATTATTACATATTAGGGGTGTAACGGTAAACAAAAATCTCGGTTTGGTACGTACCTCAGTTTTGAGGTCACGGTTCGGTTCATTTTCAGTACAGTAAGAAAACAAAATGCAAAATATAAATGTGCTAGTTGTTTATGAGACACCTTTCTACTTTCAACAATATGAACATTAGCCTGTACAAAGCTAGAATTCTGCTCAAAAAGTAGCGGGTATTTAAAGGTAATCCAACAATAATTTGCCTTTCAAAACCCGGGTATTGGTCAGCTTTCTTTATGAAAGAAAGAAGAAAAAAGAAGTCCTGTGCTAAAGAGAAACGCAATCCCAATGACAAAGACTTTAACATGTATTTTACAAATGAAATGCCTCAATGAATCATTTTTTTTTTCCTTTCAAAAGCTTTATTGGTGGATTTTCTCAAGTTAAAGCTCCACACAGAAATTAATAAATTGAATTGTGTAAGCAGGATCTTTGTATTGTTCTTATTATTTCATTACAGGTGTTTTAGCTCATTTCAATTTATTTTATTTAAATGGGCTATTATTTATTGTATTATGTGTGTATATTTTACAAATGTGATGTAGTATTCATTTATATTGTATATTTTATGTTGTATAACTTTAGTTCCTATGTGAATATTAGTTCCTACTTGTTTTGTTGTGGTAGGAGTGTTTTGTATTGAACACGGGGCCCTGTTGGTTATTATTATAGCAGAGAAGACAGCAGTAAATCAACAAAGACAAGTCAACTGCGCGCCAATCTACCACTCAAGAGATCTGATGGACTCAAAAAGTGGGTTACTATTGCACATCAGTTTGAAAATCGACCGGACCCACCGTATTTTTACACGAGTGACTTCCGGTCTGCCCGATTCTAGCTACCGGTAGTAGTATTGATGCAGGAGGGTTGCGTCTCGCGTCAAATAATAAACTCTGCCGTTCTTTTTGCATGCGTCGTGTTGAGCCGCTTCTGGAACGCGTCTAACACGCGGCTGCACTGCGACTGGTGTACATTGGCTGATTGACTTTAACGCCCGCGTTTCACTGCGTTCTCGAGGCAGCCACGTTGTCGCGCCGTTCACGTTTCTGGGTTATACTGTCATACCGTGTTGGTCCTCATTATAGTAGAGAAGACGGAGTAAATATAATCTACACAAAGAAACTGTAACCCGATCGACTCACAGCCTCGAAAAGTAAGGGTTACATTACGTCAGAAACCTGTTCGGTACCGAGGACCACGTACCGAAACGATTCAATACAAATACATGTACCGTTACACCCTTATTACATATGATAGCACTATTCAGGACATTCAAGCATGCTTTACATTGGATTATTCACAAACTCATTTGGACATTGGGGACGGTAGTACCTGGATTGCCAAACTGGTGGTGGTCCCACTGTTTAAGAAGAGGTTCTGGAAGGTGCGTTCCAGTATAGACTGATCACACTCCTATGCCTCCCTTGAAAGGCTGATCTTGAAAAAGTGCATCTGTTAACCCGATAAATCAGCTGGCCATTCTATCGGTCGACCTTTTATAAGAAAGGTAATCACCCAAAAAATAAACATAACAGTTATCCTATTACCGTATTGGCCCGAATATAAGACGGCCCTGATTATAAGACGACCCCCTTTATAAGACTTATTTGCTCCACTGTAGTTTTGTTGAGAGGGGTTAATGCTGGCTGAGTTGCTGAGCTCAGAATCTGTCTGAATGGGCCTCAATCAGATGCCCAAACATCACATTAGATAACATTCACAGCAAATTAGACGTGAGCTTTTAACAGGAGTATCCTTGGCGTAGAGTGGTCTGCCAAATTCCACAACGGGTACAGCAAGGCTTTAGCCTTGCAAGCAAGACATTAGTTCCTGATTCATTGATTCATCATATAGTACCATCTCAACTATCCAACCGCTTCCCCAGTCATCTGATTTTGGAGCCAATCAGGAGACCGAGACGGGAGCTGCAGATGTGACCTGGGACTATCTGGTCGGATAAAATGTCGGAGTGCCAGTGTTGTTTTTGGCAGCCATTTTAATTTTCGTCTTAGTCTTTTGGATGGAAATACTTATTAGTCATAGTCATATTTTGATCATTTGAAAATGTGTTCATCTTCGTCTAGTTTTAGTCAACGAAAAATCTGACAAATTTTGTCAAGTTTTAGTCGACAATTCTCAAAATGTTTTTGTTTATGAACTTCAAAAGTTTTAGTCCATGAATAAATACCGTATTGGCCCGAATATAAGACGGCCCTCATTATAAGACGACCCCCTCTTTTTCAAGACTCAAGTTTGAAAAAACTTTAATACATAATTTATCACACAATCTATTGTGATAAAACAACAAAATTGCAATAACTGCATGAACCATCCAAGGGAAGTCTAACTGTAACTGTAGTCTTGAAACAAATCTGAATAAGGAAAAACATTGCAAGAAAAAATTGCAAACTGGTTAAACTTGAGAGAAGCTGAGATCTGTCATGACAGAACATCGCTTCAATGCTATCTGGCGCCATCGAGCGTCGTGAATGGGGAGAGTAGCTGAGGTCTGTCATGACAGAACATCGCTTCAATGATATCTGGTGCCATCTAGCGTCGTGAATGGGTTAGGCATGTGCCGGTATGAGATTTTGACGGTACGATAACCGTGGGCAAAAATACCGCGGTTTCACGGTATCACGGTATTGCAATTATAGCTCCAAAATGTGTTATTTTGAGATGTATGGGTTAAAAATATTTTTTTTCCATTGAACAGGACTTAAAAAAAAAATCAGAACATTGCAACGTTGCAAACTGGAACATGAATATATTGTTAAAATAAATTATCAATAAAAAAACAAATATTTCAAATAAAATTGAAATAAATATAACTTATAGACTATACCCACAGCCACAGCTCAAGTTGCTCAAGATTAGAGCAAGAACAAAACAATTTCCATAAAAAAAGTAAAAACACTTCTGAATATTTTTTTTTAATTTTACTGCATGACTTTTTTTTGAGGGTGGAAAAGCTCAAGTGAAGTTTTGCCATTTTCAGCCACTGTGTCAGCTCTAGTTATACATGTCACGCCTATGTGTTAAAAAACAAAGAATTCATAAGTTCATAAGTTAAAAATGTATAAGTTAGTTTAAAGTGTAAATATTGTTGTGGAAAGGTTTCATCTAAACAAAGAAGTAAAAAAAACATTGGCAACGAGACCTCTCCTTGATCCAGCGAACGTGGATTTGTGCTTAGGGCAAGAGCATCTTTCATTATTAGCGATCTTTGATGCTATCCCCTTTTCCTTTTCATTCAAGCGAATCAAGCTGGTTTTCTCACTCTGCGGCTGTAACACTCGACGAAGTTGCTCCCCCAGCTAAGCCTAGGCTAACATTCGTCTTTGTAAGCTTTGAGTTAGTTTGTATATTGAATTTGAAAGGAAATTGTGTGTTTTGTTTTTGGCGAACTTTTCATGGTGCTAAGCTGTTGATGCTACTCACACATGGAAAAATACAATTGTACAACGTTTTAAATGTATTAATTTTGTATATTCCACTTACCATGATCTGAGAGCTCAATAAATTGAAGAAAAGTACGCCTTATGTTTGGATGATTTGTTTTTGGGTTCACTGGCTGTCAAGCCGATAGCGTCACTTTCACACGCAGAAACAAACGGGAGGGGCTGAGCGCTGCTGCGCCAAGCCACTTCTGGCTGCATTTTTGACACATGAAAATTAGCGAATACCGTACTACGGTCTGACGGAAAATTTGAGTGGTTTTGAAACCGTGACGTTTTCACACCACGGTAAACCGTGAAACCGGTAACCGGCACATCCCTAGAATGGGTATAATGTCTAGACAGCGAATATAAGACGACCCCCTGTTTTCCACTATTATTTCAATGCAAAAAAACACTGTCTTATATTCGGACCAATACGGTATATCGGCTTTTATCGGGTCTTCTTGAAAAGTCCATAAAACGGCCCGATATATTAGCCGCCCAACAAATCGGTTGATCTTTAATGGACAGATTAGCACCAAAATAGCTAACATAAGTTCTTCTAATGTATCGGCTGTATGTCTCCCGCTCTTGAAAAGACACATATTGGCCCGATATATCGACTGACTGATATATTGGTTGACCTGTAGTCTATTCGGGGGTAGGTGCTGCAGAGGAGGCTTAGTCGGTAGGTCGATTCACATATTCCTGCTTGTTCAGGGCAAGTCCCACTTGGAGTCGACCCAGGACACGGTGGGCAGACCGTCTCCCAGCTGGCCCGAGAACACCTGATGGTCCCCATGGAGAATTTGATTGAAAGATTAAACATTTATTAGTCTCTTGAAATCAAGAAACCTTGAGAAATGCATTTATCTCTCACTCGACGCTTTCACTATTAGTCTTCATACCAAACAACACAGAGAACAATAACAAGGACAGAAGCCGCTAACGTGGATTGGATAAAAATGACACTAGTTGTGGAATTTGTGTCTTTAAATAGCCCATACAATCATAGCAAACACTCAGAATAAAAGCAATCTGTCTTTTCAAAATGCTACAACTGATTCTTTTGACATTCAAGTGATGTTCTTTGTGATAAAGCTCTCTAAATGTGTTGTTTTATTGTTTGGGGGGGGGGGGCTGCTAGTCTTCTTTCAATTTAGTTTTGAAAAAAGGAAGCAATTGTCTGTTTCTACATTTTCAACAATCAATACAGATCTTTTGAGTTGTCAGTGTTTACCAGATAGATTTCTTTGCCTTTGCCTTTTCTTTTTCTTCTATACACTAATAAATTAAATCAGTGGTGAACACATATTCCTTAAAAAAATGTCTGTAATCCTCACGGGCAATCTAACAATATACAGTGGGGCAAATAAGTATTTAGTCAACCACTAATTTTGCAAGTTCTCCCACTTGAAAATATTAGAAAGGCCTGTAAAACAACCATGAGAGACAGAATGTGGAAAAAAAAACAGAAAATCACATTGTTTGATTTTTAAAGAATTCATTTGCAAATCATGGTGGAAAATAAGTGTTTGGCCAATACCAATCAACATCTCAATACTTTATGTACCCTTTGTTGGCAATAACGGAGGCCAAACAATTTCTGTAACTCTTCACAAGCTTTTCACACACTGTTGCTGGTATTTTGGCCCATTCTTCCATGCAGATCTCCTCTAGAGCATTGATGTTTTGGGGCTGTCATTGGGCAACACGGACTTTCAACTCCCTCCACAGATTTTCTGTGGGGTTGAGATCTGGAGACTGGCTAGGCCACTCCAGGACCTTGAAATGCTTCTTACGAAGCCACTCCTTTGTTGCCCTTGCTGTGTGTTTGGGATCATTGTCATGCTGAAAGACCCAGTCATGTCTCATCTTCAATGCCCTTGCTGATGGAAGGAGATTTTCACTCAAAATCTCTCGATACATGGCCCCATTCATTCTTTCCTTTACCAGATCAGTCGTCCTGGTCCCTTTGCAGAAAAACAGCCCCAAAGCATGATGTTTCCACCCCTATGCTTCACAGTGGGTATGGTGTTCTTCGGCTGCAATTCAGTATTCTTTCTCCTCCAAACAAACCTGTGTTTCTACCAAAAAGTTCTATTTTGGTTTCATCTGACCATAACACATTCTCCCAGTCCTCTTCTGGATCATCTAAATGCTCTCTAGCAAAACACATACGGGCCTGGACGTGTACTGGCTTCAGCAGGGGGACACGTCTGGCAGTGCAGGATTTAAGTCCCTGGCGGCGCATTGTGTTACTGATAGTAGCCTTTGTTACTGTTGTCCCAGCTCTCTGTAGGTCATTCACTAGGTCCCCCCGTGTGGTTCTGGGATTTTTGCTCACCATTCTTGTTATCGTTTTGAAGCCACGGGGTGAGATCTTGCATGGAGCCCCAGATTGAGGGAAATTATCAGTGGTCTTGTATGTTCATATTCCATTTTCCATTAATTGCTCCCACAGTTGATTTCTTTACACCAAGCCTTCTACCTATTGCAGATTCAGTCTTCCCAGCCTGGTGCAGGTCTACAATTTTGTCTCTGATGTCCTTCGACAGCTCTTTGGTCTTGGCCATAGTAGAGTTTGGAGTGTGACTGACTTGTGGACAGGTGTCTTTCATACCGATAATGAGTTAAAACAGGTGCCATTAATACAGGTAACGAGCAGGGGTGAAAATGAGCCTGAACGGTCAGGAACGCAGTTCCGGTATAAGATTCAGGGCAAGAACGCAGTTCCGGTATAAGATTCAGGGCCGGAATGCAGTACAAGGTGCTTTGAGTCCGAAAATGTGACGGCAACTGTCAAAACACTATGTAAAAAAAAAAAATGCTAAGCTGCCACACATGCATTTCATCTCCAAGAAGAAAACAATCTACCAACATCAGATTTACCGACACAAGTGTTAACAACAAGCATAATAAAGTACTTGTGTAGCGTAATACGTTATAAATAAATATAAATATATATATATA
This sequence comes from Corythoichthys intestinalis, assembly GCF_030265065.1. Lineage (NCBI taxonomy): Eukaryota > Metazoa > Chordata > Actinopteri > Syngnathiformes > Syngnathidae > Corythoichthys > Corythoichthys intestinalis. Next base: position 46,684,462 of record NC_080403.1, on the reverse strand, counting down.
AATATAATATATATAAATAATATTTATTATTTATTTTATTCCACGGACAGCAGGGATGTTTCCCCAGCTGCTGCAGTTATCAGAGTCTGATGATGATGAGTCACGTCAATGTGCGAATGCACGCAGCAAAGCAAAACGCCTGGACCCATTTATCCGTTCAATTGGCTAATATACTGACATGCGATCAGCAGAGATAGTTAGCTCTGATTGGTTCAAATGTGCATGTTTTCTGGAACAGCAAAAAAAAAAAAAAAAAAAAAAAAAGGTTTTTTTAATTGATGCGACAAAAAAGGGCAATGCAACATAAAATGGATCAAATCTTTAAGAGCAACAAAAGAGTTGAGGAGGCTTATTCATCATATTTAGTTTGATTTGCTCTGATGGGGAGGTTCACAACATCTTAGCTGTCAATGTGCACTTTGGACTTATATTTGTTCATTTATGTTAGGCTACTTATTCATTTCCTTATGATTTAAAAAGTCAATGTTTGCGCGATCTTCAAAATATAGTCAATTTCACTGCATAATATAGGTCATTTGTACTTACTTTTCTGAATGTATGTTACTTATGTCTTTATTATTAAAAAAAAACAAAGTAAATGTTTACATTGACTTCAAGACTTTAATTTAAATATAAATCTTGTGTTCTTAAGTAGTTAAAATTGAGATTTGGCATTTAGTATGTGAGGAAATGAGGAAAAATAGAAATTAGGAGATGGAGGTTGGGTTTATTGCTGTTTTTGTGAACATTTATTTTGCAAATCATTGAAAAAATACAATTTGAATCAAAATCAGTTTTTGTATGTGTTAGAGAAATAACGGTGCTAAAAAAAGTTTTCTTTGCATTTCAGTAGTTTAAGAGGTTTGAACCCCCCCCCCCCCCCCCCAAAAAAAAAAAAGAAAGAAAAATAAATAAATAAATAAAATTTCTGGCTCCGTGGCGACCTTCACATCAGGGAGTTCCGGCAAGAAATTCTAGCCGCTTTCACCCCTGGTAACGAGTGGAGCCTCGTTAGACCTCTTTAGAAGAAGTTAGACCTATTCGACAGCCAGAAATCTTGCTTGTTTGTAGGTGACCAAATACTTATTTTCCACTCTGATTTGGAAATAAATTCTGTAAAAATTAAACAATGTGATTTTCTGTTTTTTTTTCCGCATTCTGTCTCTTATGGTTGAGGTTTACCCATGTTGACAATAACATAGAGCAGGGCGGTAAACCGAAAATTTACCGTCACCGAAATTCTTCACGATGACCGACGTAATTTTGACCATGTCGGTAAATTCGGTAATTTAATAAAACAAGTAAATATAGTCTTTTTATCCCGCTTTGACGCTGTGTTGTTCGGCTATGTTCATTCCCCTTTAAGAAAGCAGACAGTGTGCTTACGTATGGAGTCACGTGGTTTTCAGGAAGCCAATCAAACAGAAGCCCGGTAGGCTAACGCAAGCGGCTAATGCTACAAGTAAACGGGATGGAGTCGGGCTTAAGTTAGCTTCGCCAAACTTTCACCCGACATTAAGTAAACTCTTGGCGGGTTCCAGACGGGCTTTCGCCCGCTGTCCTCCCTGGTTCTCACGATATCAGGAGAGGATGCTTTCTTCTGGTAGCCAAGCCACAGGCTAACGCTAGTGACTAACAACGGCTACAAATGAACGTGAAAGAGTCGGACAGCGGCTCTAACCTTGTTGAAACGGCTGAAATTAATGAGTGGACTGGGCACGGACTTCATGTAGCAATCATCATGTCGCGTTATTTGGCATCTCTGTGTGATTTCTCTGAAAGCTTTCATGATGGTAAAGCATATAATCCAACAGTGAAGCCTATATACTGTATAATATGACAGTTTAATGGCTACAGCTATTTTTCCTGTATGTGTTTGCTTTATTCTGCCATCATAAAATCTTAAATGTTTCATTGACATCAGAGCAATACAGCTTTAATCTGGTTGTGTCTGTGTGGGGGTTGCATGTATTAAAAAATGTTCTGGGAAAAAAAACAAACTGAAACCTTGACGCAAACACTTGTGTTGAATAATTATGTCACAGGAGCCATTACCAATAAGTTGTCTAAAGTGTACTGTTAAAGCTGCAAGTCATTTGTGTTAGAATGACATGTTTGCACAGTCGTCATATTGATTTTTATAATGTTGTACATTTTTCAAGTCATACAAGCTGTTATAAAAGTTCACACTAGAATTCTTATTGTTTACAAGATTTTTTTTAATACTTAATGTTTAGACTGCATGTGCAATTGTTAAATTGAAAGCTGGTTAAATAAATTTAACGAGAAACGGTTAATTTGTATTCCATGCATTGATTCAAATTATATAACAGTCTGCTTGGGCGAATTTATCGTCATTTATCGTTATCGAGGTAAATCTGCTCAATTTATCGTGATACGTACTTAAGGCCGTATCGCCCAGCCCTACTGAATAACAGGCCTCTCTAATCTTTTCAGAACTTGCACAATTGGTGGTTGACTAAATACTTATTTGCCCCACTGTACATGTTGACCAATCAAGCAGCGTGCATGTCCGGATGCAAAATACCCTGTAAAGCAAACATGAACATATCCTGTAAATTTGTCAACAAGTATTTGCACATTTTTAGCCTGTTCTCTTAAAACATATACTCATGTTGAAACACAATCAGATGATTCAATAGGCAGTCTGAGTAATAGTTTTAGTTAGAATGGGAAAAAGTCTTTATTTTCCAAAGTTACAGAGGGCTAAGCCAGACAAATGCCATGTTTATCCTTCATGGTATTATTTTATACACATCACAGAGATGGCAAATCATTGAAGTTCTCATAAAATTTCCAAGGACTGGAAGGTCACAATAATAAGGTTATCCTTGCCAACTTTTCAACCTTTCTATATGAGGATAATCTATAAGATGAAATCGCTCTTTTCAAGACTTATTCACACTAATCTTTTGAACAGTTGGATTTTCAAGTTGACCTTTAGACTTCTGAAGAGCGCTCTATCCGTGGCTCAAAACCTAAATGTTGCAAGATTTAAGATATACCTGAGTAAATGTAAAATGGCCACTATTTCAGAGCTTTAAAAAATATATATACTACAGTTTGAGTACGTCCTCTCTTTCTCTCATGTCCATCCTGCATGCCACTGAATAATCCTGCTGCTGTCACTGTTGATGTATTTTTCTGTCCCACTTCCCATCCTCCACACATCCATCTAGCCTTATTAAGACCTCTTCTACTGCTTGTCAATGCACACTTTGTCACATTAGTCTGTGCATTAGTTCTGATCTGCACTGCTGGCCATGGAGCTCTGTCAGGTCTCTGCAAGGTTTGGTTAACATGACAGGTTCTTCCTCCATCACTGCACGCACACACCCAAGTATAACATCCCTTTCATCGAGTGCATTGTAGTTCATGTTGTCTGCACAATGGCACAACTCTTCATTTAATTGGAAGCTGCATTAAAGTTGATTCAAAGAGGTTCAGAATCAGTGGATTGGAATTTAGGCCTGAAAGTGCCTGTGACAGTATAAAAAAAATAAAAAATAGCATCATTATGTGAATTAGAATCATATTTTGAGACGATTCGATTATATACAACAATTTGGCAAAGCGCATATGACGAGAAATTAGCTTTTTAATCTGCCGTTTAGCCCCGCCTGTCATTTTGGCGCTCTAGCGTCCCCAACTGGAGGTTGACGTCGGCAGGATCACGATTTTATCTGATTTAGAATCCATCCCATTGAGGGGGAATTATTCATAACGAGGAAAATGCGACGAAGAGAGCAGCAAAATGTCATTGTTTCAATCTCTCTACTCCAATAATTTTACATGATAAATGACCAGATATCAATAGGACGTGTCCCCCAAACTTCCCCAATTCCATTGACGTTTATGAAGGGTTCCGCCATTGACGGCCATGGACGTCCAAATTTCCCATTAATTTCTAATGGCATTAACGGGTTTGTTTGTCCATTCTATTGATGCCGATATACTTGGATTCCATTCACGCCGATGTAAGACAATGCCATTAGCCACGTTTACATGCTGACTTTTATTCATACCGATTCAAATCATTCCGAATGGAAATTTCAGATCAGCTGTTTACATGTTACTTCATCTATTCCGATCCAGCGTTTACATGTGACTGCCTTTATTCCGAAAGGACGTTTGACAACTGCCGTCTGACATCCGCAGATTAATCAAAACAAAGCGTCACGTTGCAAAACATGGAGATCGATCGTCGGAGTGCTGCTGTTTTAACTTTAACCCACTTGTTGTGTTTGTGGGGTCGTATCCGCTTCTGCTGTTTTGCTCTTTTGCCTTGTCGTAGCCGGTTTTCCACCGGTTTCTAATCTGGTTAACGCTCCGGTCTATTCCGGCTTCGTGTAACCTCTCGTGAACTTTTTTAAATAGTTCACTGTTCCTCGTTTTACGCCCGTCTAAGCGAGCAATTATATTCAATTCTTTTAAAGTTTGAATTAAATACAGTCTTTCCGCTGGACTCCAATTAGGTGCGCTGTGCTTGGAAGCCATGTTGCAAGTGACGTTACTTACGTCACAAAGTGACGTCACCACGTCAGTACGGAGCATGTGCAGAAAGAACGCAACCAGACACCATTCCGCTTCCCTGTTTTCATGATATAATTTTACTTCTAATCGGTTTGGGAAAAGGAATATTCCACCCCTGCGAATCGGAATGAAATTCCATTCAGTTTGGGCCTGTTCATTCCGAATGAGGTGTTTATATGGAACACATTTATTCGGTTTGAACAAATATTCCGATTATAATTGGAATATTTGGCTCCATGTAAACGTGGCAATTGATGGCCATGGACGTCAGCATTTTTCCCATTCATTTTCAATGGTAAAAAAAAAAAACAATGTCCTCAAATCCACAGGAAATGACCAAATATAATCGGACGTGTCCCCCAAACTTCCACGACACCATTGACGCTTATAAAGGGTGCTGCCACTTGCCACGTTTACGTGGAGCCAAATATTCAACAGCTGAATGAAATTAAGAGCGCTGTGCTTTAAACTCGTCCTGTTTATGAAAGTCGATTGTCATATGCTGTTGTTGTGTAGTAATGAGCAGACGTGACTTCAGCAGCGCTTGCTAACTTTTTTAATGCACCTACACACTAGATATCATGAAATGGCAAACTAGATGTGCTACGTCCCATGCCATTGGCTACGTGAGCCCGGAGTGATTATGGGATGAATTCTAAACTGTCATGACTGAATGGAAGTTAAGCAGGCCAAATCAATCCATACCAGTGACTATAGATAATGTTGCAAATATTGTTAATTCAGTATGTGACACAGATGGATTCGGACCACAAATAGGATGTCTTGCTCATGTAGTAAACCTAGCTGCTAAGAGAGCTGTAGCAGTCAACAATGTGCCCTGCCTCACTTTACAAACAGTAAAGATTGTTCTCAGCACTTTTATACAATTTTTTTCAGATCAGTAAGAAGTAAGCACATAAATATTATGCGCTAAAATGCATGTTTATATGATGGCAATTTAATTTTTGCTCGTTAGCAAAAAAAAAAAAAAAAAAAAAAACGAAACAAAAAATTATTATTTTTTTTTTTTACAGAGCATTAAATGTATTGAGTCGGATCGAAAATCGTGTGTCCGTATCAAAAATTGTACCGAACCGTGACTTAACTGTATCATTGCATCCCTATGGAACACCACTGCAGAAGCTATGACGGTAAAAGTTTTCATTTGCCTAAATGTTTAGGTTATTAAGTGTAATTTTTTTTTTTTTTTTTTTTTAAACACATTTTATTTATTCTGTTTCTGTGTGGTATCAATATTGTTTTTTACTTAAGAGGCATGGTCTATTGTTTTTAGTTGTGATTTCTTAAAAAGTATTTTTGAATTTAAGAGTTAATATTTATCGCGTTTAAATGGGTGTACTTCCTCTATTAATATATACTGTATTCTCACTGTGTTATTGTAAATTGGTTTTTAAAAAATTGGGGAGGGGGGCAATAATATCGCATATCGCAATAATTTATGAGAATAATTATCGCACACTAAAATTTGTTATCGCGACAGGCCTACCTGCAGCACATTTTGCTGGCGTGATGCGAGAAATAAACGAATTAATCGGCAAAATCAGCTGAATTCGCAGTCCTTCTGCATGCTATATAGCTATGCTGTATTGTGAGATGCTGACCGGCGTGACGTCACATTCGCAGTACTCCTCAATCCAGGAATCACTCATTTTCATGGCGCGGGATTCAAAAAATGTTAGATGGTTGCCCCAAGACCCTTCTGGTCTTATTGCTAAGCTATCAAATATCCCTTTCTATTTAAAGATTTTATTCAACCAGCAGACTTGACATCTTAACAGCACCTCCAAACTTTATGAACGTTTTAGTATTGCTGCAGGTGAGGTCAGGATGACGCTTTATAGCTCAATTGTATGTGAAATAGCACGCCAGTTTCATGGAATCAATTTTAAAGTATTTATTACATGAAATACTGTACATATAAATTTTTACTTTTTTTCTCAGCTGTGTTTTGACTACTAAGTTGACGCAAAAGCCTTTGACAGTTTAAAGGCACTGTTCCTGTGTATGCTTTGAAGGAATTTTCCAAAGCAGACAGGTTCTTCCTTTCCACTTCACTATTTGTTATGAAAAGGAAAATTAAATTGCATGGCATGAAATAATTACGAGCTGAAGCTGAAAGTATTATTGATGTTTTTGGAATAACTCCGTGCAATTTTTGAAGTAAGATTTTAACATGACTAGTTTACATACTTTGTAGAAGTCTAATTCCTCTGTAGAATATTATTTTTTAAAAATCTCATGTTAACTTGTTTCTTGTCAATCTGCAAAGAGAGTTAATGATGGTCGCCAATGCGTTTTAGGAGACTTGACAGAATAAACATTTCTGCTAAGTCGTCCACGTTTAATAGTACTCATCTGTGAAAAATTAATATTCTTTTTCTTCAGGAATTGGATGTCACAAGATGACTGTTTCAACTTTTTGACCAGTTTTTCATATAAATTTTGAAATCCAAGTTGAACTTTTGGTAGTTCAAACTTCAGTGTATATTCATTCATGTACTAGTATATGTAATGTAGTGCAGGGGTCCTCATCTGCCGGCCGCGGCCCGGTACCGGTCCGTGGGGCATTTGCTACCGTGCCACACAGAAATAATCATTTATTAACGACTGCATTCTGGCCGAATTAACCCTGTGCCCCTGCTTAACACACCAATATCCCTGTCTACTCTAGATATAATAATACAGGATAGATTAGAATGTCGTCATAGAAATCCATTGATTGGACTGCTAGCAGTACATCTTGTTTTGTGTATATAATACAGGGTGACCCAAAAAAAACGGGCCCCAACTCTAATTAGGCCCCGTTTCTTAGTGTTTCGTCCGAATGAAATTAAACTTTGGTCATAACTAGTTTATTATATTCAAAACATCACATCAAAACACTAGGGTCTTTGGCCTTTTTTCCTCCGTTCTACAGCATATGTTCTAGATGGCCTCTATTTAGCTCCATGCATTTCTTGAGGCGCTACTTCATTGGGTCTGGAGCAGTACTTCTCAAATAGTGGGGCGCGCCCCCCTGGGGGGGCGCAGAGCAATGCCAGGGGGGGGCGCATGTGACCTCGGGGAACATGTTTTTTTTTTTTTTTTTTTTTTTGTTTTTGTTTTTTTTTTGCCGTACTGGAATAAAGTGTACTTGCACATCCACTCAGTAGGTGGCAGTGGCGCTCTCATTTTCAGAGTGCGCGCAGTATTTTTGAACTAAGGAAGAGCACTCAGCACACACAGACAACAGATTGAAGAGCAGTGTGCCACCGCCGTTTTCGAAAGCCGTTTTCCGACCGGACTCACTCACGCAGCGACCCACTGTCTTGTCCGGTTCTCACGTCGCCGCCCGAGAAGTGCCATTTTCGGCTTGGGATCGTCACGACGACTGCCCTCACCTACGGTTCTACCTCGGCCGCCGTGAGTGCGCTTTTTTTTTCGTGCCGTTTGCCTTTTAGCTTTGACTTTTAATACAGTGGGTGATGATGAAAGACCACTGTTTACTGTGTCTAAAAATAATTATGGCAGACAGCAAGAAGCCAAATCAATTAAGACGCCACTTAAAGACATTAGACCCCAATCTCATTGTTAAGCTGCTTGATTTTTTCAGTGAAAACGTGCCGAATATTGCCAACAATCGTCCTGCTTTGTCAGTGTTATATCAGTAAGCCAGTGAGCATTGTTAGCATGCTAATTGCAAAATAGCTCCACACCATTGCAAAGGAGGTAAATACTGTGAGCAGCAAAAATAAAAACTGTCCTGTCCAAGGACACTTTTTTCCCCCTTTTATTCAGATTTGTTTTTTCGGTCAAATTTTTGGGCACATTGTCCTCATGAGTGAATGTTTCTAATCAATTTTAATTTGGTATTATTTACTGATTTTATTACATTTTATTTTTCTGTATCAAATGGTCAAAAATGTACCTTGAGTGTATTTTTTAGTTTGGATGTGAATTTTTTTTATTTTTTTTAATTCAGGCAAATTGATGCACGTCAAGTCTTCTCTGTTACAAACAAAGCAATGTTAATAAAGTTATACTTTATTATAAGTTGATCTATGTTACTTTTTTTCTTTATTAGAAAAAAAGGACACAATGTTAGGCAGATGCGTATTTATAATAGTAATTTTATAGACAAATGATACTATTTACAGTGGCGGCAGAGAGTTTGGGGGGGCGCGAAACATTTACGTCTTCCTTAGGGGGGGCGTGACAGAAAATAATTGAGAAGCACTGGTCTGGAGGACCCCCAGAAGACATTTGTCTTGGAGTTCGCCTTTCCATCAAGATGGAAGATGGCTTCATCTAATGAAGTAGCCACCAAGCCCCTGCACTCTCCTAAGTGCACGGTGTGGGCTGCAATCTTGGCCAGAGGCATCATTGGACCAATCTTCATCGAAGAATCTGGCGCAGCAGTGACAGTCACCAAGGAGCGGTATGTGGAGGTCCTCAAAACCTTCAAGAATGAGCTCCAGACCATCTACCCATCGCTCATGAGCAAGTTCTGGTTCCAGCAAGACGGAGCAAGTTCTCACACCTCAAACCTGTCCCGAGATTGGCTGAAAGAGAACTTCGGAGGCCGAGTGATCAGTCTCAAGACTGATTTTGAGTGGGCACCCCATAGCCCGGACCTAAGCCCCCCAGATTTTTTTCTTTGGGGCTATTTTAAGGACAGGGTCTACGCAGGGAAACCCAAAACCATCACGGAACTCAAGAAAGCCATCAGGGAGGAGATGAGAGCCATTACCAATTCAGTCTGTAAGAACGTCATGGACAACTTCGTGCTGCGCCTCAAGAAATGCATGGAGCTAAATGGAGGCCATCTAGAACATATCCTGTGGAACGGAGGAAAAAAGGCCAAAGACCCTAGTGTTTTGATGTGATGTTTTGAATATAATAAACTAGTTATGACCAAAGTTTCATTTCATTCGGACAAAACACTACGAAACGGGGCCTAATTAGAGTTGGGGCCCGTTTTTTTGGGGTCACCCTGTATATCTATGTGCGCTTGTCCTCAATAATAACGTATTACAAGGCCACAGGCGCAGCACATTTGTTCCCGGAAATAAATAGCCCCCACACGAGCGAAGATGACTGGAAAACAGACGTCTTTGGGGATATTTTTTTACAGCGAAAAGGGCACCTGACGAGCCAAAAGATGAGCCTACAACCTCAACGACTCACGAACTGTGAAGGAGTGGATTCGTGACCCGTTTGTGAATAAACCGAGTGATTCGAGCATGTCTGTGCAACAGGAGGATCAGCTTGTAGAGATCGCAAATGACGGCGGCCTTAAAAATACATTTGAGACAACAACTCGACCGAGGTTCTGGATTAAAGTAATTCCCGAATATCCTGACATCGCTATGAGAGCATTGAAAACCTTGCTACAATTTCCAACATTGTATCTTTGTGAGGCGGGCTTCTTAATTAATGCTTAACGACAAGGCGAAGTCGTAATGGTGAGAGAGCGGTGTGCCGTTGTTGTGTGCAGCTAACATGGCAGGATGCATCTGATGAGAACTTTTCTACACGTCCTTCCGTGATCAAACGTAAGTTAATATTTCTTTCTTTAAAGAAAGTTTTTAGTGTTTACTTTGGAATCGCTGCATTTGCGACCATGTTGAACGTCACGCGCATGCTCAGAACCGCATAGTTGCAATTTTTGATGAGTTGCAAAATTTGTCAGAACGCCGGTCCGTGAAAAAAAGACCCAAATAATACCGGTCCGTGATGCAAAAAAGGTTGGGGACCCCTGATGTAGTGGATACTACAAGGATTCATTTAGCTGATTTTTAGGGATCACTGTGTAAGGCTATTTCCTCCTGCTGAACTACGGAGACATGGCCCTAATATACAGTATATTTTTTTGACCGTTTTGTATGCACAGGTTTTTTATTTGTTTTGTATTGTCTGTCTTAGGGGGTACTGTCCTCTTATAGTATAAGTTTGCACATAGTTTGCAAGTTTGATTCATTTGCTGAGAAATGTATGTTTAATTTGACTTCTGACTGGAAAACAATAAAAATAAATAAATTAGGGCTGTCAAAATTATCGCGTTAACGGGCGGTAATTAATTTTTTAAATTAATCACGTTAAAATATTTGACGCATGTAACGTACATGCCCCGCTCAAACGGATTCAAATGACAGCACGGTGTCATGTCCACTTGTTACTTGTTTTTTGGTGTTTTGTCGCCCTCTGCTGGTGCTTGGGTATGACTGATTTTATGGGTTTCAGTACCATGAGCGCTGTGTAATTATCGACATCAACAATGGCGAGCTACTAGTTTATTTTTTGTTTGAAAATTTTACTAATTTTATTAAAACGGAAACACTAAGAGGGGTTTTAATATAAAATTTCTATAACTTGTACTAACATTTAACTTTTAAGAACTACAAGTCTTTCTATCCATGGATCGCTTTAACAGAATGTTAATGTTAATGCCATCTTGTTGATTTATTGTTATAATAAACAAATACAGTACTTATGTACAGTATGTTGAATGTATATATCCGTCTTGTGTCTTATCTTTCCATTCCAACAATAATTTACAGAAAGATATGGCATATTTTATGGATGATTTGAATTGCAATTAATTACGATTAATTCATTTTTAAGGTTTGATTAATTCGATTAAAAATTGTAATCGTTCGACAGTCCTAAAATAAATAAAATCACTTTAAATTCAGTTGTTTTTTATATTTTTAAGGGAGGAAAATTACTCGAGCTTCGTGGCTCATTCATCCCATGAAAATATCCCATTGTTGCATTAGATGTTCGACTGGTACGTTGGCAACTCATCGTAAACACACATGCACACACTAAATTTGTGCTGTTAAATATTGGGCCAAGTTACTGTCATTTTTCATCAATATTTTTGATGGAAATCCATGGTTTAAGAGCATGAAAGACTCCCCATCCTCATTTATTGTCTTTCAACATGTAACAAAAGCCCTCATTGTCAAAGTCACATTGAAGAACAAATGTTTCTCAAGACCAGCACTTACTGCAAGTGTCATCACCCTCCTCCACATCGCTCAATGAGGCTCCACTGCCAAACATTTGCGGGATGCAAATGCTATTCCTGCGCCTTTTAAAAATCATCCACAGGGGCCCACTGCATCTGAGAGACACTTGCCTTTTTATTCCACACACTTAACCCACTTAAACCCATCAGTCTCCTAAAGGAAGCATTCGTCCACCCCAGTGTGTGTGAGTGCGCTGGCCTCAGAGATGCACGATTAAGTACCTTTCTGGTTTTGCAGTAATTATTGAATATATTTCTGCAACAACTAAATGGAACAAGTGAATTTCTCCTTTAATATATAATCACAAGTCTAAAGGCAATCCAAAACCTACAGACATACAGTACTAGGGTTGTTCCGATCATGTTTTTTTGCTCCCGATCCGATCCCGATCGTTTTAGTTTGAGTATCTGCCGATCCCGATATTTCCCGATCCGATTGCTTTTTTTTTTTGCTCCCAATTCAATTCCAATCATTCCCGATAATTTTTCCCGATCATATACATTTTGGCAATGCATTAAGAAAAAAATGAATAAAACTAAGACGAATATATACATTCAACATACAGTACATAAGTACTGTATTTGTTTATTATAACAATAAATCCTCAAGATGGCATTTACATTATTAACATTCTTTCTGTGAGAGGGGTCCACGAATAGAAAGACTTGTGACTTTGTATATTGTGACTAAAAATTGCCATCTCGTGTATTTGTTGAGCTTTCAGTAAATGATACTGCAGCCATTCAACCCAAATCCATGATGGGAAGTGGAACCATGACTGTGCATAGTGCCACCAATTAGGGCAGGGCGGTAAACCGAAAATTTACCGTCACCGAAATTCTTAACGATGACCGACGTAATTTTGACCATGTCGGTAAATTCGGTAAATTAATAAAACAAGAAAATATAGTCTTTTCATCCCGCTTTGATTCTGTGTTGTTCGTCTATGTTCATTCCCCTTTAAGAAAGCAGTCAATGGGCTTACGTAGGGAGTCACGTGATCATCAAGAAGCCAATCAAACAAAAGCCCGGTAAGCTAACGCTAGCAGCTAACGCTACAAGCAAAACGTGATGGAGTGTGGCTTAAGGGAGGTTCACCAAACTTTCAACCGACATTTAGTAGACTCTTGGTGGCATCCAGACGGGCTTTCACCCGCTGTCCTCCCTTGTTCTCACGATTTCCGGAGATGGTGCTTTCAGTGCTTTCTACTGGTAGCCAGGCTAACGCTAGCTAGCGGCTAACGCTACAAATGAACGTGATGGAGTCTGATAGCGGCTCTAACTTTGTCAAAACGGCTGAACTTAATGAATGGATTGGGCACGGACTGCATCTAGCAATTACTATGTGGCGTTATTTTGTATCTGTCTGTGTGTGATTCCTCTGATAGCTTTTGTGATGGTAAATCATTCAGCATAAAGTACAATCCAATGGCGAAACTTATAATGACCGAGAAATGGCCCCAGCTATTTTTCTGTATGTGCTTATTTCTGTGTCATTATTGCTATCTTAAGCGTTTCATTTGAAGAAGATCAATATCGCTTTAATGTGTGTGTCTCTGTTTGTTTGGGGGTTCATTTGTGCGTGCATTTATTAAAAAATGCACTGGGGGGGACCCTGAAACCATAATGTAAACACTTGTATTTAATAATTATGTCACAGCAGCCATTAACAATAAGTTGTCTTTTTGAAGTGTACTGTTCAAGCTGCAAGTCATTTGTGTTACAATGACATGTTTGCACAGGCATATTGATTTTGATAGTGTACATACTTGAATTCTTATTGCTTACAATACATTTTTATAAACTTAATGTTTAGACTGCATGTACAATTGTTAAATACAGTATATGAAATTGAATGCTGGTAAATAAATCAACAAGAAACAGTTAATCTGTATTTCATGCATTGATTCAGATTTTCAAATTATGTAACAGTACGCTTGGGCGAATTTATCGTCATTTATCGTTATCGAGATAAATCTGCTCAATTTATCGTGATACATGTTTAAGGCCATATCGCCCAGCCCTACCACCAATTGATATATCTTCTCTGCGTTGGGAAATAATATAAGGTGTTAAGACAAAGATAAATTGCTACCTTGCTTCCCCACATTGCTTCCCATGATATGTCTAATCGTAGGGAGAGGGATTGTAAGGCTTTAGCCTATTAATAAATGGCTCCAAAGGCTGCCAATATACATTCTGTTCATTATACGCTGCCTTTTATCTCTCCATATAGGTAAAACGGCGCCATTACAGATTGAGCGCGACAATGCGTGAGTGGATCGTGCAACGCATGCATTAATTGCGTTAAATATTTTAATGTGATACATTTTCAAAAAAATTAATTGCCGCCGTTATCGGGATAAATGTGATAACCCTACCTTAAGCCTAAACTAAAGACTCTGGATGAGTGTAACATATTATGTCTGTAACGGTAAATACAATTAGAAAACAATTTAATTTTAAAAAGTATATATATTAAAAAAAGGCATGGCTGATATTTTTTTGCCGATTCCGATACTTTGAAAATGACGTGATCGGACCCCGATAGATCGGGACATCTCTAAGACAAATATTAGATGATACATATATTATACATTAGGGGTGTAACGGTACACAAAAATCTCGGTTCGGCACGTACCTCGGTTTTGAGGTTATGGTTTGGTTCATTTTCGGTACAGTAAGAAAACATAAAAATTCCAAAAAGCCACAAAACATCTCGACACGTTCAATCCAACGCTACTTTCCGTGTTCAGTCCATGTTGGAATTCTTGGCTCCACATGCCATATATCGTATTCTTTCACTTTATTTAAACGCATACGAGTAGTGTGAAGTACGTATTTTCACCATAGTGATGACTGTAATTTGCTGTTATATTTCTGTGCTTGGTGACACACCTGAAAGAAGAAAACTGACACAAAAAGCACTTACAAAAGCATCTGTGAATATTAATATACACATTTCCGTACACACTTGCTCAAAGATTTGTGTGTCTATTGCTCTGTATTCCATCCCACCTCTCCATCATTCTTCATCACCAAGGCGACCATCCTGTGAAGGCACAAACCACATCAAGATTAGCCATTTTCTCCTCCACACACCCCCATTCTCCACAATTTTGGCTGAAATCTATATCATAGAGCCAGCTAAACCTCTCATCTTTGCCACTGCTATCCACTTCTATGCATCGTGTGATCAATTCCATCCTGCCACATTTGAGCTGTCATGTGTCTTTCTTCATTTCATGCTGCACACGCTTTACAGGAGACTTGTGACTCAATGGGTGAAGTTGTTCATTTTTTCTTCCCGGCCGATCGAATTAGTGATTTTCATGTTCACTATCATTAACAGAGTAGTTGCCCAAGCATGCTTGCATGTGGCGTGGCTTGTCTTTTTTACTGAGAATTTTTCTTAAACCACATTCTGACATTAAAGCAGAAATGTGAAGTAATTTCATAACATGCCAAATAGGGTCACAATTAGGGTTGTTCCAATCATGTTTTTTTACTCCCGATCCGTTCCCAATCGTTTTAGTTTGAGTATCTGCTGATCCCGATATTTCCCGATCCGATTGCTTTTTTTTTTTTTTTTTTTTTTTGCTCCTGATCCGTTCCCGATAGTTTTAGTTTGAGTATCTGCCGTTCCCGATATTTCCCGATCCGATTGCTTTTTTTTTTTTTTTTTTTTTTTCTCCCGATTCAATTCCACTCATTCCCGAGAATTTTTCCCGATCATATACATTTTGGAAATGCATTAAGAAAAAAATGAATAAAACTCGGACAAATATATACATTCAACATACAGTACATACAGTGCCTTGCAAAAGTATTCGGCCCCCTTGAATCTTGCAACCTTTCGCCACATTTCAGGCTTCAAACATAAAGATATGAAATTTATTTTTTTTGTCAAGAATCAACAACAATTAGGAGACAATCGTGAAGTGGAAGAACATTTATTGGATAATTTAAACTTTTTTAACAAATAAAAAACTGAAAAGTGGGGCGTGCAATATTATTCGGCCCCTTTACTTTCAGTGTAGCAAACTCACTCCAGAAGTTCAGTGAGGATCTCTGAATGATCCAATGTTGTCCTAAATGACCGATGATGATAAATAGAATCCACCTGTGTGTAGTCAAGTCTCCGTATAAATGCACCTGCTCTGTGATAGTCTCAGGGTTCTGTTTAAAGTGCAGAGAGCATTATGAAAACCAAGGAACACACCAGGCAGGTCCGAGATACTATTGTGGAGAAGTTTCAAGCCGGATTTGGATACAAAAAGATTTCCCACACTTTAAACATCTCAAGGACCACTGTGCAAGCCATCATATTGAAATTGAAGGAGCATCAGACCACTGCAAATCTACCAAGACCCGGCCGTCCTTCCAAACGTTCTTCTCAAACAAGGAGAAAACTGATCAGAGATGCAGCCAAGAGGCCCATGATCACTCTGGATGAACTGCAGAGATCTACAGCTGAGGTGGGAGAGTCTGTCCATAGGACAACAATCAGTCGTACACTGCACAAATCTGGCCTTTATGGAAGAGTGGCAAGAAGAAAGCCATTTCTCAAAGATATCCATAAAAAGTCCCGTTTAAAGTTTGCCACAAGCCACCTGGGAGACACACCAAACATGTGGAAGAAGGTGCTCTGGTCAGATGAAACCAAAATTGAACTTTTTGGCCACAATGCAAAACGATATGTTTGGCGTAAAAGCAACACAGCTCATCACCCTGAACACACCATCCCCACTGTCAAACATGGTGGTGGCAGCATCATGGTTTGGGCCTGCTTTTCTTCAGCAGGGACAGGGAAGATGGTTAAAATTGACGGGAAGATGGATGCAGCCAAATACAGGAACATTCTGTTGGTATCTGCACAAGACCTGAGACTGGGACGGAGATTTATCTTCCAACAAGACAATGATCCAAAACATAAAGCCAAATCTACAATGGAATGGTTCAAAAATAAACGTATCCAGGTGTTAGAATGGCCAAGTCAAAGTCCAGACCTGAATCCAATCGAGAATCAGTGGAAAGAGCTGAAGACTGCTGTTCACAAACACTCTCCATCCAACCTCACTGAGCTCGAGCTGTTTTGCAAGGAAGAATGGGCAAGAATGTCAGTCTCTCGATGTGCAAAACTGATAGAAACATACCCCAAGCGACTTGCAGCTGTAATTGGAGCTAAAGGTGGCGCTACAAAGTATTAACGCAAGGGGGCCGAATAATATTGCACGCCCCACTTTTCAGTTTTTTATTTGTTAAAAAAGTTTAAATTATCCAATAAATTTTGTTCCACTTCACGATTGTGTCCCACTTGTTGTTGATTCTTGACAAAAAATTAAAATTTTATATCTTTATGTTTGAAGCCTGAAATGTGGCAAAAGGTTGCAAGGTTCAAGGGGGCCGAATACTTTTGCAAGGCACTGTATATATATATTTCTTACCTAAAAATGTCATTACGCTTGATAACACACATCACTTAAAAGTTAGGTGTTTTTCCCATGTGTTTCAATAGAATTTCCATTTGTGTCACGCTATTTTTAAGTTCTAGTTAAGTTTTAAGTTAGTCTAAACTGTGAGTCCTGATAGGATTTTGAGTGTTTGCAGTGTTCAAAATAAATGTACGTATGATACCTGCTGTATTGGAGCATATTAGGGACCAGTGCTACTTGGTGTTTTATCCAGCAATGACTACTGAGCTAAAATTGACAGTTAGCATTAGTTTTTATTAGAGATGCTGATCGATCGGGTCCGATCACGTCATTTTCAAAGTATCGGAATCGGCAAAAAAATACCGGACATGCCTTTTTTTAATATATATATTTTTTTAATTAAATCGTTTTCTAATTGTATCTAACGTTACAGACATAATATGTTACACTCATCCAGGGTCTTTAGTTTAGGCTTAAGGTAAGGTTATCAAATTTATCCCATTAACGGCGGTAATTTTTTTTTTTTTTAATGTAGTAATTGATCTTTTTCTTAACACCCTATGTTATTTCCCAACGCAGAGAAGATATATCAATTGTTACCACTACGCACAGTCATGGTTGCACTTCCCAAGCTCAACAAATACACGAGATGACAATATTTAGTCACAATATACAAAGTCACATTTATCCTTTAAGAATTACAAGTCTTTCTATCCGTGGATCCCTCTCACAGAAAGAATGTTAATAATGTAAATGCCATCTTGAGGATTTATTGTCATAATAAACAAATACAGTACTTATGCACTGTATGTTGAATATATATATATGCGTCCGAGTTTTATTCATTTTTTTCTTAATGCAAAATGTATATGATCGGGAAAAATTATTGGGAATGATTGGAATTGAATCGGGAGCAAAAAAAAAAAGCAATCGGATTGGAAAATATCGGGATCGCAGATACTCAAACTAAAACGATCGGGATCGGATCGGGAGCAAAAAAACATGATCGGAACAACCCTAGTTTTTATTTTACACCCCAATAACTCTACAGCACTTTGTTTTCACAGATTAAATAAACCCTGTATGTAAGACACGTTAGCCACGCATCGACAGTGATCATAATTAATAGAAAACTAGCCCTCCGCAAGGCTAACGTTACGTGAGCTAGTGACAGTAACGCTAATGTTATTTATTAGCGCTATGTAGTCTACTGCTTTAAGATGGTGGCTGTTTACTAACGCCGTCCTGTCTGTCATTTCGCATCTAGTTCTACTTACATATGATATCTATGAGACGCATCAGAACTTGGCTACCTGCTACCACCGTAGCAAGCATCATGTGGGCGTAGTTTTTAGCAACGTCGGCGTAGCTTGTAGCGGCTGTCGCCTGCAGTAAGGTTTTTTTTTTTAATTGGTTCTTGCACATTGGTTCATGGTTCTTGTTATTGGTCCTTTACGCACGTGACGTCAGCGCGTTGTCCCGCATTAAAAGTACTCCGGGCAAAATGTGATGCTTAGAGCTGGCAAAATTAAACGATTCCTCGAGGTGAATATAATTACTTGGATCAGTTTTTTAACTCGAGTTACTCGAGTTGCTCGAGTATTTGTTTCAGCTCTAATTATTTCATATTCCATTTAGCACAAGATTGTTATTTGTCATGACCATACCATTTATTTAGCAATTGGGAAAAATACTTCGATAAAAAGAATATCCTTTAAAAATATTGGAGAAGAGAGACTGAATCAATGACATTTTGCGGCTCTCTTCGTCACATTTTCCTCGTTATGAATAATTCCCCCTCAATGGGCTGCATACTAAATTTGGTGAAACCAGAGCCCTATAATGGTAGGCGTGGCTAGACGGCGGATTAAAAGACTAATTTCTCGTCATCTGCGCTTTGCCAAATTGTTGTATATAGTTGAATCGTCTCAAAATATGATTCTAATTCACATAAAAATACTACTTAAGACTTTTTTTATCCTGTCGTACGCACTTTAATATGTTGCCTTTACCAAATCACAGGTCATGTTGAGACTGACAGGCAAAATCTTGATTTTTATCCCATCTAGATTGAAACTGGATGACTCTTTTGTAGTCTGAGCAGTCACAAAGCACAGTAATCTGAGATTTCTTGAGAGATTTTTTTGCGAGATGGATGAAAACCACATAGAGAAAGTAGTTTCATGTCAAATTTGGGCGAAGTACTTCTCAGTAAGAACAGCTCAAATGGGATTTGACTGTCCGTGACGTCACTCTATGCTGGATGATGCATTCGTTGCCACAGTAACCTATCAGGTGTGTCAATAATGTGGCCCGGTCTGAACAGGCCAAGATCCGATTTGGACACTTGCTAAAAGTAGTGTGAACAGTAAGCTGATTGGAATCAGATATGCCTGCAGTCTGAACTAGGACTGCAGCTATCAATTATTTTAGTAGTCGATTCATTGATGAACTAGAAAATTAAAATACCTGAGCTGAAAAAAAAAAAAAAAAAAAAAAACAATAAATAAATGAGGATCTAAGTACAACAAAAGAACAATTGGCCAACTTACATAGCAAAAGTCCACTACCTTAAATGCTATAAAATGTCAACTTAAAAAAAAAAAATTATTACAAAGCTCTTAACAAGTAATTCAAACACATATTCCCACAAAAAATGGCTATATATACCAATAAACTCAATTACAAATGCATTTAAAAAAAAAAAAACATTAGCTTAAACAAAAAGCTGAATTCAGCCATGTGAAATGCGTTATGTCATATTCACTGTCGCCACTAGAGGGCAGTGTATCCCCCAAATCAATAAAACTAAGTGCAAACACTTTAAAAACAAACCATTACAACCACTTTAATTGTACTAATACTCAAATACTCGAAGCAGAAAAGTTTAATTCGTATCTTTTTTACTAATCGAACTACTTGAGTTAATAGATTAATCGTTGCAGCACTAGTCTGACCACAGCTGATTTGCTGTGATCGTGTGTCGCCTTCCCCAAATGTATTCCTGTGTAACCTTTACAAGTGCTTCAACATATAAAAAAAAGAATATAACAGAAGAAAAATATCTGAAGATGAGATCTTTAAATGATAGGTTAGTGTGGACACCTTAGGGTCGTCGCTAAATTTTTAAGCACTGGCGGAAAACACTCAGGTGACTTGAAGTTCCGCTCTGAGACCAAATTTGTGACCAAGTTTGGCCAAATTTCAAAATTGTCCGATATGCATGCATGATACATCATTGGAAAGCTTAAAATCTCAATTTTCTGGGGGGAAGAAAAATTTTGAACGGGAGGGCATTAACAAAAAAAATTTAAACAGCAAAACCCGTGAGAGCACGCGAGAGCAGAATTACAGACCCCATGACTTTAAAGAGATATTATCGCGTACTTACCTTGTTTCGATCCAAAAAGTCCATCCGGATTTTT
This sequence comes from Corythoichthys intestinalis, assembly GCF_030265065.1. Taxonomy (NCBI): domain Eukaryota; kingdom Metazoa; phylum Chordata; class Actinopteri; order Syngnathiformes; family Syngnathidae; genus Corythoichthys; species Corythoichthys intestinalis. The sequence goes on along the minus strand of NC_080403.1, from coordinate 46,664,014 downwards.
GGGAGATTTTATGGGTGAAACACGGTCATATAAGAAGGGTCGCGATTCAGAAATCGCACACATCATATATTTACCTTTTTAAACGTTTTTTTCTTTTTTGGATCGATTATTTATCATCTAACATATCGGAAAAAATGCAAAAGAAACAATAAAAATACAATTAAGCGATAGTTATGAGGTAAATATCCCTGACTTTTTTACAGAAGCCATTATTATCATTGTGACATAATTTGTTTAAAAGTTTAAAATATGCGAGTGAATAATTTTTAAGTCGTTTATTTTTTTTAAACGAAATATTAGACACCAATTAATGGTTTTGAATAATAAATACATTTTGAATAATAAATATAATTAATTACCTTCGTTTTATGGCTGGGTTGAAACAAAAGCGGTTGCGCGACGTCTGTAAAAGGGGGTTTTCAGGGTAAAATGGGAAAATTAACAATAGTTCGGGGGCTTCATGCGCCATGAATATGCTATTGCAGCATATAGACATATTGTTCTATCAAACACAACAGTTGTTTTGCCGTAAAATACAGCAGTTTCTTTTAAAGAGGAATGCAAGAGCAGAAACTGCTTTTTCAGTCGTCTGTGTTTTCCGCCAAATCCTAAAGTGGATGCAGCCTCAATCTGTGCAAATTTGTTGTGAGGCAGGAGGAGGACCCCAAAGCAGACAAGGGAGAGTGGCTATGCTGTTAATGCAAAGTTTATTGACCAACAAGTGAGGAGAGCAGCAGGCATGCATGAAGGTAGGCTCTTTATGCCGAAGACACGGCATCAGATAATATCCAGGCAAAGGTACGGGCAAGGGAAATCCTAGGATGGGAACAATAGAATCGAATTAGCCGAGCGATCAAGAATTGGAAATTACCCTAGTGCTGGACGCAACTGAGAGGGTTGCCGAAAAAGTCAATCTGGCGACAGGTTGGAGCGTTGAGCAGGCTTAAGTAGTGGAGTGATGGTAATGGCTCGCAACTGTCATCACCTTACCCGTCTGGTGTCCATCCTTACGCGCGCACACACACAAAGAGCTGGTCTGGGCTCAGTGGCATGGAGCGGGAGCCTTAACAGGAGAAAAACACACACAGGTTGGCCTTGCAGTCGTCGTAAAGTCAAAATCGCGTAAGTCGGGTCTGTCGGAACCCGGGGACTACCTGTACCGTATTTTTCTGACTATAAGTCGTTAGGTTTTTTTTTTTTTTCATAGTTTGGCTGGGGGTGCGACTTATACTCGGGAGCGACTTATGTGTGAAATTATTAACACATTATGATATCATTTCACATGTTATCTTGGTGTTTTGGAGTGACACTGATGGTTTGGTAAACTTGTTAGCACGTTCTTTATGCTATAGTTATCTGAATAACTTTTAATAGCTATGGCCACGTTCGCGTTCTGCCTTTGGCAATGTGTGTTCGATTGTATTATTGACTTTTTTATATTGAAATGCATGCTTTTAGTTTGTGGCGCTTTCACTCGCACTTATTTACGTGAAGAAGAGCGCTCACACGCCTGAAGAAGACGGACAGCTACGCAGCTCTGCGTGAGTGGGCGAGTTAGCGTGAGAGAAACACTGCTTCGAACCTACGTTCATTGTTTATGCTTGTAAAATATCTCTACAGAGGCAACGCCTGTGTGTATCATCTTTTCTGTTGTTTTTGTGTGTTTTCCTCCCGCGATCGGACACTTAGAGCCAGTTGTGTGGTGGTTTGAACGATGTGCTAATGCTAGCGAACACATGCTAACCGTTTGTGTCATTGCTGTAGTAGCACCTAATTATCATTTTTTTACGTTGATGCGAACCTGTTTGGTATCGAGGACGAAATTAATTCAGCAAATTATATGGACGTCCAGCATTGTCATTTGGAAGTTTAGCTCGCTGTATAGCCAGGACCGAGCCGTAACGTGCTGGTGAGGACAGTATATTCGCATTTCGTTGTTCATGCACTGTACACTGTACACTTATTCAGCATGTTGTTCTATTGTATTTTTATATCAAATTGCCTTTAAAGTAGTGTTGCACCGATACCATTTTTTGGGCCCGATACCGATACAGATACCTGGCTGTGCAGTATCGGCCGATACCGATACCATTCCGATACCACTCTGTTTGGGAAAAAAAAAAACATATGCGTATAACGGATGCAACGATACAGTTAAGTCACAGTTCAGTACGATTTTCGATACAATTCAATACATTTAATGCTCTGAAACAGAAAATACAACTGTTATTATTATTATTTATTTATTTTTTGCTAACAAGCAAAAATAACAGTGCCATCATGTAAACAAGCATTTTCGTGCATAATATTTATGTGCTTACTTCTTACTGATCTGAAGAAATTTTGTATATAAGTGCCAAGAACAATCTTTACTGTTTGTAAAGTGGGTCACACTGTTGATTGCTGCAGCTCTCTTAGCAGATATTTTTTAACATCCTATTTGTGGTCCGAGTCCATGTGTAACATGTACTGAATTAACAGTATTTGCAGCATTATCTACAGTGTTGTTAATCTTACTGAAAAAAAGTAATTAATTATAGTTACAAATTACTTCTCCCAAAAAGTAATTGCGTTAGTAACTCAATTACCTGAATGTAAGAGTAATTAGTTACTTGGCAAAGTAATTGGTGATAATTACTTTTTTTTTTTTCCCCTCAAAAAAAAAAAAAAAAAAAAAAAAAAAAAAAAAAAAAAACACTGGCCACACTATGTGAAGTTTTTTGTGAAGGTTTTTGGTACAATTGGCCCGAGCCCAATTCTTTACCCTAATTTACTCTTTACCCTGGATCAACTGTTAAAAGTTGTTAGAATTGCTCCCATTATTGCATTAGTTCCCTTCTCTCTACTTTCGACATATGAAAGTTTTAAAACTGTTTCATCATTTAAAGATAGATTCAAGTCAAGATTTTGCCGATTTAGAAGTATTTTATATAAAAAGTTACTTAGGTTCGCTAGGAAGGTTCTCTACAACAGAGCCGTCCTAAAAAGTATACTGCTTCAAGATGGCGGCTGTCTACTAACGCATTTAGTGCAATGTCTGTCATTTTGCATCTAGTTATATCTATATACAGTACATGTGATATCTACCATGTCTACCATATCTACCATAACATGCGGGCGTAGTTTGTATGCTATCGGCTACAACATGTATTATTGGAGCTACCTAGCATCGCGTCTGCTCGGCGTCACAACTTTCTTGCCTCTCCCCACTCCTGCACTGCTCTGTCGTCTCGGTGAGTCCGTCTCCCTCAGACTTTTCAACCATTATAGTAACGCATAGTAACGCATGCCTTTCCGTCCTCAGTAACGGTAACGGCGTTGCCACGATGAGAAAAGTAATTAATTAGATTACCCACTACTGAAAAAAATAACGCCGTTAGTAACGCCGTTATATTGTAACGCCGTTATTAACAACACTGATTATCTATAGTCACTGGTATGGGTTGATTTGGCCTGCTTCACTTCCTTTCAGTCATGGCGATTTCTATTTAATCAATGTATTCTATGGACTACGCGTCACTCTGGGCTCACGCAGCTAATGGCATGGGATCTAAAGTAATACATCTAGGTTGCTATTTGATGATATCTCGTGTGTGCGCGCGAGAGTTGGCATGGGACCTAACATAGGACATCTAGATTGCTATTTGATGATATCTAGTGTGCGCGCTGCGCGGCTTGAGTGTTTTCTGGCCACAGAAGTCACTTCTGCTCATTACTGCACAACACCAGCATATTACAAACGACTTTCATAAACAGGACGAGTTTGAAGTACGGGGCTCTTAATTTGCCACTCATTGTTAATCATGAAACCATGAGTTTGCTGAGTCTCCCACGGTCTTAAGCTTTCTGATCCCTTCGGCTGTACAACAGCAAGCGTTAGCTTACGCGTGCTAATCGTCTGTGAATACCATGTTAAATGTAACATCGCGGATAAGCGCTGTAGTGTACATTAGTAATATTGAAGGCGAAAATGTAAATTTCGTGTGGTAATTTTGACACAAAGACATTCAGATGTAATGAATTGGGAAGTTAGCTCACGTGGGGAGGACAATATATTAGCGTTCAAATGATGCCAGTACATGGTATCGGCGCCCTAAATGTTGGTACTCGTCGATACCGATACCACCAATTCGGGCCGGATCGGCGCCCCCTGCCGATACTGGTATCGGTATCGGTGCAACTTTACTTTAAAGATGACATATCTGTTCTATGTGTTGGATTTTATGAAGTAAATTTCCCCTCAAAAATGCAACTTACACTCCGGTGAGACTTGTATGTTTTTTTTCACTTCGTTGGGCATTTTGGGCTGGTGCGACTTATACTCAGGTGCGACTTGTAGTCCGAAAAATACGGTAATTATTTTGTGTGTGTTATTTTAAGTGAAGAAAACACAGATGACATTTCAGGGTGTTCCAAATGGAGAAATCTTGGCAGCCTAGGTTGTGCCGTGAACAGGACGTAGGGAACTGGGAGTGGTTTAGAACAGAGCTAGTGAGAGTGGTCTGGGCTCCTAAGGGTGCGGCAGCAGCTCTAACAGAATGCTTCTCTGAGCGTCATCAAACGGCTTCTAAGACACATCCAAGACGATTGAAGGTGTTGACATATATACGTACAGCTAAAGACTCACACGGGCCCCGAACAGGCAATGTAATTAGTGACCTTGTATGTGTGTTATGTCAAAAAAAAATAAAATAAAAAGCAGTGATAGTTCCACAATAGTGTCTGATTGACAGTGTTTGCTTGGCAACCATTTCCTGGCCTCCCAAGAGAAAGGCAAGCTGAGTGCCGTTTGCGCTGTGCAGAAAAGACAGTTATTGATTTTCTAGTTGTCTATTATTTTTGTTTTTCACCGAGAATGGGCCGAGTGAGCTCGTGTTATTTATTTATTTATTTTCTATTTTCCATCATGTGCAGTGTGTCTTTGTATGTTGTCAGATGTGTGTTCAAGGTGTGGGTCGGCTGTCTCTCTTGCCTATTAGCTGATGATTGCGGAAGTGTGAACACAGCCTCCACGTGTATCCTGTTGCTTTGACACCACTCCTGTTTGAATTAGATTTCCAGCCAACCAGCGCAACAATTCTCCGACACCTCACGCTGCTCACTAATTGGATGGAAACTAGCAAGGGAAAGAAATGCCTCTTTACTGTGTGTATTTGTGTGTGGGTGGAAAAAGAGTTTTCTGTTTACATGTAACGTCAACAAACTTTTTATCTCAGACGGCGATATCAAAGTCAAGTTGCAGGTTCAACTTTTTAGTTAAACTTCAAATAAATCTAAAAGTAAAGATATTCACTTGGAATTAAATAAAAAACTGTTGAGATTCACCCCATGCTGTGAATGTGAAGTTTAAAGGGACACTCCTGTCATTTTGATGATTTGTTTCTAAATACGCGACATATTTTTGAAGGTAAGTGCTGAAAACGTGTACAGGCTGTGAACAATTATGTGCTGAATCTTTGAGTTATTGCAAGAAACGTTTTATGGCAGCAGGGTTTCCCCTACACAAAAAAGATAGTGGTGCACCGCCACACCAAAATAAAAGTTGCCACGCCTTGCAAAGAGTTTTTATTTAATTTTTTAAGATTTAAAGATATAGTGGTCTGAAAATGTATGTGAACCTTTTGGAATTTCTCACATTTCTGCATAAAATCACGATCAAATGTGATCTGATGTTTGTCAAAAACACACAGATTAAAAAAAATGTCTTCTTTAACTAAAACCACCCGATATTTTAATGAGGATAGTATGCAAACAATGACAGAAGTGGGGAAAAATAAGTAAGTGAACCATCACATTTAATACTTTGTGCTACCCCCCTTTGGCAGCTATAACGTCAACCAGACGCTTCGTGTAGCTTCAGATCAGTCTGGCATATCGATGAGGACTACTCTCGGCCCATTCTTCTCTACAAAACTGCTGTAGTTCAGTCAGATTCCTGGTATGTCTTGCATGAATCGCAGTCTTTAGGTCATGCCACAGCATCTCAATGGGGTTCAAGTCTGGACTTTGACTTGGCCACTCCAGAATGTGTATTTTGTTCTTCTGAAACCATTCTGAAGTTGATTTACTTCTGTGTTTTGGATCATTGTCTTGTTGCAGCATCCATCCTCTTTTTAGCTTCAACTGTCTGACAGATGGCCTCAGATTTTCCTGCAAATTATCCTGATAAACTTTTGAATTCATTCTTCCATTGATGATTGCAAGTTGTCAAGGCCCTGAGGTAGCAAATCAGCCCTAAATCATGATGCTACCTCCACCATGCTACGAGGTGGGGATGAGGTGTTGATGTTGGTGAGCTGTTCCATTTTGCCTCCACACATGACGTTGTGTGTTACTCCCAATCAATTCAACTTTGGTTTGATTAGTCCACAAAATATTTTGCCAAAACGTCTGTGGAGTGTCCAAGTGCCTTTTTGCGAACATTAAACGAGCGACAATGTTTTTTTGGGGTTTTTTTTAGACAGCAGTGGCTTCTTCCGTGGAGTCCTCCCATGAACACCATTCTTGGCCATAGTTTTACTTAAAGTTGATGTGTGCACGGAGATATTCGACTGTGCTAGTAATTTCTGTCTTTAGCAACCACTCTAGGGTTGTTTTTTTACCTCTCTCAGTATTCTGCGCTGAACTCTTGGCGTTATCTTTGGTGGACGGGAAGCAAGAGTGCCAGACTCTCTCTCCATTTGTGAACAACTTCTCTGACTGTCGATTGATGAACATCCAGACTTTTAGAGATGGTTTTGTATCCTTTCCCAATTTTATACAAATCAACAATCCTTGATCGCAGGTCTTCAGACAGCTTTTTTGACCGTGTATCCTTTCCCAACTTTATACAAATCAACAATCCTTGATTGCAGGTCTTCAGACAGCTTTTTTGACCGAGCCACGATGCACATCAGACAATGCTTCTCATCAAGAAACGCTTTTAAAGCAATCCAGGAAAATTAATTGCATGCAGGATGCAAACTTTGCAAATACATCTTTATTATGGTTCTTCTGAGAAAAATAAAAATAAATGCGGTTTAAAAAATCTTATTTGTCATGATATGAAACAATTTTGCCGCGGCACGCTATCAGACTCCAATGCAGCCCACCACCACAGCATAAAAAAATCCTAGGGGAAACCCTGGTCAGAGTTGCCAGGATTTTTTTGGGTAGCCAAAAAAAAAGGTGTAGGGGGACGTCACCTTCCCCTATACATTGAAGAAAATAAGTATTTGGACCAGGGGTCGCGTTAACCGAATATTTTCCGTCGTTGACCGGTTTTTTAAAACGGTGACGGAAAAAAATGAAGTCCACCTGTCATTTTGACAGGTTGCAATTCACACCCCAGACCACAGGGCGGCGAGTGAGCAGATTAATTAGCTATTGTCTCTCTTGATGCATGACGTCGTTGGCCTTACTCAGAAAAATGTCGAGGCAACTGAGTGTCCGAAGTTTCTTCAAAAAGCCCCAAAACGACGATGGTGTTGATAAAAGAGGTGAAAAAAGAGGGACTGATGCAGTGGAGGATGAAGGACAGCCTCTGCAGCAATCCCACTTGAGACATTTGATTATGCACAAGCGGGCACGCAATGGCGTACCGCACGCAGACTATTTTTAGACCGTGACGTCGCATCGTAAAGCGGAAGTAAAGCCGAAGTGGGACATTATAGACCCACCCTCACATAGACCCAACGTAAAAAGTGCTACTTTTCTCCGGTAATCTTTCAAAAAGGAACATGCCGATCACATATTGCTTTTTTTGGAACTTGTAGAAACGACTCTAGACATTACGACACATGAAGGATGTTTTCTTCATACGTTTCCGGAACCAAAAACTCGGGAGGAAAAAATGTGAAGACCGAATCAACTTGCGCGGACTTTAACACCAGCTCGGCGAATCCATTCACGTTTCATATGCAGTAAACATTATGTTGGGTTGGCATGGTCTTTCAGAGGACAAAGAGGTAAGCCATTTTTATATTTTTAACTTATTTTTTTAGCGTAACGTTATGCCGTACTGCTTCTGTCTGACAATGAATGACCTGAAAAGAATTACAATGGTATTTGACTGCCACTGTTACCGTTTCTGTTATATATATATATATAAACAACTTTAGTAAGGGGGAAGTGTAAATAAATTATAGGATTAAGATATGTTATCAATGAAAAAATTACAAGTGTTCGTTGGCTGTCACTGAATAGCATTTGCGATCGCTACACAAAGCTAACTAAATTACCCCCAAGAACGGTAAGAGACATAGGACAAGCAGAGGATATATAAGAAAGACAGGGCTGATGGTAAAGGATAGCTTGTTGAAACAGGAGAATGTCATTGTCAGTCGCGTCGATAAAAAAGCTAAAGCTATGCTTAGGTCGGCCCGTAGCCTACATACTGGGGCCACAGTCAGCTGTTTTTGTCACTGCGGAGAAAAAGTTACATATTCATCTGCTTGATGTGTGATGGCACGGTGTGGATTCTCTGTTAAGCTTGTTCGGACAGAATATTAATTAAAAATGAATGAAAACTAAATACTAGTGAATATGACATTATTATCATTTAAAAATTTTAAGTGACGGGTAAAAATAGATTATGACCGGATTTTTATGACCCTGTCAGTCAAAATGACAGACAACGAATAAGTCTAGCGCAACCTCTGATTTGGACACCCTGGTATTTTGCAAGCTCTCCCACTTAGATTATTCATACTTTTATATTTCATATTTATATATTTTTAATCTCAATCAATCTTCAATTTGTAAATAGATGTGTGTGTGTTCGAGAAACTTGATTGTATGTATAATGCTTTGATAAGGTGATTGGTGCAATTCCTAGCCTCAGAAAGAGATATCCTCGAGACCCTTTTTGTGTTTTGTGGTATATATATATATATATATATATATATATATATATATATATATACACACACACATACATATAAATACACTCACCGGCCACTTTATTATGTACACCTGTCCAACTGCTCGTTAACACTTAATTTCTCATCAGCCAATCACATGGCGGCAACTCGGTGCATTTAGGCATGTGAGCATCAGTATGGGGAAGAAAGGTGATTTGAGTGATTTTGAACGTGGCATGGTGCCACAAGGGCTGTGGCAGTGAGCGGCAGTTCTGTGGACGGAAATGCCATGTTGATGCCAGAGGTCAGAGGAGAATGGCTAGACTGGTTCGAGCTGATAGAAAGGCAACAGTGACTCAAATAACCACCCGTTACAACCAAGGTAGGCAGAAGAGCATCTCTGAACGCACAGTACGTCGAACTTTGAGGCAGATGGGCGACAGCAGCAGAAGACCACGCCGGGTGTCACTCCTTTCAGCTAAGAACAGGAAACTGAGACTACAGTTTGCACAAGCTCATCGAAATTGGACAATAGAAAATTGGAAAAACGTTGCCTGGTCTGATGAGTCTCGATTTCTGCTGCGACAATCGGATGGTAGGGTCAGAATTTGGAGTCAACAACATGAAACCATGGATCCATCCTGCCTTGTATCAATGGTTCAGGCTGGTGGTGGTGGTGTAATGGTGTGGGGAATATTTTCTTGGCACTCTTTGGGCCCCTTGGTACCAATTGAGCATCGTTGGAACGCCACAGCCTACCTGAGTATTGTTGCTGACCATGTCCATCCCTTTATGACCACAATGTACCCAACTTCTGTTGGCTACTTTCAGCAGAATAATGCACCATGTCATAAAGCTGGAATCATCTCAGACTGGTTTCTTGAGCATGACAATGAGTTCACTGTACTCAAATGGCCTCCACGGTCACCAGATCACAATCCAATAGAGCATCTTTGGGATGTGGTGGAACGGGAGATTCGCATCATGGATGTGCAGCCGACAAATCTGCACCAACTGTGTGATGCCATCATGTCAATATGGACCAAACTCTCTGAGGAATGCTTCCAGCACCTTGTTGAATCAATGCCACGAAGAATTGAGGCAGTTCTGAAGGCAAAAGGGGGTCCAACCCGTTACTAGCAAAGTGTACCTAATAAAGTGGCCGGTGAGTATATATATATATATATATATATATATATTAGAGCTGTCAAAATTATCGCGGTAATTAATTTTTTTAATTAATCACGTTAAAATATTTGACGCAATTAACGCACATGTCCCGCTCAGACAGTATTCTGCCTTTTGGTAAGTTTTACAGCAAGGTTTTTTGTGCTGTCTAACAGCGAACTCTTGTGGTCACTTTGTGACATGGTTTATTGCTTTCTTGCCAGTTCAATATGGCTGCACGACGTCTCGGGCTGACGCCTACGTTGTAATGTTGTGCTTATATGATCCTTGGACAAGATTTGTCCGTAAGTATGGTTGTTGTAAAGATTGTACATATTATGTTAGTAAGCGCAATGTTATATTTTTTGTATGAGACGCTTTTTGTTTATGTTTAGTGAACCTGTATAGCGTGCTAAGCTAACGTTGTTGCTAATGCAATGCTTGTGTACTTTTTTTTTGTAGTTTCACTACGGTCTAAGGAGGACAGTGGTTTGAGGCCATTTTATTAATAAATCAGATGAAAAAGGAAGAAGTCTGATTATTAAGGCGTCGTTCACTAGCTGTCTAGCTTTGGAAAAAGTAGACGCTTTGGAGTGAGGACAGCATAAACAGATTTAAATGACAGTAGAGTGAAATGCCCACTACAGTCCTATGTACTGTATGTTGAATGTATATATCCATGTTGTGTCTTATCGTTCCATTCCAACAAATTATTTTACAGAATATACTGGACTGTCTCAGAAAATTAGAATACACAATATTCTAATTTTCTGAGACAGTCCAGTATATATAATTTACAGAAAAATATGGCATATTTTATAGATGGTTTGAATTGCGATTAATTACGATTAATTAATTTTTAAGCTGTAATTAACTCGATTAAAAATTTTACTCGTTTGACAGCCCTAATATATATATATATATACATATATATATGTATATATATATGTATTTATATATGTATTTATATATTCACTATTTTGCACTGTTGGTCTACTCTATATAACCTTGTTTTGACCATAGTATGTGGAAAGGACAAAAATGCCTATGACCATACATGCTGTTTCTGTTGAATTATCAAATATGAAACTATTCAGTCTCATTTTTTCTGTCGAATGTTTACCCTTAAAAGTTGAATAAATATTGAGCTTCCAAAAGGTTCGTTGAGCATGTTTGGTTGTCAATGGGAAATCAATCTTACACATTTTGACAAAGAAGTTTGGGATTTTTTTTTTTTTTTTTTTGGGTCCAAAATGTTGATCATAATTGGTCAGTGAAGACAACAACAGTTTGGACATAAAGGTTATGGTATGCTGAAAAAGGGTCCCATAAAGGCCATTGTGAACAATTTTTTCTTTGAAATATAAAAGCAACATCAAAGGCATGCAAAATTGGGCAAATTAGGCCCGGACCTTAAAGGATTCACCAAATGTTGTCGTAAAAATGATTATTACATCTAACTTGCATAATGTGTTATGAATTTTTATACTGTTGTTACTAAGGGTGTAATGGGACATATATTTGTATTGAACCGTTTTGGTACGTGGTGCTCGGTTCGGAACGGAGGCGTACCGAACGAGTTTCTGACGTAATGTAACCCTTACTTTTCGAGCCTGTGAGTCGATCAGGTTACAGTTTCTTTGTGTAAATTAGATTTACTCCGTCTTCTCTACTATAATGAGGACCAACATGGTAGGACAGTATAACCCAGAAACGTCAACGGCGCGACAACGTGGCCGCCGTGAGAATGCAGTGAAACGCGGGCGTTAAAGTCAATCAGCCAATGCACACCAGTCGCAGTGCGGCCGCATGTTAGACGCGTCCCAGAAGCGGCTCAACACGACGCACGCGAAAAGAACGGCAGAGTTTATTTTTTGACGCGAGACGCGACCCTCCTGCGTCAATACTACCGGTAGCTAGGATCGGGTAGACCGGAAGTCACTCGTGTAAAAATACGGTGGATCCGGTCGATTTTCAAACTGATATGCAATCGTAACCCACTTTCTGAGTCCATCAGATTTCTTGAGTGGTAGATCGGGACACAGTTGACTTGTCTTTGTTGATTTACTGCTGTCTTCTCTGCTATAATAATAACCAACACGGCCCCGTGTTCAATACAAAACCCTCCTACCACAACAAAACAAGTAGGAACTAATATTCACATGGGAACTAAAGTTATGCAACATAAAATATACAATATAAATGAATACTACATCACATTTGTAAAATATAAGCACATAATAAAATAAATAATAGCCAATTTAAATATAATAAATTGAAATTAAGTTAAATAATAAGAATAATACACAGATCCTGCTTACACAATTAAATTTATTAATTTCTGTGTGGCGTTTTAACTTGAGAAAATCCACCAATAAAGCTTTTGAAAACCGTTCATAAGGGGAAAAAATGATTCATTGAGTAAAATACATGTTAAAATCTTTGTCATTGGGATTGCTTTTCTCTTTAGCACAGGACTTCTTTTTTCTTCTTTCTTTCATAAAGAAAGCTGACCAATACGCGGGTTCTGAAAGGCAAATTGTTGTTGGATTATCTTTAAATACCCGCTACTTTTTGAACAGAATTCTAGCTTTATATAGGCTAATGTTCCTATTGTTGAAAGCGCAAAGGTGTGTAATAAACAACTAGCACATTTATATTTTGCATTTTGTTTTCTTACTGTACCGAAAATGAACCGAACCGTGACCTCAAAACCGAGGTACGTACTGAACCGAGATTTTTGTGTACCGTTACACCGCTAGTTGTTACACAATGGAATTACTAGTTCTGTGTTCTGAACGTTGTTGTTGTGCCAGTGCTTCCAGTTCTGGGTTCCTGGGTCATGGTTTCTCCATGAGAAAGTTCAGTAAAGTATTCTGCGACATACCTACTGCGCCTCAGTAATGCCTTCCGCCCCCTCACTGTATATTTACCAAAATCAATATTCAATGTTAGCTAGACAAAGATGAGTGATGAAGTGAACAGCGGCTGGAAAGAGCGCCGCAGGCATGTGCTCGCTGGTGAGGGTGAACGAGAGGCCACACGCCATCGCTGTGTCGTCCTAAGCCTTTACAAGCCTAACCGGAGACAGAAATGCAGTAGCAGGCGGTATCTGTTGATAGATTGCCAGTAAACAATAGCAGTCAATTCGGGAATGAATGAAATTTGCTTGCTCCATTGAATCACTGTTTAACTTTAAATATTCTAGTTCAAGAACCTCAACAATGCCTCCAACTCCATTATTTGGCATCGGAATTGAAGGAATCTGACCTTTTAGCCAAACATGCCAACCGAACCGCCGGAACCTTGCTAGCGCAGTTCCAACAACCCGGGCCGGCGGAAACCCGACAGTCCGGCCAAAAGACCAAACCCCGCGCGTTCACCTTAGTCTTAACCCCTTGTACTGACTCCATTTTAAAGCTGGAAAAAGGCTTCGAAACACAAGTTGACATTTTATTTCAAATCGGCAGCAATCGTACACCACAGAAAGACCAAGGCGGGGAGACAAACTGAATCCGGGGTCACCATATCACAAGTCAACAAAAGATTCCCGTGAAAAAATGACAACGATTTGTCTTTTAAAGGCTCTGGTGAGGCGGGCTGTGGTCCGGAAGAAGGGTGTGTTTGTGCGTTGTTTAGGATTATTGTCTGTTGTGGATTGGACAGGAGGATTTAGGCATAACTGTTGTCAGGGCAATGAGAGTCGAGGATTTTGCCATCCTCAGCACCACGTGAGTGCTAAGTGTTCACTTCCCGTTGTTCCTTGTGGCAAGACAAGATGTCCCACCTTTTGTTCTGGACTGTCCAGAAGAGCTAGTTGCGGGATTTGGTTGTTGCAGACGTGGGTTTGTAGATGTTTTGCCTATCTCTTCCTCGGTCAGCTGCGTGACGCGCGTGTTGGACTTCTGTGGTCAGAAAGCGTCCTGTATCTATTCTGCCCTTATCTGCCCGTTGTCTTGGTGCTGCAAATTCTAATCATTTCATATCCAAATGTTCATAATATCAAATACTAGAGATGATGCCGATCGATCGGGTCCGATCACGTCGTTTTCAAATTATCGGAATCGGCAAAAAAATATCGGACATGCCTTTTTTTAATTTTTTTTTTTTTTTTAATTAAATGGTTTTCTAATTGTATTCAACATTACAGACATAATGTGTTACACTCTTCCAGAGTCTTTAGTTTAAGCTTAAGGTAGGGTTATCAAATTTATCACCTTAACGGCGAGAAATAATATTTTTTACATTTATCACGTTACAATATTTAACGCAATTAACGCATGCACTGCACGACCCACTCACGCATTGTCGCGTTTCATCTATAATGAAGGCGTTTTACCCATACAGCATATAGAGCCAAAAGGCAGCGTAAAAAGTAGAGTGAATTTTGGCAGCCGTTGGAGCCTTTTTTTTAAATGGCTAAAGCCTTACAATCCCTCTCCCAACGATTAGAATAATCGTGGGAAGCAATGTGGGGAAGAAAGGCAGTAGTTAATCTTTTTCTTAACACCCTATGTTATTTCCCAACGCAGAGAAGATATATCAATTGGTACCACGACGCACAGTCATGGTTGCACTTCCCACCATGCATTTGGGCAGAAGTTAAATGGCTACAGTATCATTTACTGAAAGCTCAACAAATACACGAGATGGCAGTATTTAGTCACAATATACAAAGTCACATTTATCCTTTAAGAATTACAAGTCTTTCTATCCGTGGATCCCTCTCACAGAAAGAATGTTAATAATGTAAATGCCATCTTGAGGATTTATTGTCATAATAAACAAATACAGTACTCTATGTTGAATGTATATATTCGTCCGAGTTTTAGTCATTTTTTTCTTAATGCATTGCCAAAATGTATATGATTGGAAAAAAATATCGGGAATGATTGGAATTGAATCGGGAGCAAAAAAAAAAGCAATCGGATCGGGAAATATCGGGATCGGCAGATACTCAAACTAAAACGATCGGGATCGGATCGGGAGCAAAAAAACATGATCCGAACAACCCCATCAAATACAGTATATTCTGCTTGTTTTTCTTAAACTATGATAGAAATACTATTTATTTTATATTGGGTGTGTTAGAGTAATACAAACTAGAGCTGCAGCTATCGATTATTTTAGTAGTCCATTAATCGATAAACTAGTTAGTTTGAATCATCGAGTAATCGGATAAAGAACATACAAAAATTTAAAATACATGAGCTGAGCCTCAAACGGTAAAAAAAAAAAAAGGATCTGTGTACAACAAAAGAACAATTGGCTAACTTATGTCATTAAAGTCCGCTAGCTTAAATGCTATAAAATACTAATTTTTTTTATTTTTATTTTTTTAACAATGCGCTTTATAAATGGTTCAGACACATATTCCCACAAAAATTGGCTAAATATGCCTTTAAAGTAAATTACGAATGCATAATAAAACATTAGCTCAAACAAAAACCTAGCATATGTTGGTCTTAACAGGGAGCAGCTGGATTTGGCCATGTAAAATGAGGCAGACTAGAGGGCTGTGTCCACCCAAATCAGTAAAACTACATGTAAACACTTTCAAAACAAACCCTTACAACGCCACTTTAAACGAATACTCGAAGCAGCAAAATTTAATTTGAATATTTTTTTCTAATCGAATACTCGAGTTAATCGATTAATCGTTGCAGCACTTGTACAAACAGTCAAACAGTAAATTCGAGAAAAGATACAATTCCCTTTGGTATGGAACCCCAAAATGTAGTCGCCCTCTCTGTACAGTATACTGTAGTTGCACATATAGTAATAGTCACCCTTTAATACACTAACAAGAAAAATTTGGGGTAACTAGTCTTACACTGGCCTCATTGTCTCTTCTTCCTCGTGAAGCTATTACAATTTTGCAATTTCAGAAGTGTAGTTTTGCTCTAAGTCTATACCACCCCCATACACACACACAAACACTTTCGTAGCTAGCGCCTCGATGTTCTTTGCAAGTAGTGTAATGTTCACCTGAATTGTTGTAACCTTAAAGAGCATACGACAGGAGAAAAAAAGTCTTAAATAGCATTATTATGTGAATTAGAATCATATTTTGAGACGATTCGACTATATGCAACAATTTAGCAAAGCGCAGATGACGAGAAATTAGTCTTTTAATCTGCCGGTTAGCCACGCCTACCATTATAGAGCTCTAGCGTCCCCAACAGGTGGATGACGTCAGCGGGAGACTGGGCTCATCGGTTTTACTATTCAGCCCATTGAGGGGGAATTATTCAGAACGAGGAAAACGCGACGAAGAGAGCCGCAAAATGTCATTGTTTCAGTCTCTCTACTCCAATATTTTTACAGGATATTCTTTTTATCTAAGTATTTTTCCCCAATTACTACATAAATGGCTTGAGAAGGACCAGTCAGCCCGTCAAGGGGGAACTATTCACAACGAGGAAAACGCGACGAAGAGAGCGGCAAAATGTCATTGTTTCTGTCTCTTTACTTCAATATTTTTACAGGATATTCTTTTTATCCAAGTATTTTCCCCAATTCCTAAATAAATGGCATGGTCATGACAAATAACAGTCTTGTGCTAAATGGAATATGAAATAATAAAAATGCACTTATTCAGGACGACATGGCAACATTACTCCATAATGGTCAAAACTGTCGACTTCACCTTTACTGTCGCACCTCCTGAATGATATTTTATGCCACCTAAATCGGACATATGTCATTTCCCTTCCCCGGCTTCGGAGAACGTAAACAAACCAAGAGGCATGACAGCTAGCCGACATGCTAACCCGAACCGAGTGATATTTCAAAGTCTTCGAAGCGGAAAATCACACATTACCAGCCCGGATTATTTGACATGACGACTGGGTTTTCGATTGTCTTCGCGGATCGGCAAACCGCCCGGCGGAGAGCAATTTACAGTATGTTCCCCGGAGGAGGGCGGCTGCAGTTGTTGTGCAGCTAACGTGCAGCTAATGTGCATGAGGAGAGCTTTGTACATGCCTATCAGTGATCAAACATAAGTAGTCCTTTATTTAAAGAAAGTTTGTAGTGTTTACTTTGTAATCGCTGTATCCGTATTTGACATAATACAAAACAAGATGTTTACTCACTTCCTCGTAAGTCCAATGGTCCCACTGTAGTAGGGCTTGTTTTGGCCAATATCCACTGTGAATGGGAACCTTTTGAAAATCCAAAAAGGCGCACATGCCTGTCCCTCATACAGTAAGATTTTTCTGCAGCCGTTTGGCTGGCGTGATGCAAAAAATAAACGTATTAATCCGCAAAATCAGCTGAATCCTTAGTCCTCATACACAACAGTACGGCTGTTTCGTGAAGAGGACGCCTTCATCCGTACACGTCACAGCCGGTAGCCAGCCGGAAGTCACTCATTTTCATGGCGCGGGATTAAAAAAACTCAATAAATATAGCGATCGCTTCCACACACATCCAAGCGGTCCATATCATTCAGGAGCATAAAATACCGCGTGTATTATGAAATAAACATGCTTTTTCGTGTCACATGCACTTTAAAATACTTTAGTTTTTTTCTTCATTATAGTTTTGTTAAACTGTGTTAGTGTACATAGCAAAGCAATGTAGTCTTAAATCTAGGGCCCACTTTGAGCTAGAATATTTGGCTGCCCTCCCTGCCCGAAGTGTCTAGCATAAAAAGCTTCTCCTGTCATTAAATTATCCAAGTGTGGATGGCGACGGGCCAAATGTGGTCCCGAGGAATCATATTGAGCTGCGTCTACTAAGGGAGGTGCTCGGGGTCAATTTAAAACTCTGGAACGACTTTATACATTATACATGAGGCATAATGTCCCATCAAATTGTCGAGTATTTGGGTGACAATAGCGTCACATCCTGACTCACACATGCACTCACCCTTATAAAGAACTGCCTACACACAAACTGTGTTTGTGAGCACGTGTGCAAACACGCTCAGTTCCCTTTTTATGTTTTTGAACCTGAGTGGAACAGTAAAGCTAAGTCCCCTTGTCACATTTGCCGCTCATCTCCAATTCAGCGGTACAGGCTGCGATGCCCTCGGATGTACTTGGCATGTAAGCAACTAACCTGCCCGCCAGCATATCTGCTTGCCAGAAGAGCATCGAGGTAGTTTGCATGCCAACTTGCCTTCCCAGCAGCCACAAGCTAATGCTTCACTAACCTTGTCACCCTGAGTCTCCTTCTGTGATTGTGTGTTTGTATGTGTATTGACACAGGCTGTGTCTAGTCGCACCCTGCAGGGACTGGCTTAGCTCTGATCAGCTCCTTCTCTGCACCAACTAACACAATTCTTATTGGTTATAGCTCTCTTTTTTTCTGCAACAGTGGTATGAATATAAGCTTTTTCGAAACATTTTCTCTCCCAGGGTAAAATGAAGATATTTTGTTTGTCCAACTTCAACCATCATAAAACCTTTATTAAATGTACAGTCAATACAACACAGTGACATTGTTCACAAGTGAGAATATGGTTTATTGTAGTCATACTGTTGTGAAACTAAATGCTCACGGGAACTATAAATACATTTTGGCCTTTCCTGATTTTTTTTTTTTTTTTTTGGGGGGGGGGGGAGTGTTGTTGTCAATCGACTATCTGGCGACACCAAATTTTCTAAACAGACACACGAACACTACCATAAAGTCGCAGGATGCCGATCAATCGGGTCCGATCACGTCATTTTCAAAGTATCGGAATCGGCAAAAAAATATCGGCCATGCCTTTTTTTACGATACGGTATATATATTTCTTTTAATTAAATTGTTTTCTCATTTTATTTAACGTTACAGATATAATATGTTACACTCATCCAGAGTCTTTAGTTTAGGCTCAAGGCAGGGTTATCAAATTTATCGTGTTACCGGCGAGAATTAATTTTTCTAAAAAATGTGTCACGTTTAACACAATTAATGCATGCGCTGCACGACCCACTCACGCATTGTGAGCTCAATCTGTAATGACGCCGTTTAACCTATATAGAGTGATAAAAGGCAGCGTTAAATGAGTAGAGTGAATTTTGGCAGCCTTTGGAGCCTTTTTTAATTGGCTAAAGCCTTACAATCCCTCTGCCTACGATTAGAAATATCATGGGAAGAAATGTGGGGAAGCAAGGTGGCAATTGATCTTTTTCTTAACACCTTGTGTTATTTTCCAACGCATAATATATCAATTGGTAGCACTACGCACAGTCATGGTTCCACTTCCCATCATGCATTTGGGCAAGGCCACAGTATTATTTACTGAAAGCTCAACAAATACTCTTGATGGCAATATTTAGTCACAATATACAAAGTCACAAGTCTTACTATTCGTGGATCCCTCTCACAGAAAGAATGTTAATAATGTAAATGCCATCTTGAGGATTTATTGTCATAATAAACAAATACAGTACTTATGTACTGTATGTTGAATGTATATATTTGTCCGAGTTTTATTCATTTTTTTCTTAATGCATTGCCAAAAATGTATATGATCGGGAAAAATTATCGGGAATGATTGGAATTGAATCGGGAGCAAAAAAAAGCAATCGGACGGGAAAAATCGGGATCGGCAGATACTCAAACGATCGGGATCAAATCGGGAGCAAAAAAACATTATCGGAACAACCCTAGTAGTAACCAAAACTGTTACTCAAGTAAGAGTGGCGTTACGTCTAAATAATATTACTCAAGTAAAAGTGAAAGTAGTAATCCAAAAATCTTATACTCAAGTACAAGTAAAAAAGGTATTTGGTGAAAAGAATACTCAAGTAATGAGTAACAGTGTCAGGTTTTTAAATAATGGTCTATATTTTTCTCAGCACAATTTCATCTACAGTGGAGCAAATTAGTATTTAGTCAACCACTAATTGTGCAAGTTTTCCCACTTGAAAGGCAAGGCAAGGCAAATTTATTTATATAGTTTGGTCAATACAAGTTCATCTCAATACTTTGTTATGTATCCTTTATTGGCAATAACGGAGGCCAAACGTTTTCTGTAACTCTTCATAAGCTATTAACACACTGTTGCTGGTATATTGGCCCATTCCTCCATGCAGATATCCTCTAGAGCAGTGATGTTTTGGGGCTGTTGTTGGGCAACACGGACTTTCAATTCCCTCCACAGATTTTCTATGGGGTTGAGATCTGGAGACTGGCTAGGGCACTCCAGAACCTTGAAATGCTTCTTACGAAGCCACTCCTTTGTTGCCCTGGCTGTGTGTTTGGGATCATTGTCATGCTGAAAGACCCAGCCACGTCTCATCTTCAATGCCCTTGCTGATGGAAGGAGATTTTCACTCAAAATCTCTCGATAGATGGCCTCATTCATTCTTTCCTTTACAAAGATCAGTCGTCCTGGTCCCTTTGCAGAAAAACAGCCCCAAAGCATGATGTTTCCACCCCCATGCTTCACAGTGGGTATGGTGTTCTTCGGATGCAATTCAGTATTCTTTCTCCCCCAAACACGAGAACCTGTGTTTCTACCAAAAAGTTCTATTTTGGTTTCATCTGACCATAACACATTCTCCCAGTCCTCTTCTGGATCATCCAAATGCTCTCTAGCGAACCGCAGCGGGCCAGACGTGTACTTGCTTTAGCAGGGGGATAAGTCTGGCAGTGCAGGATTTGAGTCCCTGGCGGCGCATTGTGTTGCTGATAGTAGCCTTTGTTACTGTGGTCCCAGCTCTCTGTAGGTAATTCACTAGTTCACCCCGTGTGGTTCTGGGATTTTTGCTCACCGTTCTTGTTATCTTTTTGACGCCACGGGGTGAGATCTTGCATGGGGCTCCAGATCGAGGGAGATTATCAGTGGTCTTGTATGTCTTCCATTTTCTAATAATTGCTCCCACAGTTGATTTCTTTACACCAAGCGTTTTAACTATTGCAGATTCAGTCTTCCCAGCCTGGTGCAGGTCTACAATTTTGTCTCTGGTGTCCTTCGACAGCTCTTTGGTCTTGGCCATGGTGGAGTTTGGAGTGTGACTGACTGAGATTGTGGACAGATGTCTTTTATACCGATAATGAGTTAAAACAGGCGCCATTTATACTGGTAACGAGTGGAGCCTCGTTAGACCTCGTTAGAAAACGTTTGACCTCTTTGACAGCCAGAAAGCTTGCTTGTTTGTAGGTGACCAAATACTAATTTTCCACTGTAATTTGGAAATAAATTCTTTAAAAATCAAACAATGTGATTTTCTGTTTTTTTTTCCACATTCTGTCTCTCATGGTTGAGGTTTACCCATGTTGACAATTACAGGCCTCTCTAATCTTTTCAAGTAGGAGAACTTGCACAATTGGTGGTTTACGAAATACTTATTTGCCCCACTGTATATGAACTGTTATTATTCTACTGAACTATAACCTATTACATGACCTTATTCGGCCAAATAGATGACCCAAAAATCATCAAATTCAGGCTAGAAAAAACACTATGAAATATCACCTATCCAAAAAGCAGAAGTGCAATCTAGTGGAGAAAAAAACATTGTCACATTTGATTGGTATAATGGAGTTGTGGTTATTGTTGCGACATCTAATTGTGAAACTGAGACAGCCATGGTCGGCATTTCTGGCAAAAATAAAATCAATATGTACAGTAGAAAAAAACATTACTCATTAGAAAACATGGAAAATCCAGAGAGTAAAGCACATTACTAAAGTTGTCAGATAATGACTGTTTAATCGATATCACGATATTATCCAACTCCAAAAATCCGATATCGGTAACAAACCAGTCATGGAGTTAATATGTTTATTAATTTCAATATTTTATTGTTCATTTGATTTTTGCAGCATGAATGCAAATTGTTTGCTCACATAACAAATCCCCAAGCATCTTAGGATGGAGACATCTAATGGTCAATATGGGTAACTGCTGTGCTAAGCTGTGACCAGCCCTCGTACAAAGGCAGAAGGCTGCTACACTGCTGGCCAAAAGTATTGGCACCCCTCCAGTTCTGTCAGATGATGCGCAATTTCTCCCAGAAAATATTTGCAATTACAAATGCTTTGGTACTAATATTTTCATTTATTTTGCTTGCAATAAAAAACACAAAAGTGAAAAAAAAAAAATCATTATCATTTTACTCAAAACTCCAAAAATGGGCCGGACAAAAGTAGTGGCACCCTTAGCCTAATACTTGGTAGCACAACCTTTAGACAAAGCAACTGCGAACAACCACTTCCGGTATCCATCAATGAGTTTCTTACCTGTGCTGGAATTTTAGACCATTCTTCTTTGGCCAACTGCTCCAGGTCTCTGAGATTTGAAGGGTGCCTTCTCCAAACTGCCATTTTCAGATCTCTTCACAGGTGCTCTATGGGATTCAGGTCTGGACTCATTGCTGGCCACTTTAGAAGTCTCCAGTACTTTCTCTCAAACCACTTTCTAGTGCTTTTTGAAGTGTGTTTTGGGTCATTGTTCTGCTGGAAGACCCATGACCTCTGAGGGAGACTCAGCCTTCTCACACTGGACCCTACATTATGCTGCAAAACTTGTTGGTAGTCTTTAGACTTAATAATACCATTCACACCGTCAATCAGTCCAGTGCCAGAGGCAGCAAAGCAACCCCAAAACATCAGGGAACCTCTGCCATGTTTGACTGTGGGGACCATGTTCTTTTCTTTGAAGGTCTTGCTTTTTTCCCTGTAAACTCTATGTTGTTGCCCAAAAAGCTCTACTTTTGTCTCATCTGACCGGAGAACATTCTTCCAAAACGTTTCTGGCTTTCTCGGGTAGGTTTTGGCAAACTCCAGCTGGCTTTTTTATGTCTCTGGCTCAGAAGTGGGGTCTTCCTAGGTATTCTACCACAGAGTCTCTTTTCATTCAGACGCCGACGGATAGTACGGGTTTACACTTTCTTACCCTCGGACTGCAGGACAGCTTGAATTTGTTTGGATGTTAGTCAAGGTTCTTTATCCACCATCCGTAGAATCTTTTGTTGAAATCTCTTGTCAATTTTTCTTTTCCGTCCTCATCTGGGAGGTTAGCCACAGTGCCATGGGCGTTACACTTATTAATGACACTGCGCACGGTAGACACAGGAACATTCAGGTCTTTGGAGATGGACTTGTTGTCAGGAAATGCGTGGGCAGGCAGGTTGTGTGGACCCTAATGCGGGGAATCAATAATGCAAGGCAGGTGGCAGAGAACTCAAAAAAGGTTTTAATTATAACTAACAAAAAGCACAAAGTACAACCAAAAGGACTGGGGATCAAAAAGGCAAGGTTCAAACAAAACTTACTTTATCGGAGGGACTAATACACGAGGGCTTGGACAGGACTTCGACATCTACATCGACATCGACATAGACAATGACGCAACAAGGAGTGAAAAGAAACTGGGAGCTTATATACACACACACAGACAAGGGGTAACGGCACAACGAGCAACAGGTGAGCACAGGAGGATGCAGATTGGAGGATACACTAGGAGGTACAACAGGTGAAATCAATGGGCAATCACAGGGACAAGTCACACTAGGAGAAAACCAACACAAAATCTAACACTTGTTGCCTTGAGATTGCCCATGCTTCCTCACAATTTTGCTTCTCAAGTCCTCAGACAGTTCTTTTGTCGTCTTTCTTTTCTCCATGCTGAATGTGGTACACACAAGGGACAGAGGTTGAGTCAATTTTAATCCATTTTAACTTGCTGCAAGTGTGATTTATTTCTTGCCACCACCTGTTATGTTTCACAGGTAAGTAACAGGTGCTGTTAATTACACTAATTAGAGAAGCATCACATGATTTTTCAAAGGGTGCCAATACTTTTGCCCATTTTTGGAGTTTTGTGTAAAATGATAGTGAATATTATTTTTTTCATTCTCTTTTGTTTTTTCATTGCAAGCAAAATAAATGAAGATATTACTACCAAAGCATTTGTAATTGCATTCAGTTTTAGGGAGAACTTGAGCATTACCTGACAGAATTGCAGGGGTGCTAATACTTTTGGTCAGCAGTGTACATTCACTTTGAAGGCAACATGCATATTAGCTCAAAACCGAAAATGAAAAAACGATGTTGATATTATCCGATATCAGTCTAAAATGCTTTTATCGGCCGATATTATCGGCTACCCAATAATACCAAACAATTACAATATATTTTTCATAAGTGTATATCTGAGTATGATTGGTTGGCTGTCTTGCCTTTCAGTTAAAGTTAGCTGGGATAAGAACTAAGGAAATAGATCGATAAACAACAACAATTTTTTTTTCAGGATGTTATTTTTTTTTATCTAGTTTTTTTGGTGTGCAACACATTTTCAGTTGTGGGATGGTATTTACTGTTCAAACAGTGGATTAAAATTAAAGTACAATTGACAACTGGGTGTTTTCAGCCTCACTCTGCAATGTGTGCCGTGGTTAGTCTTCTTCATGAGTAGGTTGTCACATCAGTGTGTAGCCATGGAGGAACTGTTCAAATAATCCAGTAAAGATAACCATAAGCTCTCAAATTTATGGTTGATTTGGTAAGCAGTAGGGGTGTAACGGTGCACAAAAATCTCGGTTCGGTACGTACCTCGGTTTTGAGGTCACGGTTCGGTTCATCTTCGGTACAGTAGAAAACAAAATGCAAAATATAAATGTGCCAGTTGTTAATTACACACTTTTGTGCTTTCAACAATAGGAACATTAGCCTATACAAAGCTAGAATTCTGCTCAAAAAGTAGCGGGTATTTAAAGATAATCCAACAACAATTTGCCTTTCAGACCCCGCGTATTGGTCAGCTTTCTTTCTGAAAGAAAGAAGAAAAAGAGAAAAGCAATCTCAATGACAAAGATTTTAACATGTATTTTACAAATGAAATGCCTCAATGAATCATTTTTTTTTCTTATGAAGTTTTCAAAAGCTTTATTGGTGGATTTTCTCAAGTTAAAGCACCACACAGAAATTAATAAATCTAATTGTGCAAGCAGGGTCTTTGTATTATTCTTATTATTTAATTACAAGTGTTTTAGCTCATTTCAATTTGTTATTTAAATGGGCCATTATATGTGTTTGTATTTTACAAATGTGATGTAGTATTCATTTACATTGTGTATTTTATGTTGTATAACTTTAGTTCCTATGTGAATATTAGTTCCTACTTGTTTTGTTGTGGTAGGAGGGTTTTGTACTGAACACGGGACCGTGTTGGTTATTAACAGCAGTAAATTAACAAAGACAAGTCAACTGTGCCCCGATCTACCACTCAAGAGATCTGATAGACTCAAAAAGTGGGTTACGATTGCATATTAGTTTGAAAATCGACCGGATCCACCGTATTTTTAAACGAGTGACTTCCGGTCTGTCCAATCCTAGCTACCGGTAGTAGTATTGACGCAGGAGGGTCGCATCTCGCGTCAAATAATAAACTTTGCCGTTCTTTTCGCGTGCGTCGTGTTGAGCCGCTTCTGGGACGCGTCTAACATGCGGCCGCAATGTGACTGGTGTGCATTGGCTGATTGACTTTAACGCCCGTGTTTCACTGCGTTCTCGCGGCGGCCATGTTGTTGCACCGTTGATGTTTCTGGGTTATATACTGTCGTACCGTGTTGGTCCTCATAGTAGAGAAGACGGAGTAAATATAATCTACACAAAGAAACTGTCGCCCGATCGACTCACAGCCTCTAAAAGTAAGGGTTACATTACGTCTGAAACCCGTTCGGTACGCCTCTGTTCCGAACCGAGCACCCCGTACCGAAACGGTTCAATACAAATACATGTACCGTTACACTCCTAGTAAGCAGCTGAGAAGCAAACTACAGCCTTTCTTTTCCAGATCATTTGAATGACATCCGTTCTAGGTAAAGATGTCCCGATCGATCATCCCGATCGATCGGGTCCGATCACGTCATTTTCAAAGTATCGGAATCGGCAAAAAAATATCGGACATGCCTTTTTTTAATATATATATTTTTTAATTAAATCGTTTTCTAATTGTATTTAACGTTACAGACAAAATGTCTTACACACATCCAGAGCCTTTAGCTTTGGCTAAGTAGGGCTATCAAATTTATCGCGTTAACGGCGATAATTAAGTTTTTAAAAATTAATCACGTTAAATTATTTAACGAAATTAACGCATGCGCTGCACGACCCACTCACGCATTGTCACGTTCAATCCATAATGGCGCCGTTTTACCTATACAGTATATGGAGCTAAAAGGCAGCGTTTAATAAGTAGAGTGAATTTTGGCAGTCTTTGGAGCCTTTTTTAATTGGCTAAAGCCTTACAATCCCTCCCTCAACAATTAGAAATATCGTGGGAAGCAATGTGGGGAAGAAAGGTAGTAGTTGATCTTTTTCTTAAAACCCTATGTTTTTTTCCAACGCAGAGAAGATAGTTCAATTGGTGCCACTATGTACAGTCATGGTTTCACTTCCCATCATGCATTGGGGCATGGCTACAGTATCATTTACTGAAAGCTCAACAAATACACTAGATGGCAATATTTAGTCACAATATACAAAGTCACAAGTCTTTCTATCCGTGGATCCCTCTCACAGAAAGAATGTTAATAATGTAAATGCCATCTTGAGGATTTATTGTCATAATAAACAAATACAGTACTTATGTACTGTATGTTGAATGTATATATTCGTCCGAGTTTTATTCATTTTTTTCTTAATGCATTGCCAAAATGTATATGATCGGGAAAAATTATCGGGAATGATTGGGATTGAATCGGGAGCAAAAACAAAAAAAAAAGCGATGGGATCGGGAAATATCGGGATCAGCAGATACTCAAACTAAAACGATCGGAATCGGATCGGGAGCAAAAAAAACATGATCGGAACAACCCTAGTTCTAGGTCTTTCTTCACACAAGCACATTTCACCCCTGACTTGATGAGTTCGTATGCTGCAGTCATGTAAAGTTTAGAAACCAGCCTCACTGTTCTTGTGTCCCTGTGTCTCTCTCTTGCAGAGCTCGCTGACCAATCACGGATGAGAAGCCCCGAGCAAGAATGTATGAAGAGCAGAAGTGGAAAAAGAAGGAGCATGTCAAATCCATCCAATTCTTGCCTCACTGTGCTTTCTGTTAGCCATCCATCTATTTATTTATTTAGTTACCACCCCTGAAGAGCCTCCCTCTCTTTTTCTGTATTTTTTTTTTTTTTGGGCTGGGAAACGTATTATCTTGATTTGTCTCTCTGGACTGTATGATGCCTTGATTTATTGTCAAGTTGCACAGGCACGCCCCTGCCTTCTCAGAAATAAATTCAGGTGATCCGGTGGCGATGAGACTGTAAGTTGTGTGTCTTTGTGTTTTGTGCAAATGTGTGCAGCGACTGTCACGTCACAGCATGCTAATAATGACTGGAAATGGGGTTGCGAGCAGCCGTCTTACAAGGCCCAGAGGCTTGAATGTGTGCTGTGGTTGTGATTTCATTAAGTGAGAGAAGCAAAGGAAATGAGGTATAAATGAAGTGGAGGACAGATGAATAGTGAAGTGAGCATGTATTAATGTGTTTTAGTGGGTGTGTTTTGTGTATGTATATGCATGTATGTGTGTGTGGCTTCTTAGTTATCTTGTCGTTCCG